>NC_092707.1:422065107-422434607 GCF_047496885.1 Scyliorhinus torazame | reverse complement strand
GGAGGAGGAGGTGGGGGGTGAGGGGTGGAGGGAGGAGGGGGTGAGGGGGAGGAGGAGGAGGGGGTGAGGGTGGAGGAGGAGGAGGGGGTGAGGGTGAGGAGGAGGGAGTGAGGAGGAGGAGGAGGAGGAGGTGGGGGTGAGGGTGGAGGAGGAGGAGGAGGTGGGGGTGGAGGAGGAGGAGGGGGTGAGGGTGGAGGAGGAGGAGGGGGTGAGGGTGGAGGAGGAGGGGGTGGGGTGGAGGAGGAGGGGGTGAGGGTGGAGGAGGAGGGAGGGGTGAGGGTGGAGGAGGAGGGGGTGAGGGTGGAGGAGGAGGGGGTGAGGGTGGAGGAGGAGGGGGGTGAGGGTGGAGGAGGAGAGGGGTGAGGGTGGAGGAGGAGGAGGAGGGGGTGAGGGTGGAGGAGGAGGAGGGGGTGAGGGTGGAGGAGGAGGAGGGGGTGAGGTGGAGGAGGAGGAGGGGGGTGAGGGTGGAGGAGGAGGAGGGGTGAGGGAGGAGGAGAGGGGTGGAGGGTGAGGGTGGAGGAGGAGGGGGTGAGGGTGGAGGAGGAGGGGGTGAGGGTGGAGGAGGAGGAGGTGGGGGTGGAGAGGAGGGGGGGGTGAGGGTGGAGGAGGAGGAGGAGGGGGTGAGGGAGGAGGAGGAGGAGGAGGGGGTGAGGGTGGAGTGAGAGGAGGAGGGGGTGAGGTGGAGGAGGAGGAGGTGGGGGTGGAGGAGGAGGGGGGGGGTGAGGGTGGAGGAGGAGGAGGGGGGGAGAGGAGGGTGGAGGAGGAGGTGGGGGTGAGGGTGGAGGAGGAGGAAGGGGGTGAGGGTGGAGGGTGAGGGGGTGAGGGGGTGGAGGAGGAGGGGTGGGGGTGAGGGGTGGAGGAGGAGGGGGTGAGGGGTGGAGGAGGAGGGGGTGAGGGTGGAGGAGAGGAGGGGGTGGAGGAGGGGGGAGGGTGGAGGAGGAGGAGAGGAGGGGTGAGGGTGGAGGAGGAGGAGGCGAGGAGGGGTGAGGGAGGAGGAGGAGGAGGTGGGGTGAGGGTGGAGGAGGAGGGGGGGTGAGGGTGGAGGAGGAGGGGGGGTGAGGGTGGAGGAGGAGGGGGGGTGAGGGTGGAGGAGGCAGGGGGGGTGAGGGTGGAGGAGGAGGGGGGGAGAGGGGGTGGAGAGGAGGGGGTGGAGGAGGAGGGGTGAGGGTGAGGAGGAGGAGGGGGTGAGGGTGGAGGAGGAGGAGGAGGGGGTGAGGGAGGAGGAGGAGGGTGAGGGTGAGGAGGAGGGGGGGCTGAGGGTGGAGGAGGAGGGGGGGTGAGGGTGGAGGAGGAGGGGGGGTGAGGGTGGAGGAGGAGGGGTGGAGGAGGAGGGGTGGAGGAGGAGGGTTGAGGGTGGAGGAGGAGGGGGTGAGGGTGGAGGAGGAGGAGGTGGGGGTGGAGGAGGAGGGGTGGAGGAGGAGGGGGTGAGGGTGGAGGAGGAGGAGGAAGGGGGTGAGGGAGGAGGGAGGAGGAGGAGGTGGGGGTGAGGGTGGAGAGGAGGAGGAGGGGGTGAGGGTGGGAGAGGGGGGTGAGGGGGTGGAGGAGAGGGGGTAGGGTGAGGAGGAGGAGGTTGGGGTGGAGGAGGAGGGGGTGGAGGAGGAGGGGGGTGAGGGTGGAGGAGGAGGAGGGGGGTGAGGGTGGAGGAGGAGGAGGACGGGGTGAGGGAGGAGGAGGAGGAGGTGGGGGTGAGGGTGGAGGAGGAGGGGGGGTGAGGGTGGAGGAGGAGGAGGGGGTGAGGTGGAGGAGGAGGGGTGGAGGAGGAGGGGTGAGGGGAGGGGGTGAGGGTGGAGGATGAGGGGGTGAGGGTGGAGGAGGAGGAGGAGGGGGTGAGGAGGAGGAGGAGGGGTGGGGGTGAGGGTGAGGGTGGAGAGGAGGGGGGCGTGAGGGTGGAGGAGGGAGGGGGGTGAGGTGGAGGAGGAGGGGGGAGTGAGGGTGGAGGAGGAGGGAGGGTGAGGGTGGAGGAGGAGGGGGGTGAGAGGAGGAGGGGTGAGGTTGAGGCAGGAGGGGTGAGGGTGGAGGAGGAGGGGGTGAGGGGAGGAGGAGGGGTGAGGGTGGAGGAGGAGGAGGGGGTGAGGGTGGAGGAGGAGGAGGAGGTGGGGGTGAGGGTGGAGGAGGAGGAGGTGGGGTGGAGGAGGAGGGGGGTGAGGGTGGAGGAGGCTGGGGGGGTGAGGGTGGAGAGGAGGGGGTGGAGGAGGAGGGGGTGAGGAGGAAGGGGGTGAGGGTGGAGGGAGGGGGTGAGGGTGGAGGAGGAGGAGGTGTGGGTGAGGAGGTGGGGGGTGGAGGAGGAGGGGGGGTGAGGGTGGAGGAGGAGAAGGGGGTGAGGGTGGAGGAGGAGGGGGGGTGAGGGTGGAGAGGAGGGGGGGTGAGGGTGAGGAGGAGGGGGTGGAGGAGGAGGGGGTGGAGGAGGAGGGGGAGTGAGGGTGGAGGAGGAGGGGGTGGAGGGTGGTGGAGGAGGAGGGGGTGAGGGAGGAGGAGGTGGGGGTGAGGGAGGAGGTGAGGGTGGTGGAGGAGGGCGTGAGGGTGGAGGAGGAGGAGGTGGGGGTGGAGGAGGAGGGGGGGTGAGGGTGGAGGAGGAGGGGGTGAGGGTGGAGGAGGAGAGGGTTGAGGTGGAGGAGGAGGGGGTGGAGGAGGAGGGGGTGAGGGGTGAGGGTCTTTGGCAACTAGTGGTTGTTTGTGAGAGAGGAGGAGGAGTGGGGGTGGAGGAGGAGGGGGTGGAGGAGGTGGGGGTGGAGGAGGAGGGGGTGGAGGAGGAGGGGGGTGAGGGTGGAGGAGGAGGAGGAGGAGGGGGTGAGGGTGGAGGAGGAGGAGGAGGGGGTGAGGGAGGAGGAGGTGGGGGTGAGGGTGGAGGAGGAGGAGGTGGGGGTGGAGGAGGAGGGGGGGTGAGGTGGAGGAGGAGGGGGGAGAGGGAGGAGGTGGGGTGGAGGAGGAGGGGGGGTGAGGGTGGAGGAGGAGGGGGGGTGAGGGTGGAGGAGGAGGGGGTGGAGGAGGAGAGGGGTGGAGGAGGAGGGGTGGAGGAGGAGGGGGTGGAGGAGGAGGGGGTGAGGGTGGAGGAGGAGGAGGTGGGGGTGGAGGAGGAGGGGGGGTGAGAGTGCGTGGAGGAGGAGAAGGGGGTGAGGGTGGAGGAGGGGGAGGGGGGTGAGGGTGGAGGAGGAGGGGGGTGAGGGTGGAGGAGGAGGGGGTGGAGGGGAGGGGTGGAGGAGGAGGGGTGAGGGTGGAGGAGGAGGGGGTGAGGGTGGAGGAGGTGGGGTGAGGGAGGAGGGAGGGTGGAGGAGGAGGGGGTGAGGGTGGAGGAGGAGGAGGTGGGGTGGAGGAGGAGGGGGGTGAGGGTGGAGGAGAGGGGGTGAGGGTGGAGAGGAGGGGGTGAGGGTGGAGGAGGATGGGGGGTGAGGGTGGAGGAGGAGGGGTGAGGGTGGAGGAGGAGGGGGTGGAGGAGGAGGGGGTGAGGGTGGAGGAGGAGGGGGGTGAGGGTGGAGGAGGAGGGGGTGAGGGTGGAGGAGGAGGGGGTGAGGGAGGAGGAGGTGGGGGTGAGGGAGGAAGGGTGGGAGGTGGAGGAGGAGGGGGTGAGGGTGGAGGAGGAGGGGGAGGGGGTGAGGAGGAGGGAGGTGGGGTGAGGGGAGGAGGTGAGGGTGGAGGAGGAGGGGGTGAGGGTGAGGGAGGAGGAGGAGGGGTGAGGAGGAGGAGGTGGGGGTGAGGAGGAGGTGAGGGTGGAGGAGGAGGGGGTGAGGGTTGGAGGAGGGAGGGGGGTGAGGGTGGAGGGAGGAGAAGGGGGGTGAGGGTGGAGGAGGAGGAGGGGTGAGGGTGGAGGAGGAGGGGGGGTGAGGGTGGAGGAGGAGGGGGGTGAGGGTGGGGAGGAGGGGGTGGAGGAGAGGGTGGAGAGGAGGAGGTGAGGGGTGGAGGAGGAGGGGTGAGGGTGGAGGAGGTGGGGTGAGGGTGGAGGAGGTGAGGGTGGAGGAGGAGGGGGTGAGGGTGGAGGAGGGAGGTGGGGTGAGGAGGAGGGGGGTGAGGGTGAGAGGAGGAGGAAGGGGGTGAGGGTGGAGGAGGAGAAGGGGGTGAGGGTGGAGGAGGATGGGGGGTGAGGGTGGAGGAGGAGGGGGGGGTGAGGGTGGAGGAGGAGGGGTGGAGGAGGAGGGGGTGAGGGGAGGAGGGGGTGAGGGTGGAGGAGGAGGGGTGAGGGTGGAGGAGGAGGGGTGGGGGAGAGGAGGAGGGGGTGGAGGAGAGGGGAGTGAGGGTGAGGAGACGGGTGGTTAAAGGTGGAGGAGGAGGGGGAGGTGAGGGTGGAGGAGGAGGGGGGTGAGGGTGAGGAGGGGGTGGAGGAGAGGGGGTTGGAGGAGGAGGGGGTGAGGTGTGAGGAGGAGGGGGTGAGGGTGGAGGAGGAGGGGGTGAGGGTGGAGGAGGAGGGGGTGAGGGTGGAGGAGGAGGGGGTGGAGGAGGAGGGGGTGAGGGTGGAGGAGGGGAGGTGGGGGTGGAGGAGGAGGTGGGGGGGTGGGGGGGAGGATGGAGGAGGAGGGGGTGAGGGTGGAGGAGGAGGGGGGTGAGGGTGGAGGAGGAGAAGGGGGAGGGTGGAGGAGGAGGGGGTGGAGGAGGGGGGGTGAGGGTGGAGGGGAAGGGGTGAGGTGGAGGAGGAGGGTGAGGGTGGAGGAGGAGGGGGTGAGGGTGGAGGAGGAGGGGTGGAGGAGGAGGGGGTGAGGGTGGAGGAGAGGGGGTGAGGGTGGAGGAGGAGGGGGGGTGAGGGATGGAGGAGGAGAGGGTGGAGGAGGAGGGAGGTGAGGGTGGAGGGGAGGGGGTGAGGGTGGAGGAGGAGGGGTGAGGGTGGAGGAGGAGGGGGGTGGGAGGAGGAGGGGGTGAGGTGGAGGAGGAGGGGGGAGGAGGGGTGAGGTGGAGGCGAGGGGTGAGGGTGGAGGAGGAGAGGGGTGTGAGGGTGGAGGGGGTGAGGAGGATGAGGAGGGGGCTGAGGGTGGAGGAGGAGGGGTGGAGGAGGAGGGGGTGAGGAGGAGAGGGTGAGGAGGGAGGTGAGGGTGGAGAAGGGGGTGAGGGTGGAGGAGGAGGTGAGGAGGAGGAGGAGGGGGGCCCGGGTGGAGGGATGGGGATCGGGATCAGTCGCTTCGAGCATGAGTGAAACATTGTAACAAATCTGGGCGGATGTATCAAAAAATTTGGCATTGTGTCTCTTGGACAGTGAAACCTGACCGGCTGGAATTGGCATGGTGACACTGGACTGTGAGACTGACCGGCTGGAATTGGCATTGTGTCTCTGGACAGTGAAACTGACCGGCTGGAATTGGCATTGTGACACTGGACAGCTGAGACTGACCGGCTGAATTGGCATTGTGTCTCTGGACAGTGAAACTGACCCGGCTGGAATTGGCATTGTGTCTCTGGACAGTGAAACTGACCGGCTGGAATTGGCATTGTGACACTGGACAGTGAGACTGACCGGCTAGAATTGGCATTGTGTCTCTGGACAGTGAGACTGACCGGCTGGAATTGGCATTGTGTCTCTGGACAGTGAAACTGATTGGCTGGAATTGGCATGGTGACACTGGACAGTGAGACTGATTGGCTGGAATTGGCATTGTGTCTCTGGACAGTGAAACTGATTGGCTGGAATTGGCATGGTGACACTGGACAGTGAGACTGACCGGCTGGAATTGGCATTGTGTCTCTGGACAGTGAGACTGACCGGCTGGAATTGGCATTGTGACACTGGACAGTGAAACTGACCGGCTGGAATTGGCATGGTGACACTGGACAGTGAGACTGACCGGCTGGAATTGGCATTGTGTCTCTGGACAGTGAGACTGACCGGCTGGAATTGGCATTGTGACACTGGACAGTGAAACTGACCGGCTGGAATTGGCATGGTGACACTGGACAGTGAGACTGACCGGCTGGAATTGGCATGGTGACACTGGACAGTGAGACTGACCGGCTGGAATTGGCATTGTGACACTGGACAGTGAGACTGACCGGCTGGAATTGGCATTGTGACACTGGACAGTGAAACTGACCGGCTGGAATTGGCATTGTGACACTGGACAGTGAAACTGACCGGCTGGAATTGGCATGGTGACACTGGACAGTGAGACTGACCGGCTGGAATTGGCATTGTGACACTGGACAGTGAGACTGACCAGCTGGAATTGGCATTGTGACACTGGACAGTGAGACTGACCGGCTGGAATTGGCATTGTATCTCTGGACAGTGAGACTGACCGGCTGGAATTGGCATTGTGACACTGGACAGTGAGACTGACCGGCTGGAATTGGCATTGTGACACTGGACAGTGAGACTGACCGGCTGAAATTGGCATTGTGTCTCTGGACAGTGAGACTGACCGGCTGGAATTGGCATTGTGACACTGGACAGTGAGACTGACCGGCTGGAATTGGCATTGTGTCTCTGGACAGTGAGACTGACCGGCTGGAATTGGCATTGTGACACTGGACAGTGAGACTGACCGGCTGGAATTGGCATTGTGTCTCTGGACAGTGAGACTGACTGGCTGGAATTGGCATTGTGACACTGGACAGTGAGACTGACCGGCTGGAATTGGCATTGTGTCTCTGGACAGTGAGACTGACCGGCTGGAATTGGCATTGTGACACTGGACAGTGAGACTGATTGGCTGGAATTGGCATTGTGACACTGGACAGTGAAACTGACCGGCTGGAATTGGCATTGTGACACGACAGTGAGACTGACCGGCTGGAATTGGCATTGTGTCTCTGGACAGTGAAACTGACCGGCTGGAATTGGCATTGTGTCTCTGGACAGTGAGACTGACCGGCTGGAATTGGCATTGTGACACGACAGTGAGACTGACCGGCTGGAATTGGCATTGTGACACTGGACAGTGAGACTGACCGGCTGGAATTGGCATTGTGACACTGGACAGTGAGACTGACCGGCTGGAATTGGCATTGTGACACTGGACAGTGAAACTGACCGGCTGGAATTGGCATTGTGACACGACAGTGAGACTGACCGGCTGGAATTGGCATTGTGTCTCTGGACAGTGAGACTGACCGGCTGGAATTGGCATTGTGTCTCTGGACAGTGAGACTGACCGGCTGGAATTGGCATTGTGACACGACAGTGAGACTGACCGGCTGGAATTGGCATTGTGACACGACAGTGAGACTGACCGGCTGGAATTGGCATTGTGACACGACAGTGAGACTGACCGGCTGGAATTGGCATTGTGTCTCTGGACAGTGAGACTGACCGGCTGGAATTGGCATTGTGTCTCTGGACAGTGAGACTGACCGGCTGGAATTGGCATTGTGACACTGGACAGTGAGACTGACCGGCTGGAATTGGCATTGTGACACTGGACAGTGAAACTGATTGGCTGGAATTGGCATTGTGACACTGGACAGTGAAACTGATTGGCTGGAATTGGCATTGTGACACTGGACAGTGAAACTGACCGGCTGGAATTGGCATTGTGACACTGGACAGTGAAACTGATTGGCTGGAATTGGCATTGTGTCTCTGGACAGTGAGACTGACCGGCTGGAATTGGCATTGTGTCTCTGGACAGTGAGACTGACCGGCTGGAATTGGCATTGTGACACTGGACAGTGAAACTGACCGGCTGGAATTGGCATTGTGACACTGGACAGTGAAACTGACCGGCTGGAATTGGCATTGTGACACTGGACAGTGAAACTGACCGGCTGGAATTGGCATTGTGACACTGGACAGTGAGACTGACCGGCTGGAATTGGCATTGTGTCTCTGGACAGTGAGACTGACCGGCTGGAATTGGCATTGTGACACTGGACAGTGAGACTGACCGGCTGGAATTGGCATTGTGACACTGGACAGTGAGACTGACCGGCTGGAATTGGCATTGTGTCTCTGGACAGTGAAACTGATTGGCTGGAATTGGCATTGTGACACTGGACAGTGAAACTGATTGGCTGGAATTGGCATTGTGACACTGGACAGTGAGACTGACCGGCTGGAATTGGCATTGTGTCTCTGGACAGTGAGACTGACCGGCTGGAATTGGCATTGTGACACTGGACAGTGAGACTGACCGGCTGGAATTGGCATTGTGACACTGGACAGTGAAACTGACCGGCTGGAATTGGCATTGTGACACTGGACCGTGAAACTGACCGGCTGGAATTGGCATTGTGACACGACAGTGAAACTGACCGGCTGGAATTGGCATTTTGACACGACAGTGAAACTGACCGGCTGGAATTGGCATTGTGTCTCTGGACAGTGAAACTGATTGGCTGGAATTGGCATTGTGACACTGGACAGTGAAACTGACCGGCTGGAATTGGCATTGTGTCTCTGGACAGTGAAACTGATTGGCTGGAATTGGCATTGTGTCTCTGGACAGTGAGACTGACCGGCTGGAATTGGCATTGTGACACTGGACAGTGAAACTGACCGGCTGGAATTGGCATTGTGACACAACAGTGAAACTGACCGGCTGGAATTGGCATTGTGACACGACATTGAAACTGACCGGCTGGAATTGGCATTGTGTCTCTGGACAGTGTAACTGATTGGCTGGAATTGGCATTGTGACACTGGACAGTGAAACTGACCGGCTGGAATTGGCATTGTGATACTGGACAGTGAGACAGATTGGCTGGAATTGGCGTTGTGACACTGGACAGTGAAACTGACCGGCTGGAATTGGCATTGTGACACTGGACAGTGAGACTGACCGGCTGGAATTGGCATTGTGTCTCTGGACAGTGAGACTGACCGGCTGGAATTGGCATTGTGACACTGGACAGTGAGACTGACCGGCTGGAATTGGCATTGTGACACTGGACAGTGAGACTGACCGGCTAGAATTGGCATTGTGTCTCTGGACAGTGAGACTGACCGGCTGGAATTGGCATTGTGACACTGGACAGTGAAACTGACCGGCTGGAATTGGCATTGTGACACTGGACAGTGAAACTGACCGGCTGGAATTGGCATTGTGACACTGGACAGTGAGACTGACCGGCTGGAATTGGCATTGTGTCTCTGGACAGTGAGACTGACCGGCTGGAATTGGCATTGTGTCACTGGACAGTGAGACTGACCGGCTGGAATTGGTATTGTGACACTGGACAGTGAGACTGACCGGCTGGAATTGGCATTGTGACACTGGACAGTGAGACTGACCAGCTGGAATTGGCATTGTGTCTCTGGACAGTGAGACTGACCGGCTGGAATTGGCATTGTGACACTGGACAGTGAGACTGACCGGCTGGAATTGGCATTGTGACACTGGACAGTGAGACTGACCAGCTGGAATTGGCATTGTGTCTCTGGACAGTGAGACTGACCGGCTGGAATTGGCATTGTGACACTGGACAGTGAGACTGACCGGCTGGAATTGGCATTGTGTCTCTGGACAGTGAGACTGACCGGCTGGAATTGGCATTGTGACACTGGACAGTGAGACTGACCGGCTGGAATTGGCATTGTGACACTGGACAGTGAGACTGACCGGCTGGAATTGGCATTGTGACACTGGACAGTGAGACTGACCGGCTGGAATTGGCATTGTGACACTGGACAGTGAGACTGACCGGCTGGAATTGGCATTGTGTCTCTGGACAGTGAGACTGACCGGCTGGAATTGGCATTGTGTCTCTGGACAGTGAGACTGACCGGCTGGAATTGGCATTGTGACACTGGACAGTGAAACTGACCGGCTGGAATTGGCATTGTGACACTGGACAGTGAAACTGATTGGCTGGAATTGGCATTGTGTCTCTGGACAGTGAGACTGACCGGCTGGAATTGGCATTGTGTCTCTGGACAGTGAGACTGACCGGCTGGAATTGGCATTGTGTCTCTGGACAGTGAGACTGACCGGCTGGAATTGGCATTGTGACACTGGACAGTGAGACTGACCGGCTGGAATTGGCGTTGTGTCTCTGGACAGTGAGACTGACCGGCTGGAATTGGCATTGTGACACTGGACAGTGAGACTGACCGGCTGGAATTGGCGTTGTGACACTGGACAGTGAGACTGACCGGCTGGAATTGGCATTGTGACACTGGACAGTGAGACTGACCGGCTGGAATTGGCGTTGTGACACTGGACAGTGAAACTGATTGGCTGGAATTGGCATGGTGACACTGGACAGTGAGACTGATTGGCTGGAATTGGCATTGTGACACTGGACAGTGAGACTGACCGGCTGGAATTGGCATTGTGACACTGGACAGTGAGACTGACCAGCTGGAATTGGCATTGTGTCTCTGGACAGTGAGACTGACCGGCTGGAATTGGCATTGTGACACTGGACAGTGAAACTGACCGGCTGGAATTGGCATGGTGACACTGGACAGTGAGACTGACCGGCTGGAATTGGCATTGTGTCTCTGGACTGTGAGACTGACCGGCTGGAATTGGCATTGTGACACTGGACAGTGAGACTGACCGGCTGGAATTGGCATTGTGACACTGGACAGTGAGACTGACCGGCTGGAATTGGCATTGTGACACTGGACAGTGAAACTGACCGGCTGGAATTGGCATTGTGACACTGGACAGTGAAACTGACCGGCTGGAATTGGCATTGTGTCTCTGGACAGTGAGACTGACCGGCTGGAATTGGCATTGTGTCTCTGGACAGTGAAACTGATTGGCTGGAATTGGCATTGTGACACTGGACAGTGAAACTGACCGGCTGGAATTGGCATTGTGACACTGGACAGTGAGACTGACCGGCTGGAATTGGCGTTGTGACACTGGTGACGTAATCTAAATAGTAACAGCTTGCTCTCTCTCAACAGTGACCTATTCCAAGTCAGCATGGCGAAGATCGATGACAATGCCGTGGCCAACATTAACAGTGCTTTCCTGAAACAGACCAAGGCTGAGGCTGTCAGGCGGGACAACATGCTGATGATGCAACCCTACGCCAACTGGGAGCAGTTCCTGATGCCCGCCCCCATGTCGATCGCCATCCTCGGTGAGCTGATCATCATCTCCTCTGTCAGTGATTTCTCTGTGAACAGACACACTCCCGACCGACAATACACCCACATCAAATATCCGGAATCTTTCCGAGCCTGCCTCATGCAGGTCAGTAACCAGGGCTGGAAGAGCTTCAACCTGGCCCACAAGAACATGGATCAGATTAGGCTGCACTCTCAGAGTGTCCCGACACACATGAAGAACACAGTGAAGACATTGATGCAAGGTGACCAGCGGGCGCTGGAGAAGATCCTCCCATTGCAGTTGGGCAGCATCAAAGCCGTTGCTGACGAGTGCCTGGGACTAGCGCAGGAGGTGGAACAAACCTTCGCCTCCGTCACCGACTTAATCCATGAGCTGCTGGAGGCCTGTACCAGCGCCAAGGGGGCGTACGAGGCCGAGTCGCAGGAGGTGGCACGTTCCCTGGAGGAGGCCAAACTTCGAAAGGCTACCACCGAGAAGGTGAAGAGACAGGTGGAGGAATATTTCACCAGAATGAACTATCAGGTCGAGGATGCCCATGATGCTTATAAGAAGGCGCTGGAGTCTGCGCCCAGTGAGTGGGGGGTGATGGGCATGTTTGCAGTGGAGAATTCCATCAACGTGGTGGGTAACCTGGTGAGTGGTTTCATGTCGATGGTCACCGCTGACCCAGTCAGTCTGTCCACCACTGTGGTGGAGACCTTGGCCAATGTTGGCAATGTCATTGCAGAAAAGGTGAAGAATAAGGAGCAAGGGAAAGTTTCAGCCCAGCAAACTGAGCTGGACCCAGTGGCGGCCAGTAACGTGCTGGCAAAATCCAGTGAGCTGCTGATCGCCACAGTCAAGCTTCAGGATCTCTTGTCTGAGGACGCGAAATTGAGCCTCCATAAACTCCTGGATGACGTGACTGGCGATGTGAACTCGGACATCTCCAGGCGCATGTTCCAGAAGATTAAAACCGAGATCAACCTGGAGGAGGACTGCAGTCCGAAGGCAGCAGCGCTAACTCTGTGCCGGAAGGGGATTGCCATCTGTGAGAAGCTGGAGGAGATTGGGCAGTGTGACGAGCCCAGCGAGGAGCAGATGGGCAAATTGGCAGTGAGGATTGGCGAGCTGTACGGGAAAGTGGTCAAGTTCAGTGCCGGGTGCGTGGCTGCCAACAGCTCGTCCGTGCTGCCCCCCACCGCCCCAAACCTGTCCAGGGCCGCCGGGGACCAGGATTCCCAGGACACGAGTATGGTGCAGACGGTGGTGACACAGGCCAGGTTAAAGATTGAGAATGCCAAGGCACATCTGGATAGCACCCGGGCAGAGTACGAGAGGAGTTTCCAATCCATGAAGGAGACGAACAAGGAATTGGATGAGATCCTGATTATGATGAGGAAATGCCAGGTGACCAAGGTCGACTTTGACACCAAACTGAAGATGTTGGCCCAGGGTCTGGATGCATTGGCTCGAGTGAGGGAGCAATGGACTAAAATGATCCACTTCTTTCAAATGATCTCCAACCTGATCCACATTTGCCTCACCAAGTCCTTAAAAAAGTTCACTGCCGACAGTGAAGAATTCCAAGGAATTAAAGGCTACAATCAACAGAAACTCATCAAGGACTTAATTTACTCGCAGGCCTTCCAGGCGACCAACATCTCCCACCTGATCAACATGATCTCCACCACTTACGTGGAGATATCCAGCAAGTATTTGATGGAGCGAGTGACCAGCCTGGGGCGGCTCATCACCCTGGACCCAGAGGATACCGAGTTCCAAACCGAGCGGGAACTGTTACAGCGAGGCTGCGACGACGCCCGCAGACTGATCCTAGAGCGGGTGCTGAGCAGTAAGGAGGAGTTTGAGAGTCGGGTGCAGCAGCGCATCGAGGCCATCGATTCCGAATTGATGGCCGTGCTCCCCCCTCCTTCCCAATGTGAGGCACAGGCGATTGAGTGCTCGCACAAACAGGAAGCACAATCCCTCTTCAGGGAGATCGCTGAGGAGGAGGAAGATCAATGGGCCTGAAAATGGAAGGAAAACTCCAGTGGGAATGGTGAGTGGGGGGGATTGATTGATTGATATTTATTATCACGTACTGAAGTACAGTGAAAAGTATTTTTCTGCGGCCAAGGTCAGTACGTACATAGTAGACAGAATAATCAACAGAGAACATTAACAAATGGTACATCAACAAATAGTGATTGGTTCCAGTGTGGAACAAGGCCAAACAAGAGCAACATAGGGCGTCGTGAATAGTGTTCTTACAGGGGACAGATCAGTCCGAGGGGGAGTCGTTGAGGAGTCTGGTAGCTGTGGGGAAGAAGCTGTTCCTATGTCTGGATGTGCAGGTCTTCAGACTTCTGTACCTTCTGCCTGATGGAATGGTCCGGAAGAAGGCAATGCCTGGGTGGGAGGGGTCTCTGATAATGCTGTCAGGGGCCTGGGGGGAGGGGGGTGGCAGATTTAAAAGCAGGGCTGAGAGTAATGGTCTTCATTTTTTTTCATCAATTGGAGGGACACCGGGGTTGGGGGAGGGAAAGGAGAGAGGGGGTGGGAGAGGGGCGGGAGGGAGGGTGGGAAAGGAAGGGAGGGGTAGGGAGAGTAGGGAAGGAGAGGGGGTAGGGTAGGAAGAGGGAGGGTGTAAGGGGGAGGGAGAAGGGGGAGGGGACGGAGAGGGGGTGACGGGGGGATGCATGGGTGGGGACAGAGCCACAGAGGCGGGATACATTTGGGGAGAGGGCCGGGGAGTGCGATTTAGGAATATGGTTTAATTTGTGTGTGAGGAATAGGTTCTAACTGACTTTTCCCTGTTCCACATTCTAAAATAATGTTTTTCAGGAGAAGGGCCTGTTCCTGTTCCTGTTCCTGTGCTGTATTGGTCTTTGTTCAATGGGAAATGGGTGTGGATGTCGAGAGAGCAGCATTTCCTCAATCTGCGTTTACACCTGTCGGGCTATTTCCGTCTCTTCCAGTATATGACAATCCTGCCATGGACAGGGTCCACCTTGACGGAAGTCCCCTCCCACGCTACCCTACACCCTGCGATGCCACCTTCTACCCTGACAGCTTACTGAATATTCAGGCAGAAGAACAATGGGAAATAATGAGACAACAATCAAAGCTCAAATTAAACACATGTATTTACCAGGTTTGAACAATACTGCATGCTCTTTGCAACACGACCCGTAACAATACCCCCATTAACACAACCCGTAACAATACTCCCATTAACACAACCCGTTACAATACTCCCAGTAACACAACCCGTTACAATACCCCCATTAACACAACCCGTTACAATACCCCATTAACACAACCCGTTACAATACCCCAATGAACACAACCCGTTACAATACTCCCAGTAACACAACCCGTTACATTACCCCATTAGCACAACCCGTTACAATACCCCCATTAACACAACCCGTTACAATACCCCATTAACACAACCCGTTACAATACCCCCATTAACACAACCCGTTACAATACTCCCAGTAACACAACCCGTTACATTACCCCATTAGCACAACCCGTTACAATACCCCCATTAACACAACCCGTTACAATACTCCCAGTAACACAACCCGTTACATTACCCCATTAGCACAACCCGTTACAATACCCCCATTAACACAACCCGTTACAATACCCCATTAACACTGCCCATTACAATACCCCCATTAACACAACCCGTTACAATACTCCCAGTAACACAACCCGTTACATTACCCCATTAACACAACCCGTTACAATACCCCCATTAACACAACCCGTTACAATACCCCCATTAACACAACCTGTTACAATACCCCATTAACACTACCCATTACAATACCCCCATTAACACAACCCGTTACAATACTCCCAGTAACACAACCAGTTACATTACCCCATTAACACAACCCGTTACAATACCCCCATTAACACAACCTATTACAATACCCCCATTAACACAACCCGTTACAATACCCCCATTGACACAATCCGTTACAATACCCCCATTGACACAACCTGTTACAATACTCCCAGTAACACAACCCGTTACAATACCCCATTAACACTACCCATTACAATACCCCCATTAACAACCCATTACAATACTCCCATTAACACTACCCGTTACAATACTCCCAGTAACACAACCCGTTACAATACCCCATTAACACAACCAGTTACAATACTCCCATTAACACAACCCGTTACAATACCCCCATTAACACAACCCGTTACAATACCCCCATTAACACAACCCGTTACAATACCCCCATTAACACAACCTGTTACAATACCCCCATTAACACACTTTACAATACCCCCATTAACGCAACCCGTTACAATACCCCCATTAACACACGTTACAATACCCCCATTAACACAACCCATTACAATACCCCCATTAACACACTTTACAATACCCCCAATAACACAACCCGTTACAACACCCCCAATAACACAGCCCCTTACAATATCATTAACCACATACCTGTGTCATTAGTTATACCTACAATTGCTCAGTGGGTGATTAACCTCCTTGTTTGTAGCTTTCTTGCGGCTTTGAGAACACTTTAGAGCTGAATGGGAATTTTATAAACATATTTGGTCATTTCAATCCCTGCCCTTTGTCTTTGCAGATAGCTGCTCTCCCTGTTGTGGTGCACATGAAGCTTCTCCAGAGATCTGACTTGGCGTGAAGTGAAATGTTGCTTTGCATTCTGTTTATTTCTTGATGATGACTCATTCCGACTATTATTATTATTTATTTGCATCTTGTGCTAAACGTCCCAAAGGCTGACCATGTGATGGGGCAATGCCTTGCCTGCGGCTTGCAATCCGGCCTCCCTGGGGTGAAACGTGGCTCAAACATATGATGAAGTCGATCAGAAATCCTGCACCTGCCCCACTCTGCCCCGACCCCCCCAGCCTCTCCCAGTAAAGGGGGCTAACTGCAGTCCCCAGGTTCTGAATCAATTGGGATCGTCCTGCCCTCCATCCCCTCCTCTGATAGCGGTTGGGGCTGGGAATTGGGGAGATAGAATCGATCAGACCCCTCGTAGGGAGCGAGCCCACCTGGTGGGTTACCGGAGTGGGCGAATCGGTGTGTGACAGAGACCCCCCTGCTCACTCTCTGACCTATGAACGGTCACGGCACGAGATTTGGCCGGGATTCAAAAATAATTCTTTATTATTGTCACAAGTAGGCTCACATTAACACTGAAAGTCTCATGTGAGAGTACCTTGAAGAAATGGGTGTTTGTCAGTGATGTCAGAGAGTGGGTGGAGCTGGGCTGTCTGTCAGCTTTTTACTTTTGTTTTAGGCTGTTTGCTGCCGGGTGTGTTTTAGTTTCGTTTTCAGAGCTGGATAGTTGCAGTCACAGCCAGAAGGTGCATTAGTCTCTCTCTCTCTAATCTAAAAACTGTAAATCGATCCTTTGGTGATTTAAAACTTTTAACTATACCTGCGGGAAGTGCACCCAACTCTAGCTCCTCAGAGACCGTGTTAGGGAACTGGAGCTGGAGCTGGATGAACTTCGGATCATCCGGGAGGCAGAGGGGGTGATAGAGAGGAGTTACAGGGAGGTAAACACACCCAAGGTACAGGACAAGAGTAGCTGGGTTACAGTCAGGGGAAGGAAAACAAACAGGCAGACAGTGCAGGGATCCCTCGTGGCCGTTCCCCTTCAAAACAAGTATACCGTTTTGGATGCTGTTGGGGGGGTGACCTACCGGGGAAGGCCCGAGCGGCCAGGTCTCTGGCACTGAGTCTGGCTCAGGGGCTCAGAAGGGAAAGGGAGAGAATAGAAAAGTAATAGTGATAGGAGACTCAATGGTTAGGGGAATAGATAGGAGATTCTGTGGTTGCGAGCGAGACTCCCGGAAGGTATGTTGCCTCCTGGGTGCCAGGAATGTCTCGGATCGAGTCCACAGGATTCTAAAGGGGGAGGGGAGTTACCAGAAGTCGTGGTGCACATAGGCACCAACGACATAGCGAAGAAAAGGGATGAGGATCTAAAAAGTGATTTTAGGGAGTCAGGTTGGAAGCTAATGAGCAGGACCAGCAGAGTAGTGATCTCAGGATTGCTCCCGGTGCCACCTGCAAGTGAGGCAAGGAACAGAGAGCGAGTGCAGCGGAACACGTGGCTACAGGGCTGGTGCAGGAGGGAGGGCTTCAGATCTGTGGATCATTGGGATATCTTCTGGGGAAGGTGGGACCTGTACATGAAGGACGGATTGCACCTAAACTGGAGGGGCACCAATATCCTGGGAGGGAGGTTTGCTAGAGCTCTTCGGAACGGTTTAAACTAGTTTGGCAGGGGGATGGGAACCAGAGCTATGGATCAGAGGATAGGGTAGCTGTTGAACAGGCAGAAATAGCATGCAGCGAGTCTGTGAGGAAGGATAGACAGTTGATGGGGCAAAGTTGCACTCCGTGGAATGGGTTAAAGTGTGTCTGTTTCAATGCAAGGAGTGTCGGGAATAAGGGAGATGAACTTAGAGCATGGATCAGTACTTGGAACTACGATGTTGTGGCCATTACGGAGACATGGATTCTACAGGGGCAGGAATGGTTGTTAGATGTTCTGAGGTTTAGATGTTTTAAGAATAGGGAGGGAGGTAAAAGAGGAGGGGGAGTGGCACTGTTAATTAGGGAGTGCACCACAGCTGCAGAAAAGGAGGTAGTTGAGGAGGGTTTGTCTACTGAGTCAGTATGGGTGGAAGTCAGAAACAAGAAAGGAGCAGTCACTTTATTGGGAGTTTTCTACAGACCCCCCAATAGCAGCAGAGAGATAGAGGAACAGATTGGGCGGCAGATCTTGGAAAGGTGCAGAAGTAACAGAGTTGTCATGGGTGTCATCAACTCCCATAATATTGACTGGAACCTCCTTACTGCAAATGGTTTGGATGGAGCAGATTTTGTCAGGTGTGTACAGGAAGGATTCCTGACTCAATATGTAGGTAGGCCGACTAGGGGGGAGGCCATATTGGACGTGGTGCTCGGCAACGAACCAGGCCAGGTGTCAGATGTCTCGGTGAGAGAGCATTTCTGTGACAGTGACCACAGCTCCTTGACCTTTACCCCAGACATGGAGAGGGATAGGAATACACAGTATGGGAAAGTATTTAATTGGGGGGAGGGGAAATTATACTGCTATTAGGCAGGAACTGAGGAGCATAAAGTGGGAACAGTTGTTTGTGGGAAATGCACAACAGTAATGTGGGAGTTGTTTAAGGAGCACTTGCTGCGAGTGCTGAATAGTTTTGTCCCACTGAGACGAGGAAGGAATGGTAAGGTGATGGAGCCTTGGATGACAAGAGAAGTGGAGCTTCTAGTCAAGAGGAAGAAGGAAGCTTACGTGAGGTTGAGGAAGCAAGGATCTGACTCGGCTCTAGAGGGTTACAAGGTAGCCAGGAAGGAACTCAAAAATGCACATAGGAGAGCTGGAAAAAGCCCTGGTGGGAAGGATTAGGGAAAACCCCAAGGCGTTCTACACTTATGTGAGAAATAAGCGGATGATCAGAGTGAGAGTAGGGCCGATCAGGGATAGTGGAGGGAACTTGTGTCCAGAGTCTGAAGAGATGGGGGAGGCCCTGAATGAATATTTTGCTTCAGTATTCACGAGAGAAGGACCTTGTTGCCCATGAGAACAGTGTGAACCAGGTTAATAGACTCGAACAGGTTCATATTAAGGAGGATGTGCTGGAAATTTTGAGAAGCATCAGGATAGATAAGTCCCCTGGGCCTGACGGGATATACCAAAGGTTACTGCGGGAAGCGAGGGAGGAGATTGCTGCGCCGTTGGCGATGATCTTTGCGTCCTCACTCTCCATTGGAGTAGTACCGGATGATTGGAGGGAGGCGAATGTTGTTCCCCTGTTCAAGAAAGGGAATAGGGAAATCCCTGGGAATTACATACCCATCAGTCTTACGTCTGTGGTGAGCAAAATATTGGAAAGGATTCTGAGAGGTAGGATTTATGATTATTTCGAAAAACATAGTTTGATTAAAGATAGTCAGCATGGCTTTGTGAGGGGCAGGTCATGCCTCACAAGCCTCATTGAATTCTTTGAGGATGTGACGAGACACATTGATGAAAGTCGGGCAGTGGATGTGGTGTATATGGATTTCAGTAAGGCATTTGATAAGGTTCCCCATGGTAGGCTCATTCAGAAAGTTAGGGGGCATGGGATACAGGGAAATTTGGCTGTCTGGATACAGAATTGGCTGGCTGAAAGAAGACAGCGAGTGGTAGTGGATGGAAAGTATTCCACCTGGGGGTCGGTGACCAGTGGTGTCCCACAAGGATCTGTTCTGGGACCTCAGCTCTTTGTGGTTTCTATAAATGACTTGGATGAGGAAGTGGAAGGGTGGGCTAGTAAGTTTGCCGATGACACGAAGGTTGGGGGAGTTGTAGATAGTGTTGAGGGTGGTTGCAGGTTACAACAGGACATTGACAGGATGCAGAGCTGGGCTGGGAAGTGGCAGATGGAGTTCAACCTTGATAAATGTGAAGTGATTCATTTTGGAAGGTCGAATTTGAATGCTGAATACAGGGTTAAAGGCAGGATTCTTGGAAGTGTGGAGGAACAGAGGGATCTTGGGGTCCACGTACATAGATCCCTCAAAGTTGCCACCCAGGTTGATAGGGTTGTTAAGAAGGCATCTGGTGTGTTGGCCTTCATTAGCAGGGGGATTGAGTTTAAGAGCCGCGAGGTTTTGCTGCAGCTTTATAAAACCCTGGTTCGACCACACTTGGAATATTGTGTCCAGTTCTGGTCGCCTCATTATAGGAAGGATGTGGATGCTTTGGAGAGGGTGCAGAGGAGATTTACCAGGATGCTGCCTGGACTGGAGGGCATGTCTTATGAAGAAAGGTTGAGGGGGCTAGGGCTTTTCTCACTGGAGCGAAGAAGGCAGAGAGGTGACTTGATAGAGGTGAACAAGGTGATGAGAGGCATGGATAGAGTGGATAGCCAGAGACTTTTCCCCAGGGCGGAAATGGCTGTCACGAGGGGACATAATTTTAAGGTGATTGGAGGAAGGTATAGGGGAGATGTCAGAGGTTCTTTACACAGAGAGTGGTGGGTGTGTGGAATGCACTGCCAGCAGAGGTGGTGGAGTCAGAGTCATTCGGGACATTTAAGCGACTCTTGTGTGTAGGTTAGGTTGATCTTCGATTAGGATAAATGGTTGGCACAACATCGTGGGCTGAAGGGCCTGTACTGTGCTGTACTGTTCTATGTTCTAACTGCTCTCAGTAGTGACTTTAACCTGATGTGCTTCTGTTAAAATTTCTTTTTTAAGTCTTCTGGATGTTAAAAGGACAGCTTAAGGATTACTTCGTGTTGTATTATTTGGGGGGTGTATTTGAATTGATGGTTGCTAAGATGTTCACTATGTTTCAAAAAGGTTAACTTGAGTTCATAGAATAAACATTGTTTTGCTTTAAAAAATACTTTTCCCTTTCTGCTGTCCCACACCTGTAGAGTGGGCCGTGTGCTCCCCATACCACAATCTATTAAAAGTTGTGGGTCAGTTGAACTCCATGATACAATTTGGGGTTCTCTAAACCCTGGCCCATACCACAATGAAGTTACTGTGAAAATCCCCTAGTCGCCTCATTCCGGCGCCTGTTCGGGTACACAGAGGGAGAATTCAGAACAGGTGCCGGAATGTGGCGACTAGGGGCTTTTCACAGGAACTTCATTTGAAGCCTACTTGTGACAATAAGCGATTTTCATTTAATTTCATATCAGAATGTCCAATTTACCCAACAGCACGTCTTTCGGGACTTGTGGGAGGAAACCGGAGCACCCGGAGGAAACCCACTCAGACACGGGGAGAGCGTGCAGACTCCGCACAGACAGTGACCCAAGCCGGGAATCGAACCCGGGTCACTGCCGCTGTGAAGCTCCAGTGCTAGCCACTTTATAAGAACGGAGTTGGATAGGGGCTGAGAGAGAGGGACGGAGAGAGATTGGACGTGGGCGGCTGCCTCGGCGTACAGGAGCTTTCCCGACTTGGCACAACTTTAGGAAATTACTAGTAAGTTGAGGCGCGACGGGGAACGGCGGCTGCTGGGGCCCTGCAACGACTGTGATTGATTCACTTGGAACTGAGACCGTGGAAAGCCTTTCTGGTGAAGTGCGGCTTTTGTCTTTGATTCCTTGTTATTTTGGTCTTTCGTTGGGGGGGTTTTGCCTTGGAGTATAAATAGACACCTTTGTGTGCTTTGCCACTATCAATCTAGATATAATTTTTAGCCACCCTTGGCCTTACGGCATCCTTCCCCAAGTCTGGCGTGTCAGACACGGACAGAGAGCGTCAGACAGCAAGGAGGGAAATGATGGCCACAGTTCTTCAAACCAGACACCAGGAAGCTCGGTCATATTCAGGAAAATCCCTGTTGTTTTGAAAAGTTGGGATTTGCCTGGGTTCAGAGATCGAGGGCCCCTCACCAGCCCGCATCAGCACTTTTTCCCCACCCACCTCCAAAACCCCTTCCACCTCCATCAATCCCACCTTCCCATTTATTTGTCATTAATCTGCCACAGATTCTCACATGTCTCAGGCGAGATCGTACTTGTGATATCTGTGACACTGAGCATTTCCTTCCGCCTGCCGTCATCAGCCAGAAATATTCGGCTGCATTAAACTCACTTGGTCAAATCTTCAGTCTGCTTTCCTTTGTAAATTTGGCGTTTTGAAGTCTCGTGTTGGACTGGGGAGATCGCAGGGATAGCTCGCTCAAGAGATGCCAACTGACCCTCTCCTCGGACCTCCTCATTCTCGGCATTCAGCCTCACTGACCGTCCCTGGCTACCTGGAGACGGTGACAACGGCACCATGTTCTTGACCTGCTGCCAACTGTTTGATACGACTGAGGGTTGTGATCTCGGGATTACTCCCTGTGCCACGTGCCAGTGAGGCTAGAAATAGGAAGATAGAGCAGCTAAACACGTGGCTAAACAGCTGGTGTAGGAGGGAGGGTTTCCGTTATCTGGACCACTGGGAGCTCTTCCGGGGCAGGTGTTACCTGTATAAGAAGGACGGGTTGCATCTAAACCGGAGAGGCATAAATATCCTGGCCGCGAGGTTTGCTAGTGTCACACGGGAGGGGTTAAACTAGTATGGCAGGGGGGTGGGCACGGGAGCAATAGGTCAGAAGGTGAGAGCATTGAGGGAGAACTAGGGAATAGGGACAGTGTGGCTCTGAGGCAGAGCAGACAGGGAGAAGTTGCTGAACACAGCGGGTCTGGTGGCCTGAAGTGCATATGTTTTAATGCAAGAAGTATTGCGGGTAAGGCAGATGAACTTAGAGCTTGGATTAGTACTTGGAACTATGATGTTGTTGCCATTACAGAGACCTGGTTGAGGGAAGGGCAGGATTGGCAGCTAAACGTTCCAGGATTTAGATGTTTCAGGCGGGATAGAGGGGGACGTAAAAGGGGAGGTGGAGTTGCGCTACTTGTTCGGGAGAATATCACAGCTGTACTGCGAGAGGACACCTCAGAGGGCAGTGAGGCTATATGGGTAGAGATCAGGAATAAGAAGGGTGCAGTCACAATGTTGGGGGTATACTACAGGCCTCCCAACAGCCAGCGGGAGATAGAGGAGCAGATAGGTAGACAGATTTTGGAAAAGAGTAAAAACAACAGGGTTGTGGTGATGGGAGACTTCAACTTCCCCAATATTGACTGGGACTCACTTAGTGCCAGGGGCTTAGACGGGGCGGAGTTTGTAAGGAGCATCCAGGAGGGCTTCTTAAAACAATATGTAGACAGTCCAACTAGGGAAGGGGCGGTACTGGACCTGGTATTGGGGAATGAGCCCGGCCAGGTGGTAGATGTTTCAGTAGGGGAGCATTTCGGTAACAGTGACCACAATTCAGTAAGTTTTAAAGTACTGGTGGACAAGGATAAGAGTGGTCCGAGGATGAATGTGCTAAATTGGGGGAAGGCTAATTATAACAATATTAGGCGGGAACTGAAGAACATAGATTGGGGGCGGATGTTTGAGGGCAAATCAACATCTGACATGTGGGAGGCTTTCAAGTGGCAGTTGAAAGGAATACAGGACCGGCATGTTCCTGTGAGGAAGAAAGATAAATACGGCAATTTTCGGGAACCTTGGATGACGAGTGATATTGTAGGCCTCGTCAAAAAGAAAAAGGAGGCATTTGTCAGGGCTAAAAGGCTGGGAACAGACGAAGCCTGCGTGGAATATAAGGAAAGTAGGAAGGAACTTAAGCAAGGAGTCAGGAGGGCTAGAAGGGGTCACGAAAAGTCATTGGCAAATAGGGTTAAGGAAAATCCCAAGGCTTTTTACACGTACATAAAAAGCAAGAGGGTAGCCAGGGAAAGGGTTGGCCCACTGAAGGATAGGCAAGGGAATCTATGTGTGGAGCCAGAGGAAATGGGCGAGGTACTGAATGAATACTTTGCCTCAGTATTCACCAAAGAGAAGGAATTGGTAGATGTTGAGTCTGGAGAAGGGGGTGTAGATAGCCTAGGTCACATTGTGATCCAAAAAGACGAGGTGTTGGGTGTCTTAAAAAATATTAAGGTAGATAAGTCCCCAGGTCCTGATGGGATCTACCCCAGAATACTGAAGGAGGCTGGAGAGGAAATTGCTGAGGCCTTGACAGAAATCTTTGGATCCTCGCTGTCTTCAGGGGATGTCCCGGAGGACTGGAGAATAGCCAATGTTGTTCCTCTGTTTAAGAAGGGTAGCAAGGATAATCCCGGGAACTACAGGCCGGTGAGCCTTACTTCAGTGGTAGGGAAATTACTGGAGAGAATTCTTCGAGACAGGATCTACTCCCATTTGGAAGCAAATGGACGTATTAGTGAGAGGCAGCACTGTTTTGTGAAGGGGAGGTCGTGTCTCACTAGCTTGATAGAGTTTTTCGAGGAGGTCACTAAGATGATTGATGCAGGTAGGGCAGTAGATGTTGTCTATATGGACTTCAGTAAGGCCTTTGACAAGGTCCCTCATGGTAGACTATTACAAAAGGTGAAGTCACACGGGATCAGGGGTGAGCTGGCAAGGTGGATACAGAACTGGCTAGGCCATAGAAGGCAGAGAGTAGCAATGGAGGGATGCTTTTCTAATTGGAGGGCTGTGACCAGTGGTGTTCCACAGGGATCAGTGCTGGGACCTTTGCTCTTTGTAGTATATATAAATGATTTGGAGGAAAATGTAACTGGTCTGATTAGTAAGTTTGCAGACGACACAAAGGTTGGTGGAATTGCGGATAGCGATGAGGACTGTCGGAGGATACAGCAGGATTTAGATTGTCTGGAGACTTGGGCGGAGAGATGGCAGATGGAGTTTAATCCGGACAAATGTGAGGTAATGCATTTTGGAAGGTCTAATGCAGGTAGGGAATATACAGTGAATGGTAGAACCCTCAAGAGTATTGAAAGTCAAAGAGATCTAGGAGTACAGGTCCACAGGTCATTGAAAGGGGCAACACCGGTGGAGAAGGTAGTCAAGAAAGCATACGGCATGCTTGCCTTCATTGACCGGGGCATTGAGTATAAGAATTGGCAAGTCATGTTGCAGCTGTATAGAACCTTAGTTAGGCCACACTTGGAGTATAGTGTTCAATTCTGGTCGCCACACTACCAGAAGGATGTGGAGGCTTTAGAGAGGGTGCAGAAGAGATTTACCAGAATGTTGCCTGGTATGGAGGGCATTAGCTATAAGGAGCGGTTGAATAAACTCGGTTTGTTCTCACTGGAACGAAGGAGGTTGAGGGGAGACCTGATAGAGGTATACAAAATTATGAGGGGCATAGACAGAGTGGATAGTCAGAGGCTTTTCCCCAGGGTAGAGGGGTCAATTACTAGGGGGCATAGGTTTAAGGTGAGAGGGGCAAGGTTTAGAGTAGATGTACGAGGCAAGTTTTTTACGCAGAGGGTAGTGGGTGCCTGGAACTCGCTACTGGAGGAGGTAGTGGAAGCAGGGACGATAGTGACATTTACGGGGCATCTTGACAAATACATGAATAGGATGGGAATAGAGGGATACGGACCCAGGAAGTGTAGAAGATTGTAGTTTAGTCGGGCAGCATGGTCGGCACGGGCTTGGAGGGCCGAAGGGCCTGTTCCTGTGCTGTACATTTCTTTGTTCTTTGTACCAAAATAAACTCCTATCCTGTAATAGTCTCAGATTCAAAATGATGGCAACTTCCCCAAAGAATGTTTGGTAACGCAACCCGCCCAGAAAAACAACAACTGTTATTTATAGAGCGTCTTTAATGTCATAAAACATCCCAGGGTAATTCACAGCATCATTATAAAACATCATCTCCGAGACACAGCACAAGACATCAGGTCAGATGGTCGGAAGCTTGGTAGGTTTCAAGGAATGTCTTGAGTTAGGTGGCGAGGTGTTAGAAGGATATAAGGGGTGGGGACATGGGGGATGTGGGGTTGGAGGAGATTACAGAGATAGGGAGGGGTGGGGACATGGGGGATGTGGGGTTGGAGGAGATTACAGAGATAGGGAGGGGTGGGGACATGGGGGATGTGGGTTTGGAGGAGATTACAGAGATAGGGAGGGGGGGGACATGGGGGATGTGGGGTTGGAGGAGATTACAGAGATAGGGAGGGGTGGGGATGTGGGGTTGGAGGAGATTACAGAGATAGGGAGGGGTGGGGACATGGGGGATGTGGGGCTGGAGGAGATTACAGAGATGGGGAGGGGTGGGGACATGGAGGATGTGGGGCTGGAGGAGATTACAGAAATAGGGAGGGGGGGACATGGAGGATGTGGGGCTAGAAGAGATTACAGAGGTAGGGAGGGGTGGGGCTGGAGGAGATTACAGAGATAGGGAGGGGTGGGGACATGGGGCTGGTGTGTTGGAATCATTGAATTTGCAGCAACTAAAGTATGAATCATAGAATTTACAGGGCCGAAGGAGGCCATTCAGCCCATCAAGTCTGCACCGGCCCTTGGAAAGAGCACCCCACTCAAGCACACACCTCCACCCTATCCCTGTAACTTAACCTTTATGGACACTATGGGCAATTCAGCATGGCCAACCCACCTAACCTGCACATCTTTGGACTGTGGGAGGAAACCGGAGCACCCGGAGGAAACCCACGCACACACGGGGAGGATGTGCAGACTCCGCACAGACAGTGACCCAAGCCGGTAATCGAACCTGGGACCCTGGAGCCGTGAAGCAACAGTGCTAACCACTGTGCTACCATGCCGCCCATGAATGAGTTTCAGCGCTCGATCAGCTGAGACGGGTGATGTTAGGCGATGTTACGGAGGTGGAAATGAATTTGAAAACTGATCTTGGTTCAAATGTTTCCCTGAGGCTGTGCGTAGCGTGGTGAATCTCTGCGTGGTACAAGAGAGGACAGAGTCAGTCGTCTGGGAATGATGGATGTGGCAGATTTAAACAATGGCTTTAAGCTTCTCCACATTTGACCGGGGGACATTTCTGCCCCCCCAGTAGCAGATACCTGAAGAGCAGTTTTATAGGACACTGGTTTCAGATGACGGGGCAGCGTGAGAAATAGGATGGTGGGGGAGGGGGGGGACTGGGATAGATCCTCAGGGACACCAGAGGTAATGGTATAGGAAGAGGAAGAGAGGCCATTGTAAATGATTCTCTGGGTAGAGTTAGGGGAGAATAGAACCAGGTGAGAACTGCTGTACCCGGCTGGACAACATAATCGGAGAGCAGCCCCGAATTCTCACAACACTGCTGCTCCTGGCCTGATCTACCTTACGTTCGGCTGCTCTGTGGTTAGTTTGTGGATGTGGCCTCTCCCAGTTACTCTCAGTGGTTTAGCCCAGTTCTCCTTTTGGGCACTGTCCTCTCGACACGGAGCAGATGCTGTCGACCTCTCCAGCCACAGAACAACACCCCAGGTCTGTAACCTCAGTGAGGGAAAAGGGCCTCCCTAATCCCTCCTCCCCTCCCTCCCTCCCCACCCTGCCCCCCCCAACCCTCCCCCACCCTGCCTGCCCCCATTCCATCCCTCACCTTTCCTCCTCCTCGACTCTTCCTCCCCATCCCTCCTTCCCACCCTCTCTCTACTCCAACCCACCTTTCTCCCCTTCTATTCTCATGCCCTATCTTATTTCCCTCTCCATTGACCCCACTTTCCCTCTCCTTGTAACCCCCTCCTTCCCTCCACCTTTCCTTGCCTCCCCCTCTCTGGGCTCCATCAAATCTCACACTCAACAAGCTCTTGGCACTGTTAATATTTTGGGGTTTCAGACTCAGGTTCTAGATCTCCATCTCGATCTTGCAGCTCAGGATCGAATTCCCAATCTCGATTTTGCAGTTTCGGATCTAGTTCCTGATCAGGAACTGAATCTCGCGATTGAGGATTTAATCCCTCCTCTGAATCGAGGGGTTCTAGCTCTGAACCTCAGTACGGATCTTGGGGTTCAGACTCTTAGGATTAAGGCAGTGGTTCTTGAGCTGGATTTCAGGGTTCAGGCTGCAGTTCTCGATCTGTAACTCAGGATTCAGATTCTGGTTCTTGTTCTGGATATCGGGGTTGATAGTCTAGATCTCGGTCTAGATCTTGGGGTTCCATATTGGGTTTGTGATCCAGATCTTGCGGTTCAGACTCCAGCACTCGATCTGGAATTCCGAGTTCAGACTCTAGTTCTCGATCTGGAATTCCGAGTTCAGACTCTAGTTCTCGGTCTGGAATTCGGAGTTCAGGCTCCAGCACTCGATCTGGGATTCCGGGTTCGGGCTCTAGTTCTCGACCTGGAATTCCGAGTTCCGGCTCCAGCACTCGGTCTGGAATTCGGAGTTCAGACTCTAGTTCTCGATCTGGAATTTGGAGTTCAGGCTCCAGCACTCGATCTGGAATTCCGGGTTCGGGCTCTAGTTCTCGGTCTGGAATTCGGAGTTCAGGCTCCAGCACTCGATCTGGAATTCGGAGTTCAGACTCTAGTTCTCGATCTGGAATTCGGAGTTCAGGCTCCAGCATTCGATCTGGAATTCCGAGTTCGGGCTCTAGTTCTCGATCTGGAATTCCGAGTTCGGGCTCTAGTTCTCGATCTGGAATTCCGAGTTCAGGCTCCAGCACTCGATCTGGAATTTGGAGTTCGGGCTCTAGTTCTCGGTCTGGAATTCCGAGTTCAGGCTCCAGCACTCGATCTGGAATTCGGAGTTCGGGCTCTAGTTCTCGATCTGGAATTCCGAGTTCGGGCTCTAGTTCTCGATCTGGAATTCGGAGTTCGGGCTCTAGTTCTCGGTCTGGAATTCCGAGTTCAGGCTCTAGTTCTCGATCTGGAATTCGGAGTTCAGACTCCAGCACTCGATCTGGAATTCGGAGTTCGGGCTCTAGTTCTCGGTCTGGAATTCCGCGTTCGGGCTCCAGCACTCGATCTGGAATTCGGAGTTCGGGCTCTAGTTCTCGGTCTGGAATTCCGAGTTCAGGCTCTAGTTCTCGATCTGGAATTCTGAGTTCAGGCTCTAGTTCTCGATCTGGAATTCCAAGTTCAGGCTCCAGCACTCGGTCCGGAATTCGGAGTTCAGACTCTAGTTCTCGGTCTGGAATTCGGAGTTCGGGCTCTAGTTCTCGATCTGGAATTCGGAGTTCAGGCTCCAGCACTCGGTCTGGAATTCCGAGTTCGGGCTCTAGTTCTCGATCTGGAATTCGGAGTTCAGGCTCCAGCACTCGGTCTGGCATTCGGAGTTCAGACTCTAGTTCTCGATCTGGAATTTGGAGTTCGGGCTCTAGTTCTCGATCTGGAATTCGGAGTTCGGGCTCCAGTTCTCGATCTGGAATTCCGAGTTCAGGCTCCAGCACACGGTCTGGAATTCGGTGTTCGGGCTCTAGTTCTCGATCTGGAATTCGGAGTTCGGGCTCTAGTTCTCGATCTGGAATTCGGAGTTCAGACTCTAGTTCTCGATCTGGAATTCGGAGTTCAGGCTCCAGCACTCGATCTGGAATTCGGAGTTCGGGCTCTAGTTCTCGATCTGGAATTCCGAGTTCAGACTCCAGCACTCGATCTGGAATTCGGAGTTCAGGCTCCAGCACTCGATCTGGAATTCCGAGTTCGGGCTCTAGTTCTCGATCTGGAATTCCGAGTTCAGACTCTAGTTCTCGATCTGGAATTCGGAGTTCGGGCTCTAGTTCTCGAACTGGAATTCCGAGTTCAGGCTCCAGCACTCGATCTGGAATTCGGAGTTCGGGCTCTAGTTCTCGATCTGGAATTCAGAGTTCAGGCTCCAGCACTCGGTCTGGAATTCGGAGTTCAGACTCTAGTTCTCGGTCTGGAATTCGGAGTTCGGGCTCTAGTTCTCGATCTGGAATTCGGAGTTCAGTCTCCAGCACTCGGTCTGGAATTCGGAGTTCAGGCTCCAGCACTCTGTCTGGAATTCCGAGTTCGGGCTCTAGTTCTCGATCTGGAATTCGGAGTTCAGGCTCCAGCACTCGGTCTGGCATTCGGAGTTCAGACTCTAGTTCTCGATCTGGAATTTGGAGTTGGGGCTCTAGTTCTCGATCTGGAATTCGGAGTTCGGGCTCCAGTTCTCGATCTGGAATTCCGAGTTCAGGCTCCAGCACACGGTCTGGAATTCGGTGTTTGGGCTCTAGTTCTCGATCTGGAATTCGGAGTTCGGGCTCTAGTTCTCGATCTGGAATTCCGAGTTCAGACTCTAGTTCTCGATCTGGAATTCGGAGTTCAGGCTCCAGCACTCGATCTGGAATTCGGAGTTCGGGCTCTAGTTCTCGATCTGGAATTCCGAGTTCAGACTCCAGCACTCGATCTGGAATTCGGAGTTCAGGCTCCAGCACTCGATCTGGAATTCCGAGTTCGGGCTCTAGTTCTCGATCTGGAATTCCGAGTTCAGACTCTAGTTCTCGATCTGGAATTCGGAGTTCGGGCTCTAGTTCTCGAACTGGAATTCCGAGTTCAGGCTCCAGCACTCGATCTGGAATTCGGAGTTCGGGCTCTAGTTCTCGATCTGGAATTCAGAGTTCAGGCTCCAGCACTCGATCTGGAATTCCGAGTTCAGACTCTAGTTCTCGGTCTGGAATTCGGAGTTCAGACTCTAGTTCTCGGTCTGGAATTCGGAGTTCGGGCTCTAGTTCTCGATCTGGAATTCGGAGTTCGGGCTCTAGTTCTCGATCTGGAATTCTGAGTTCAGAATCTAGTTCTCGATCTGGAATTCGGAGTTCAGGCTCCAGCACTCGATCTGGAATTCGGAGTTCGGGCTCTAGTTCTCGATCTGGAATTCCGAGTTCAGGCTCCAGCACACGGTCTGGAATTCGGAGTTTGGGCTCTAGTTCTCTATCTGGAATTCGGAGTTCGGGCTCTAGTTCTCGATCTGGAATTCCGAGTTCAGTATCCAGCACTCGATCTGGAATTCGGTGTTCGGGCTCTAGTTCTCGATCTGGAATTCAGAGTTCAGACTCTAGTTCTCGGTCTGGAATTCGGAGTTCAGACTCTAGTTCTCGGTCTGGAATTCGGAGTTCGGGCTCTAGTTCTCGATCTGGAATTCGGAGTTCAGGCTCCAGCACTCGATCTGGAATTCCGAGTTCAGACTCTAGTTCTCGATCTGGAATTCGGAGTTCAGGCTCCAGCACTCGGTCTGGAATTCGGAGTTCAGACTCTAGTTCTCGATCTGGAATTCAGAGTTCAGGCTCCAGCACTCGGTCTGGAATTCCGAGTTCAGACTCTAGTTCTCGATCTGGAATTCGGAGTTCAGGCTCCAGCACTCGGTCTGGAATTCGGAGTTCAGACTCTAGTTCTCGATCTGGAATTCAGAGTTCAGGCTCCAGCACTCGGTCTGGAATTCAGAGTTCAGGCTCTAGTTCTCGATCTGGAATTCCGAGTTCAGGCTCCAGCACTCGATCTGGAATTCCGAGTTCAGACTCTAGTTCTCGGTCTGGAATTCGGAGTTCGGGCTCTAGTTCTCGATCTGGAATTCGGAGTTCGGGCTCTAGTTCTCGATCTGGAATTCGGAGTTCAGGCTCCAGCACTCGGTCTGGAATTCGGAGTTCAGGCTCCAGCACTCGATCTGGAATTCGGAGTTCAGGCTCCAACACTCGGTCTGGAATTCGGAGTTCAGGCTCCAGCACTCGATTTGGAATTCGGAGTTCAGGCTCCAGCACTCGATCTGGAATTCGGAGTTCAGGCTCCAGCACTCGGTCTGGAATTTGGAGTTCAGGCTCCGGTTCGCAATATTGGTTTTGGGATTCAGGCTTTGGTTCCTGATCTGGATCGTGGGGTCGAGCGATCTGGATTTTGTGGTTCAAGTTCTGGTTCTCGAAGTTCAGGATCTCATAGCTCAATCCAAGTCCGTCCGTATCTCTGCGTTCGGGCTCCGGTTCCCGAGGTTCCACCTCTCGATTCCGGGGTTCAGGCTTTGGTTCTCGAATGGTATCGCAGGGTGCAAGCTCTTGATCCCGAGGTTCCGGCTCCGGTTCTCGATATTGATCTGGATCTCTGGGTTCCGGCTCCGATCCTCGATATTGATCTCGAACTTCAGGCTCTGGTTTCCAAGGTTCAGCCTCTGGACAGAGTCATGGAGGGTTACAGCAGACAAGACCATTCACAGCCCATTGCAACTGCCCTGGTCAAAAACCTTCTAACTATTCTAATCCCAGTCTCGAGCACTTGGTCCATAGCCGTGTCTGCCTTGGGCAAGCGCACATCTAAATACTTCTTCAATGTGTAAGGGTCTCTGCCTCCACCCCCCTTTCAGGCAGCGAGTTCCAGACTCCCACCCCCCTCTGGATAAAAAGGTTTTTCCTCACATCCCCTCTGCCCCTTACCTTAAATCTCTGCCCCCTGGTCATTGATCCCTCCACCAAGGGGAAACATTTCTTCCTGTCTATGCCCCTCATAATTTTACAAATCTCAATCATGCCCCCCCCTCAGTCTCCTCTGCTCCAAGGAAAACATCCCCAGTCGATCCAATCTCTCTTCATAACTAAAACTCTCCACCCCAGGCAACGTCCTGGTAAATCACTGCACCATTTGCAGGTCTCGGGTTCCAGGCTCCAGTTCTCGATCTGGATCTCAGGTTCCAGGCTCCAGTTCTCGATCTGGATCTCAGGTTCCAGGCTCCAGTTCTCGATCTGGATCTCAGGTTCCAGGCTCCAGTTCTCGATCTGGATCTCAAGAGTCCAGGCTCCAGTTCTCGATCTGGATCTCAGGTTCCAGGCTCCAGTTCTCGATCTGGATCGCGGGGTCCAGGCTCTAGTTCTCGATCTGGATGGTTGCCCCTCTGTTGATTTGGAAAGCCGGGAGCACGGGGTGGGTGAATGTGACCGGCAAGTGGTGCAGGAGGGCGGCCCTGTCGCTGATGCCATAGAAGGACAAGGTCTGGCCTGGGATGTCCACGTAGAGGCCAAGGCGCTGGTACGAGCTGGGCACTGGGTCACCTGCCTTGTCACGGTGCCAGATCCTCCCGCTGCCCTCGGCCAGCTCCAGGCACCATGAGGCATTGTTGCGCCCAAGGCAGGAGGACTGGAATTTACTGCCACGGTTGATGTGGTGATATGATAGGCCGAACAGGACCGGGCTTCCAGAGACGGAAATCTCCCAGTAATGGCGGCCATCAGAAAGCAGCTGGACAGCCAGGACCTGGGAATGATGCAGGAATCTCTCCTTGTGTTTGGGATAATTCAGCAGCTTGGGGTGCACGTTGGCCACACGCCGACCGTTATCCGACACATGAAGTAGGGTGGAGGCGGTGTTCGGGTCAAAGGTTATCGCCGTTAAATCTGTATCAAGAAACAGGGAGATAAGCACACGTCAGCCTAACTGACAGCACGGGGTTAGATACAGAGTAAAGGTCCCGCTACACTGCCCCCCTCACGCCCAGGACAGGTGCAGCACGGGGTTGGATACAGAGTAAAGGTCCCTCCACACTGTCCCCATCAAACACTCCCAGGAAAGGTACAGCACAGGGTTAGATACAGAGTAAAGCTCCCACTACACTGTCCCCATCAAACACTCCCAGCACAGGTACAGCACGGGGTTAGATACAGAGTAAAGCTCCCACTACACTGTCCCCATCAAACACTCCCAGCACAGGCACAGCACGGGGTTAGATACAGAGTAAAGCTCCCTCTACACTGTCCCCATCAAACACTCCCAGGACAGGTACAGCACGGGGTTAGATACAGAGTAAAGCTCCCTCTACACTGTCCCCATCAAACACTCCCAGGAAAGGTACAGCACGGGGTTAGATACAGAGTAAAGCTCCCTCGACACTGTCCCCATCAAACACTCCCAGGACAGGTACAGCACAGGGTTAGATACAGAGTAAAGCTCCCTCGACACTGTCCCCATCAAACACTCCCAGGACAGGTACAGCACGGGGTTAGATACAGAGTAAAGCTCCCTCTACACTGTCCCCATCAAACACTCCCAGGACAGGTACAGCACGGGGTTAGATACAGAGTAAAGCTCCCTCTACACTGTCCCCATCAAACACTCCCAGGACAGGTGCAGCACGGGGTTAGATACAGAGTAAAGCTCCCTCCACACTGTCCCCATCAAACACTCCCAGGACAGGTACAGCACGGGGTTAGATACAGAGTAAAGCTCCCTCCACACTGTCCCCATCAAACACTCCCAGGACAGGTACAGCACAGGGTTAGATACAGAGTAAAGCTCCCTCTACACTGTCCCCATCAAACACTCCCAGGACTGGTGCAGCACGGGGTTAGATACAGAGTAAAGCTCCCTCCACACTGTCCCCATCAAACACTCCCAGGACAGGTACAGCACGGGGTTAGATACAGAGTAAAGCTCCCTCTACACTGTCTACATCAAACACTCCCAGGACAGGTACAGCACGGGGTTAGATACAGAGTAAACCTCCCTCTACACTGTCCCCATCAAACACTCCCAGGACTGGTGCAGCACGGGGTTAGATACAGAGTAAAGCTCCCTCCACACTGTCCCCATCAAACACTCCCAGGACAGGTACAGCACAGTGTTAGATACAGAGTAAACCTCCCTCTACACTGTCCCCATCAAACACTTCCAGGACAGGTACAGCACGGGGTTAGATACAGAGTAAAGCTCCCTCCACACTGTCCCCATCAAACACTCCCAGGACAGGTACAGCACACGGTTGGATACAGAGTAAAGCTCCCACTACACTGTCCCCATCAAACACTCCCAGCACAGGCACAGCACGGGGTTAGATACAGAGTAAAGCTCCCTCTACACTGTCTCCATCAAACACTCCCAGGACAGGTACAGCACAGGGTTAGATACAGAGTAAAGCTCCCTCTACACTGTCCCCATCAAACACTCCCAGGACAGGTACAGCACGGGGTTAGATACAGAGTAAAGCTCCCTCTACACTGTCCCCATCAAACACTCCCAGGAAAGGTACAGCACGGGGTTAGATACAGAGTAAAGCTCCCTCGACACTGTCCCCATCAAACACTCCCAGGACAGGTACAGCACAGGGTTAGATACAGAGTAAAGCTCCCTCTACACTGTCCCCATCAAACACTCCCAGGACAGGTACAGCACGGGGTTAGATACAGAGTAAAGCTCCCTCTACACTGTCCCCATCAAACACTCCCAGGACAGGTACAGCACGGGGTTAGATACAGAGTAAAGCTCCCTCTACACTGTCCCCATCAAACACTCCCAGGACAGGTACAGCACGGTGTTAGATACTGAGTAAAGCTCCCTCCACACTGTCCCCATCAAACACTCCCAGGACAGGTACAGCACAGGGTTAGATACAGAGTAAAGCTCCCACTACACTGTCCCCATCAAACACTCCCAGCACAGGCACAGCACGGGGTTAGATACAGAGTAAAGCTCCCTCTACACTGTCTCCATCAAACACTCCCAGGACAGGTACAGCACAGGGTTAGATACAGAGTAAAGCTCCCTCTACACTGTCCCCATCAAACACTCCCAGGACAGGTACAGCACGGGGTTAGATACAGAGTAAAGCTCCCTCTACACTGTCCCCATCAAACACTCCCAGGAAAGGTACAGCACGGGGTTAGATACAGAGTAAAGCTCCCTCTACACTGTCCCCATCAAACACTCCCAGGACAGGTACAGCACAGGGTTAGATACAGAGTAAAGCTCCCTCTACACTGTCCCCATCAAACACTCCCAGGACAGGTACAGCACGGGGTTAGATACAGAGTAAAGCTCCCTCTACACTGTCCCCATCAAACACTCCCAGGACAGGTACAGCACGGGGTTAGATACAGAGTAAAGCTCCCTCTACACTGTCCCCATCAAACACTCCCAGGACAGGTACAGCACGGGGTTAGATACAGAGTAAAGCTCCCTCTACACTGTCCCCATCAAACACTCCCAGGACAGGTACAGCACGGGGTTAGGTACAGAATAAAGCTCCCTTGACACTGTCCCCATCTAACACTCCCAGGACAGGTACAGCACAGGGTTAGATACAGAGTAAAGCTCCCTCTACGCTGTCCCCATCAAACACTCCCAGGACAGGTACAGCACGGGGTTAGATACAGAGTAAAGCTCCCTCTACACTGTCCCCATCAAACACTCGCAGGACAGGTACAGCAGGGGGTTAGATACAGAGTAAAGCTCCCTTTACACTGTCCCCATCAAACACTCCCAGGACAGGTACAGCACGGGGTTAGATACAGAGTAAAGCTCCCTCTACACTGTCCCCATCAAACACTCCCAGGACAGGTACAGCACGGGGTTAGATACAGAGTAAAGCTCCCTCTACACTGTCCCCATCAAACACTCCCAGGACAGGTACAGCACGGGGTTAGATACAGAGTAAAGCTCCCTCTACGCTGTCCCCATCAAACATTCCCAGGACAGATACAGCACGGGGTTAGATACAGAGTAAAGCTCCCTCTACACTGTCCCCATCAAACACTCCCAGGACAGGTGCAGCACGGGGTTAGATACAGAGTAAAGCTCCCTCCACACTGTCCCCATCAAACACTCCCAGGACAGGTACAGCACGGGGTTAGATACAAAGTAAAGCTCCCTCCACACTGTCCCCATCAAACACTCCCAGGACAGGTACAGCACAGGGTTAGATACAGAGTAAAGCTCCCACTACACTGTCCCCATCAAACACTCCCAGCACAGGCACAGCACGGGGTTAGATACAGAGTAAAGCTCCCTCTACACTGTCTACATCAAACACTCCCAGGACAGGTACAGCACGGGGTTAGATACAGAGTAAAGCTCCCTCTACACTGTCCCCATCAAACACTCCCAGGACTGGTGCAGCACGGGGTTAGATACAGAGTAAAGCTCCCTCCACACTGTCCCCATCAAACACTCCCAGGACAGGTACAGCACGGTGTTAGATACAGAGTAAAGCTCCCTCTACACTGTCCCCATCAAACACTTCCAGGACAGGTACAGCACGGGGTTAGATACAGAGTAAAGCTCCCTCCACACTGTCCCCATCAAACACTCCCAGGACAGGTACAGCACAGGGTTAGATACAGAGTAAAGCTCCCACTACACTGTCCCCATCAATCACTCCCAGCACAGGCACAGCACGGGGTTAGATACAGAGTAAAGCTCCCTCTACACTGTCTCCATCAAACACTCCCAGGACAGGTACAGCACAGGGTTAGATACAGAGTAAAGCTCCCTCTACACTGTCCCCATCAAACACTCCCAGGACAGGTACAGCACGGGGTTAGATACAGAGTAAAGCTCCCTCTACACTGTCCCCATCAAACACTCCCAGGAAAGGTACAGCATGGGGTTAGATACAGAGTAAAGCTCCCTCGACACTGTCCCCATCAAACACTCCCAGGACAGGTACAGCACGGGGTTAGATACAGAGTAAAGCTCCCTCTACACTGTCCCCATCAAACACTCCCAGGACAGGTACAGCACGGTGTTAGATACTGAGTAAAGCTCCCTCCACACTGTCCCCATCAAACACTCCCAGGACAGGTACAGCACAGGGTTAGATACAGAGTAAAGCTCCCACTACACTGTCCCCATCAAACACTCCCAGCACAGGCACAGCACGGGGTTAGATACAGAGTAAAGCTCCCTCTACACTGTCTCCATCAAACACTCCCAGGACAGGTACAGCACAGGGTTAGATACAGAGTAAAGCTCCCTCTACACTGTCCCCATCAAACACTCCCAGGACAGGTACAGCACGGGGTTAGATACAGAGTAAAGCTCCCTCTACACTGTCCCCATCAAACACTCCCAGGACAGGTACAGCACGGGGTTAGATACAGAGTAAAGCTCCCTCTACACTGTCCCCATCAAACACTCCCAGGACAGGTACAGCACAGGGTTAGATACAGAGTAAAGCTCCCTCTACACTGTCCCCATCAAACACTCCCAGGACAGGTACAGCACGGGGTTAGATACAGAGTAAAGCTCCCTCTACACTGTCCCCATCAAACACTCCCTGGACAGGTACAGCACGGGGTTAGATACAGAGTAAAGCTCCCTCTACACTGTCCCCATCAAACACTCCCCGGACAGGTACAGCACGTGGTTAGATACAGAGTAAAGCTCCCTTGACACTGTCCCCATCTAACACTCCCAGGACAGGTACAGCACAGGGTTAGATACAGAGTAAAGCTCCCTCTACGCTGTCCCCATCAAACACTCCCAGGACAGGTACAGCACGGGGTTAGATACAGAGTAAAGCTCCCTCTACACTGTCCCCATCAAACACTCCCAGGACAGGTACAGCACGGGATTAGATACAGAGTAAAGCTCCCTCTACACTGTCCCCATCAAACACTCGCAGGACAGGTACAGCAGGGGGTTAGATACAGAGTAAAGCTCCCTTTACACTGTCCCCATCAAACACTCCCAGGACAGGTACAGCACGGGGTTAGATACAGAGTAAAGCTCCCTCTACACTGTCCCCATCAAACACTCCCAGGACAGGTACAGCACGGGGTTAGATACAGAGTAAAGCTCCCTCTACACTGTCCCCATCAAACACTCCCAGGACAGGTACAGCACGGGGTTAGATACAGAGTAAAGCTCCCTCTACGCTGTCCCCATCGAACATTCCCAGGACAGATACAGCACGGGGTTAGATACAGAGTAAAGCTCCCTCTACGCTGTCCCCATCAAATACTCCCAGGACAGGTACAGCACGGGGTTAGATACAGAGTAAAGCTCCCTCTACACTGTTCCCATCAAACAGTCCCAGGACAGGTACAGCACGGGGTTAGATACAGAGTAAAGCTCCCTCTGCACTGTCCCCATCAAACATTTCCAGGACAGGTACAGCACGGGGTTAGATACAGAGTAAAGCTCCCTCTACACTGTCCCCATCAAACACTCCCAGGACAGATACAGCACGGGGTTAGATACAGAGTAAAGCTCCCTCTACACTGTCCCCATCAAACACTCCCAGGACAGGTACAGCACGGGGTTAGATACAGAGTAAAGCTCCCTCTACACTGTCCCCATCAAACACTCCCAGGACAGGTACAGCACGGGGTTAGATACAGAGTAAAGCAACTCTACACTGTCCCCATCAAACACTCCCAGGACAGGTACAGCACGGGGTTAGATACAGAGGAAAGCTCCCTCTACGCTGTCCCCATCAAACACTCCCAGGACAGGTACAGCACGGGGTTAGATACAGAGTAAAGCTCCCTCTACACTGTCCCCATCAGACACTCCCAGGACAGGTACAGCACGGGGTTAGATACAGAGTAAAGCTCCCTCGACACTGTCCCCATCAAACACTCCCAGGAGAGGTACAGCACGGGGTTAGATACAGAGTAAAGCTCCCTCTACACTGTCCCCATCAAACACTCCCAGGACTGGTGCAGCACGGGGTTAGATACAGAGTAAAGCTCCCTCCACACTGTCCCCATCAAACACTCCCAGGACAGGTACAGCACGGGGTTAGATACAGAGTAAAGCTCCCTCCACACTGTCCCCATCAAACACTCCCAGGACAGGTACAGCACAGGGTTAGATACAGAGTAAAGCTCCCACTACACTGTCCCCATCAAACACTCCCAGCACAGGCACAGCATGGGGTTAGATACAGAGTAAAGCTCCCTCTACACTGTCTCCATCAAACACTCCCAGGACAGGTACAGCACAGGGTTAGATACAGAGTAAAGCTCCCTCTACACTGTCCCCATCAAACACTCCCAGGACAGGTACAGCACGGGGTTAGATACAGAGTAAAGCTCCCTCTACACTGTCCCCATCAAACACTCCCAGGAAAGGTACAGCACGGGGTTAGATACAGAGTAAAGCTCCCTCGACACTGTCCCCATCAAACACTCCCCGGACAGGTACAGCACAGGGTTAGATACAGAGTAAAGCTCCCTCTACACTGTCCCCATCAAACACTCCCAGGACAGGTACAGCACGGGATTAGATATAGAGTAAAGCTCCCTCTACACTGTCCCCATCAAACACTCCCAGGACAGGTACAGCACGGGGTTAGATACAGAGTAAAGCTCCCTCTACACTGTCCCCATCAAACACTCCCAGGACAGGTACAGCACGGGGTTAGATACAGAGTAAAGCTCCCTCCACACTGTCCCCATCAAACACTCCCAGGACAGGTACAGCACAGGGTTAGATACAGAGTAAAGCTCCCACTACACTGTCCCCATCAAACACTCCCAGCACAGGCACAGCACGGGGTTAGATACAGAGTAAAGCTCCCTCTACACTGTCCCCATCAAACACTCCCAGGACAGGTACAGCACGGGGTTAGATACAGAGTAAAGCTCCCTCTACACTGTCCCCATCAAACACTCCCAGGACAGGTACAGCACGGGGTTAGATACAGAGTAAAGCTCCCTCTACGCTGTCCCCATCGAACATTCCCAGGACAGATACAGCACGGGGTTAGATACAGAGTAAAGCTCCCTCTACGCTGTCCCCATCAAATACTCCCAGGACAGGTACAGCACGGGGTTAGATACAGAGTAAAGCTCCCTCTACACTGTTCCCATCAAACAGTCCCAGGACAGGTACAGCACGGGGTTAGATACAGAGTAAAGCTCCCTCTGCACTGTCCCCATCAAACATTTCCAGGACAGGTACAGCACGGGGTTAGATACAGAGTAAAGCTCCCTCTACACTGTCCCCATCAAACACTCCCAGGACAGATACAGCACGGGGTTAGATACAGAGTAAAGCTCCCTCTACACTGTCCCCATCAAACACTCCCAGGACAGGTACAGCACGGGGTTAGATACAGAGTAAAGCTCCCTCTACACTGTCCCCATCAAACACTCCCAGGACAGGTACAGCACGGGGTTAGATACAGAGTAAAGCAACTCTACACTGTCCCCATCAAACACTCCCAGGACAGGTACAGCACGGGGTTAGATACAGAGGAAAGCTCCCTCTACGCTGTCCCCATCAAACACTCCCAGGACAGGTACAGCACGGGGTTAGATACAGAGTAAAGCTCCCTCTACACTGTCCCCATCAGACACTCCCAGGACAGGTACAGCACGGGGTTAGATACAGAGTAAAGCTCCCTCGACACTGTCCCCATCAAACACTCCCAGGAGAGGTACAGCACGGGGTTAGATACAGAGTAAAGCTCCCTCTACACTGTCCCCATCAAACACTCCCAGGACTGGTGCAGCACGGGGTTAGATACAGAGTAAAGCTCCCTCCACACTGTCCCCATCAAACACTCCCAGGACAGGTACAGCACGGGGTTAGATACAGAGTAAAGCTCCCTCCACACTGTCCCCATCAAACACTCCCAGGACAGGTACAGCACAGGGTTAGATACAGAGTAAAGCTCCCACTACACTGTCCCCATCAAACACTCCCAGCACAGGCACAGCATGGGGTTAGATACAGAGTAAAGCTCCCTCTACACTGTCTCCATCAAACACTCCCAGGACAGGTACAGCACAGGGTTAGATACAGAGTAAAGCTCCCTCTACACTGTCCCCATCAAACACTCCCAGGACAGGTACAGCACGGGGTTAGATACAGAGCAAAGCTCCCTCTACACTGTCCCCATCAAACACTCCCAGGAAAGGTACAGCACGGGGTTAGATACAGAGTAAAGCTCCCTCGACACTGTCCCCATCAAACACTCCCCGGACAGGTACAGCACAGGGTTAGATACAGAGTAAAGCTCCCTCTACACTGTCCCCATCAAACACTCCCAGGACAGGTACAGCACGGGATTAGATATAGAGTAAAGCTCCCTCTACACTGTCCCCATCAAACACTCCCAGGACAGGTACAGCACGGGGTTAGATACAGAGTAAAGCTCCCTCTACACTGTCCCCATCAAACACTCCCAGGACAGGTACAGCACGGGGTTAGATACAGAGTAAAGCTCCCTCCACACTGTCCCCATCAAACACTCCCAGGACAGGTACAGCACAGGGTTAGATACAGAGTAAAGCTCCCACTACACTGTCCCCATCAAACACTCCCAGCACAGGCACAGCACGGGGTTAGATACAGAGTAAAGCTCCCTCTACACTGTCTCCATCAAACACTCCCAGGACAGGTACAGCACAGGGTTAGATACAGAGTAAAGCTCACTCTACACTGTCCCCATCAAACACTCCCAGGACAGGTACAGCATGGGGTTAGATACAGAGTAAAGCTCCCTCTACACTGTCCCCATCAAACACTCCCAGGAAAGGTACAGCACGGGGTTAGATACAGAGTAAAGCTCCCTCGACACTGTCCCCATCAAACACTCCCAGGACAGATACAGCACAGGGTTAGATACAGAGTAAAGCTCCCTCTACACTGTCCCCATCAAACACTCCCAGGACAGGTACAGCACGGGGTTAGATACAGAGTAAAGCTCCCTCTACACTGTCCCCATCAAACACTCCCAGGACAGGTACAGCACGGGGTTAGATACAGAGTAAAGCTCCCTCTACACTGTCCCCATCAAACACTCCCAGGACAGGTACAGCACGGGGTTAGATACAGAGTAAAGCTCCCTCTACACTGTCCCCATCAAACACTCCCAGGACAGGTACAGCACGGGGTTAGGTACAGAGTAAAGCTCCCTTGACACTGTCCCCATCAAACACTCCCAGGACAGGTACAGCACGGGATTAGATATAGAGTAAAGCTCCCTCTACACTGTCCCCATCAAACACTCCCAGGACAGGTACAGCACGGGGTTAGATACAGAGTAAAGCTCCCTCTACACTGTCCCCATCAAACACTCCCAGGACAGGTACAGCACGGGGTTAGATACAGAGTAAAGCTCCCTCCACACTGTCCCCATCAAACACTCCCAGGACAGGTACAGCACAGGGTTAGATACAGAGTAAAGCTCCCACTACACTGTCCCCATCAAACACTCCCAGCACAGGCACAGCACGGGGTTAGATACAGAGTAAAGCTCCCTCTACACTGTCTCCATCAAACACTCCCAGGACAGGTACAGCACAGGGTTAGATACAGAGTAAAGCTCACTCTACACTGTCCCCATCAAACACTCCCAGGACAGGTACAGCATGGGGTTAGATACAGAGTAAAGCTCCCTCTACACTGTCCCCATCAAACACTCCCAGGAAAGGTACAGCACGGGGTTAGATACAGAGTAAAGCTCCCTCGACACTGTCCCCATCAAACACTCCCAGGACAGATACAGCACAGGGTTAGATACAGAGTAAAGCTCCCTCTACACTGTCCCCATCAAACACTCCCAGGACAGGTACAGCACGGGGTTAGATACAGAGTAAAGCTCCCTCTACACTGTCCCCATCAAACACTCCCAGGACAGGTACAGCACGGGGTTAGATACAGAGTAAAGCTCCCTCTACACTGTCCCCATCAAACACTCCCAGGACAGGTACAGCACGGGGTTAGATACAGAGTAAAGCTCCCTCTACACTGTCCCCATCAAACACTCCCAGGACAGGTACAGCACGGGGTTAGGTACAGAGTAAAGCTCGCTTGACACTGTCCCCATCAAACACTCCCAGGACAGGTACAGCACAGGGTTAGATACAGAGCAAAGCTCCCTCTACGCTGTCCCCATCAAATACTCCCAGGACAGGTACAGCACGGGGTTAGATACAGAGTAAAGCTCCCTCTACGCTGTCCCCATCAAACATTCCCAGGACAGATACAGCACGGGGTTTGATACAGAGTAAAGCTCCCTCTACGCTGTCCACATCAAACACTCCCAGGACAGGTACAGCACGGGGTTAGATACAGAGTAAAGCTCCCACTACACTGTTCCCATGAAACAGTCCCAGGAAAGGTACAGCACGGGGTTAGATACAGAGTAAAGCTCCCTCTACACTGTCCCCATCAAACAGTCCCAGGACAGGTACAGCACGGGGTTAGATACAGAGTAAAGCTCCCTCTACACTGTCCCCATCAAACACTCCCAGGACAGATACAGCACGGGGTTAGATACAGAGTAAAGCTCCCTCTACACTGACCCCATCAAACACTCCCAGGACAGGTACAGCACGGGGTTAGATACAGAGTAAAGCTCCCTCTACACTGTCCCCATCAAACACTCCCAGGGCAGGTACAGCACGGAATTAGATACAGAGTAAAGCTCCCTCTACACTGTCCCCATCAAACATTCCCAGGACAGGTACAGCACGGGGTTAGATACAGAGTAAAGCTCCCTCTACACTGTCCCCATCAAACATTCCCAGGACAGGTACAGCACGGGGTTAGATACAGAGTAAAGCTCCCTCTACACTGTCCCCATCAAACACTCCCAGGACAGATACAGCACGGGGTTAGATACAGAGTAAAGCTCCCTCTACACTGTCCCCATCAAACACTCCCAGGACAGGTACAGCACAGGGTTAGATACAGAGTAAAGCTCCCTCTACACTGTCCCCATCAAACACTCGCAGGACAGGTACAGCAGGGGGTTAGATACAGAGTAAAGCTCCCTTTACACTGTCCGCATCAAACACTCCCAGGACAGGTACAGCACGGGGTTAGATACAGAGTAAAGCTCCCTCTACACTGTCCCCATCAGACACTCCCAGGACAGGTACAGCACGGGGTTAGATACAGAGTAAAGCTCCCTCTACACTGTCCCCATCAAACACTCCCAGGACAGGTACAGCACGGGGTTCGATGCAGAGTAAAGCTCCCTCTACACTGTCCCCATCAAACACTCCCAGGACAGATACAGCACGGGGTTAGATACAGAGTAAAGCTCCCTCTACACTGTCCCCATCAAACACTCCCAGGACAGGTACAGCACGGGGTTAGATACAGAGTAAAGCTCCCTCTACGCTGTCCCCATCAAACACTCCCAGGACAGGTACAGCACGGATTAGATACAGAGTAAAGCTCCCTCTACACTGTCCCCATCAGACACTCCCAGGACAGGTACAGCACGGGGTTAGATACAGAGTAAAGCTCCCTCTACACTGTCCCCATCAAACACTCCCAGGACAGATACAGCACGGGGTTAGATACAGTGTAAAGCTCCCTCTACACTGTCCCCCTCACGCCCAGGACAGGTGCAGCACGGGGTTGGATACAGAGTAAAGGTCCCTCCACACTGTCCCCATCAAACACTCCCAGCACAGGTACAGCACGGGGTTAGATACAGAGTAAAGCTCCCACTACACTGTCCCCATCAAACACTCCCAGCACAGGCACAGCACGGGGTTAGATACAGAGTAAAGCTCCCTCTACACTGTCCCCATCAAACACTCCCAGGACAGGTACAGCACGGGGTTAGATACAGAGTAAAGCTCCCTCTACACTGTCCCCATCAAACACTCCCAGGAAAGGTACAGCACGGGGTTAGATACAGAGTAAAGCTCCCTCGACACTGTCCCCATCAAACACTCCCAGGACAGGTACAGCACAGGGTTAGATACAGAGTAAAGCTCCCTCGACACTGTCCCCATCAAACACTCCCAGGACAGGTACAGCACGGGGTTAGATACAGAGTAAAGCTCCCTCTACACTGTCCCCATCAAACACTCCCAGGACAGGTACAGCACGGGGTTAGATACAGAGTAAAGCTCCCTCTACACTGTCCCCATCAAACACTCCCAGGACAGGTGCAGCACGGGGTTAGATACAGAGTAAAGCTCCCTCCACACTGTCCCCATCAAACACTCCCAGGACAGGTACAGCACGGGGTTAGATACAGAGTAAAGCTCCCTCCACACTGTCCCCATCAAACACTCCCAGGACAGGTACAGCACAGGGTTAGATACAGAGTAAAGCTCCCTCTACACTGTCCCCATCAAACACTCCCAGGACTGGTGCAGCACGGGGTTAGATACAGAGTAAAGCTCCCTCCACACTGTCCCCATCAAACACTCCCAGGACAGGTACAGCACGGGGTTAGATACAGAGTAAAGCTCCCTCTACACTGTCTACATCAAACACTCCCAGGACAGGTACAGCACGGGGTTAGATACAGAGTAAACCTCCCTCTACACTGTCCCCATCAAACACTCCCAGGACTGGTGCAGCACGGGGTTAGATACAGAGTAAAGCTCCCTCCACACTGTCCCCATCAAACACTCCCAGGACAGGTACAGCACAGTGTTAGATACAGAGTAAACCTCCCTCTACACTGTCCCCATCAAACACTTCCAGGACAGGTACAGCACGGGGTTAGATACAGAGTAAAGCTCCCTCCACACTGTCCCCATCAAACACTCCCAGGACAGGTACAGCACAGGGTTAGATACAGAGTAAAGCTCCCACTACACTGTCCCCATCAAACACTCCCAGCACAGGCACAGCACGGGGTTAGATACAGAGTAAAGCTCCCTCTACACTGTCTCCATCAAACACTCCCAGGACAGGTACAGCACAGGGTTAGATACAGAGTAAAGCTCCCTCTACACTGTCCCCATCAAACACTCCCAGGACAGGTACAGCACGGGGTTAGATACAGAGTAAAGCTCCCTCTACACTGTCCCCATCAAACACTCCCAGGAAAGGTACAGCACGGGGTTAGATACAGAGTAAAGCTCCCTCGACACTGTCCCCATCAAACACTCCCAGGACAGGTACAGCACAGGGTTAGATACAGAGTAAAGCTCCCTCTACACTGTCCCCATCAAACACTCCCAGGACAGGTACAGCACGGGGTTAGATACAGAGTAAAGCTCCCTCTACACTGTCCCCATCAAACACTCCCAGGACAGGTACAGCACGGGGTTAGATACAGAGTAAAGCTCCCTCTACACTGTCCCCATCAAACACTCCCAGGACAGGTACAGCACGGTGTTAGATACTGAGTAAAGCTCCCTCCACACTGTCCCCATCAAACACTCCCAGGACAGGTACAGCACAGGGTTAGATACAGAGTAAAGCTCCCACTACACTGTCCCCATCAAACACTCCCAGCACAGGCACAGCACGGGGTTAGATACAGAGTAAAGCTCCCTCTACACTGTCTCCATCAAACACTCCCAGGACAGGTACAGCACAGGGTTAGATACAGAGTAAAGCTCCCTCTACACTGTCCCCATCAAACACTCCCAGGACAGGTACAGCACGGGGTTAGATACAGAGTAAAGCTCCCTCTACACTGTCCCCATCAAACACTCCCAGGAAAGGTACAGCACGGGGTTAGATACAGAGTAAAGCTCCCTCTACACTGTCCCCATCAAACACTCCCAGGACAGGTACAGCACAGGGTTAGATACAGAGTAAAGCTCCCTCTACACTGTCCCCATCAAACACTCCCAGGACAGGTACAGCACGGGGTTAGATACAGAGTAAAGCTCCCTCTACACTGTCCCCATCAAACACTCCCAGGACAGGTACAGCACGGGGTTAGATACAGAGTAAAGCTCCCTCTACACTGTCCCCATCAAACACTCCCAGGACAGGTACAGCACGGGGTTAGATACAGAGTAAAGCTCCCTCTACACTGTCCCCATCAAACACTCCCAGGACAGGTACAGCACGGGGTTAGGTACAGAATAAAGCTCCCTTGACACTGTCCCCATCTAACACTCCCAGGACAGGTACAGCACAGGGTTAGATACAGAGTAAAGCTCCCTCTACGCTGTCCCCATCAAACACTCCCAGGACAGGTACAGCACGGGGTTAGATACAGAGTAAAGCTCCCTCTACACTGTCCCCATCAAACACTCGCAGGACAGGTACAGCAGGGGGTTAGATACAGAGTAAAGCTCCCTTTACACTGTCCCCATCAAACACTCCCAGGACAGGTACAGCACGGGGTTAGATACAGAGTAAAGCTCCCTCTACACTGTCCCCATCAGACACTCCCAGGACAGGTACAGCACGGGGTTAGATACAGAGTAAAGCTCCCTCTACACTGTCCCCATCAAACACTCCCAGGACAGGTACAGCACGGGGTTAGATACAGAGTAAAGCTCCCTCTACGCTGTCCCCATCAAACATTCCCAGGACAGATACAGCACGGGGTTAGATACAGAGTAAAGCTCCCTCTACACTGTCCCCATCAAACACTCCCAGGACAGGTGCAGCACGGGGTTAGATACAGAGTAAAGCTCCCTCCACACTGTCCCCATCAAACACTCCCAGGACAGGTACAGCACGGGGTTAGATACAGAGTAAAGCTCCCTCCACACTGTCCCCATCAAACACTCCCAGGACAGGTACAGCACAGGGTTAGATACAGAGTAAAGCTCCCACTACACTGTCCCCATCAAACACTCCCAGCACAGGCACAGCACGGGGTTAGATACAGAGTAAAGCTCCCTCTACACTGTCTACATCAAACACTCCCAGGACAGGTACAGCACGGGGTTAGATACAGAGTAAAGCTCCCTCTACACTGTCCCCATCAAACACTCCCAGGACTGGTGCAGCACGGGGTTAGATACAGAGTAAAGCTCCCTCCACACTGTCCCCATCAAACACTCCCAGGACAGGTACAGCACGGTGTTAGATACAGAGTAAAGCTCCCTCTACACTGTCCCCATCAAACACTTCCAGGACAGGTACAGCACGGGGTTAGATACAGAGTAAAGCTCCCTCCACACTGTCCCCATCAAACACTCCCAGGACAGGTACAGCACAGGGTTAGATACAGAGTAAAGCTCCCACTACACTGTCCCCATCAATCACTCCCAGCACAGGCACAGCACGGGGTTAGATACAGAGTAAAGCTCCCTCTACACTGTCTCCATCAAACACTCCCAGGACAGGTACAGCACAGGGTTAGATACAGAGTAAAGCTCCCTCTACACTGTCCCCATCAAACACTCCCAGGACAGGTACAGCACGGGGTTAGATACAGAGTAAAGCTCCCTCTACACTGTCCCCATCAAACACTCCCAGGAAAGGTACAGCATGGGGTTAGATACAGAGTAAAGCTCCCTCGACACTGTCCCCATCAAACACTCCCAGGACAGGTACAGCACGGGGTTAGATACAGAGTAAAGCTCCCTCTACACTGTCCCCATCAAACACTCCCAGGACAGGTACAGCACGGTGTTAGATACTGAGTAAAGCTCCCTCCACACTGTCCCCATCAAACACTCCCAGGACAGGTACAGCACAGGGTTAGATACAGAGTAAAGCTCCCACTACACTGTCCCCATCAAACACTCCCAGCACAGGCACAGCACGGGGTTAGATACAGAGTAAAGCTCCCTCTACACTGTCTCCATCAAACACTCCCAGGACAGGTACAGCACGGGGTTAGATACAGAGTAAAGCTCCCTCTACACTGTCCCCATCAAACACTCCCAGGAAAGGTACAGCACGGGGTTAGATACAGAGTAAAGCTCCCTCTACACTGTCCCCATCAAACACTCCCAGGACAGGTACAGCACAGGGTTAGATACAGAGTAAAGCTCCCTCTACACTGTCCCCATCAAACACTCCCAGGACAGGTACAGCACGGGGTTAGATACAGAGTAAAGCTCCCTCTACACTGTCCCCATCAAACACTCCCAGGACAGGTACAGCACGGGGTTAGATACAGAGTAAAGCTCCCTCTACACTGTCCCCATCAAACACTCCCAGGACAGGTACAGCACGGGGTTAGATACAGAGTAAAGCTCCCTCTACACTGTCCCCATCAAACACTCCCAGGACAGGTACAGCACGGGGTTAGGTACAGAATAAAGCTCCCTTGACACTGTCCCCATCTAACACTCCCAGGACAGGTACAGCACAGGGTTAGATACAGAGTAAAGCTCCCTCTACGCTGTCCCCATCAAACACTCCCAGGACAGGTACAGCACGGGGTTAGATACAGAGTAAAGCTCCCTCTACACTGTCCCCATCAAACACTCGCAGGACAGGTACAGCAGGGGGTTAGATACAGAGTAAAGCTCCCTTTACACTGTCCCCATCAAACACTCCCAGGACAGGTACAGCACGGGGTTAGATACAGAGTAAAGCTCCCTCTACACTGTCCCCATCAAACACTCCCAGGACAGGTACAGCACGGGGTTAGATACAGAGTAAAGCTCCCTCTACACTGTCCCCATCAAACACTCCCAGGACAGGTACAGCACGGGGTTAGATACAGAGTAAAGCTCCCTCTACGCTGTCCCCATCAAACATTCCCAGGACAGATACAGCACGGGGTTAGATACAGAGTAAAGCTCCCTCTACACTGTCCCCATCAAACACTCCCAGGACAGGTGCAGCACGGGGTTAGATACAGAGTAAAGCTCCCTCCACACTGTCCCCATCAAACACTCCCAGGACAGGTACAGCACGGGGTTAGATACAGAGTAAAGCTCCCTCCACACTGTCCCCATCAAACACTCCCAGGACAGGTACAGCACAGGGTTAGATACAGAGTAAAGCTCCCACTACACTGTCCCCATCAAACACTCCCAGCACAGGCACAGCACGGGGTTAGATACAGAGTAAAGCTCCCTCTACACTGTCTACATCAAACACTCCCAGGACAGGTACAGCACGGGGTTAGATACAGAGTAAAGCTCCCTCTACACTGTCCCCATCAAACACTCCCAGGACTGGTGCAGCACGGGGTTAGATACAGAGTAAAGCTCCCTCCACACTGTCCCCATCAAACACTCCCAGGACAGGTACAGCACGGTGTTAGATACAGAGTAAAGCTCCCTCTACACTGTCCCCATCAAACACTTCCAGGACAGGTACAGCACGGGGTTAGATACAGAGTAAAGCTCCCTCCACACTGTCCCCATCAAACACTCCCAGGACAGGTACAGCACAGGGTTAGATACAGAGTAAAGCTCCCACTACACTGTCCCCATCAATCACTCCCAGCACAGGCACAGCACGGGGTTAGATACAGAGTAAAGCTCCCTCTACACTGTCTCCATCAAACACTCCCAGGACAGGTACAGCACAGGGTTAGATACAGAGTAAAGCTCCCTCTACACTGTCCCCATCAAACACTCCCAGGACAGGTACAGCACGGGGTTAGATACAGAGTAAAGCTCCCTCTACACTGTCCCCATCAAACACTCCCAGGAAAGGTACAGCATGGGGTTAGATACAGAGTAAAGCTCCCTCGACACTGTCCCCATCAAACACTCCCAGGACAGGTACAGCACGGGGTTAGATACAGAGTAAAGCTCCCTCTACACTGTCCCCATCAAACACTCCCAGGACAGGTACAGCACGGTGTTAGATACTGAGTAAAGCTCCCTCCACACTGTCCCCATCAAACACTCCCAGGACAGGTACAGCACAGGGTTAGATACAGAGTAAAGCTCCCACTACACTGTCCCCATCAAACACTCCCAGCACAGGCACAGCACGGGGTTAGATACAGAGTAAAGCTCCCTCTACACTGTCTCCATCAAACACTCCCAGGACAGGTACAGCACAGGGTTAGATACAGAGTAAAGCTCCCTCTACACTGTCCCCATCAAACACTCCCAGGACAGGTACAGCACGGGGTTAGATACAGAGTAAAGCTCCCTCTACACTGTCCCCATCAAACACTCCCAGGACAGGTACAGCACGGGGTTAGATACAGAGTAAAGCTCCCTCTACACTGTCCCCATCAAACACTCCCAGGACAGGTACAGCACAGGGTTAGATACAGAGTAAAGCTCCCTCTACACTGTCCCCATCAAACACTCGCAGGGCAGGTACAGCAGGGGGTTAGATACAGAGTAAAGCTCCCTTTACACTGTCCGCATCAAACACTCCCAGGACAGGTACAGCACGGGGTTAGATACAGAGTAAAGCTCCCTCTACACTGTCCCCATCAGACACTCCCAGGACAGGTACAGCACGGGGTTAGATACAGAGTAAAGCTCCCTCTACACTGTCCCCATCAAACACTCCCAGGACAGGTACAGCACGGGGTTCGATGCAGAGTAAAGCTCCCTCTACACTGTCCCCATCAAACACTCCCAGGACAGATACAGCACGGGGTTAGATACAGAGTAAAGCTCCCTCTACGCTGTCCCCATCAAACACTCCCAGGACAGGTACAGCACGGGGTTAGATACAGAGTAAAGCTCCCTCTACGCTGTCCCCATCAAACACTCCCAGGACAGGTACAGCACGGATTAGATACAGAGTAAAGCTCCCTCTACACTGTCCCCATCAGACACTCCCAGGACAGGTACAGCACGGGGTTAGATACAGAGTAAAGCTCCCTCTACACTGTCCCCATCAAACACTCCCAGGACAGATACAGCACGGGGTTAGATACAGAGTAAAGCTCCCTCTACACTGTCCCCCTCACGCCCAGGACAGGTGCAGCACGGGGTTGGATACAGAGTAAAGGTCCCTCCACACTGTCCCCATCAAACACTCCCAGCACAGGTACAGCACGGGGTTAGATACAGAGTAAAGCTCCCACTACACTGTCCCCATCAAACACTCCCAGCACAGGCACAGCACGGGGTTAGATACAGAGTAAAGCTCCCTCTACACTGTCCCCATCAAACACTCCCAGGACAGGTACAGCACGGGGTTAGATACAGAGTAAAGCTCCCTCTACACTGTCCCCATCAAACACTCCCAGGAAAGGTACAGCACGGGGTTAGATACAGAGTAAAGCTCCCTCGACACTGTCCCCATCAAACACTCCCAGGACAGGTACAGCACAGGGTTAGATACAGAGTAAAGCTCCCTCGACACTGTCCCCATCAAACACTCCCAGGACAGGTACAGCACGGGGTTAGATACAGAGTAAAGCTCCCTCTACACTGTCCCCATCAAACACTCCCAGGACAGGTACAGCACGGGGTTAGATACAGAGTAAAGCTCCCTCTACACTGTCCCCATCAAACACTCCCAGGACAGGTGCAGCACGGGGTTAGATACAGAGTAAAGCTCCCTCCACACTGTCCCCATCAAACACTCCCAGGACAGGTACAGCACGGGGTTAGATACAGAGTAAAGCTCCCTCCACACTGTCCCCATCAAACACTCCCAGGACAGGTACAGCACAGGGTTAGATACAGAGTAAAGCTCCCTCTACACTGTCCCCATCAAACACTCCCAGGACTGGTGCAGCACGGGGTTAGATACAGAGTAAAGCTCCCTCCACACTGTCCCCATCAAACACTCCCAGGACAGGTACAGCACGGGGTTAGATACAGAGTAAAGCTCCCTCTACACTGTCTACATCAAACACTCCCAGGACAGGTACAGCACGGGGTTAGATACAGAGTAAACCTCCCTCTACACTGTCCCCATCAAACACTCCCAGGACTGGTGCAGCACGGGGTTAGATACAGAGTAAAGCTCCCTCCACACTGTCCCCATCAAACACTCCCAGGACAGGTACAGCACAGGGTTAGATACAGAGTAAAGCTCCCACTACACTGTCCCCATCAAACACTCCCAGCACAGGCACAGCACGGGGTTAGATACAGAGTAAAGCTCCCTCTACACTGTCTCCATCAAACACTCCCAGGACAGGTACAGCACAGGGTTAGATACAGAGTAAAGCTCCCTCTACACTGTCCCCATCAAACACTCCCAGGACAGGTACAGCACGGGGTTAGATACAGAGTAAAGCTCCCTCTACACTGTCCCCATCAAACACTCCCAGGAAAGGTACAGCACGGGGTTTGATACAGAGTAAAGCTCCCTCGACACTGTCCCCATCAAACACTCCCAGGACAGGTACAGCACAGGGTTAGATACAGAGTAAAGCTCCCTCTACACTGTCCCCATCAAACACTCCCAGGACAGGTACAGCACGGGGTTAGATACAGAGTAAAGCTCCCTCTACACTGTCCCCATCAAACACTCCCAGGACAGGTACAGCACGGGGTTAGATACAGAGTAAAGCTCCCTCTACACTGTCCCCATCAAACACTCCCAGGACAGGTACAGCACGGTGTTAGATACTGAGTAAAGCTCCCTCCACACTGTCCCCATCAAACACTCCCAGGACAGGTACAGCACAGGGTTAGATACAGAGTAAAGCTCCCACTACACTGTCCCCATCAAACACTCCCAGCACAGGCACAGCACGGGGTTAGATACAGAGTAAAGCTCCCTCTACACTGTCTCCATCAAACACTCCCAGGACAGGTACAGCACAGGGTTAGATACAGAGTAAAGCTCCCTCTACACTGTCCCCATCAAACACTCCCAGGACAGGTACAGCACGGGGTTAGATACAGAGTAAAGCTCCCTCTACACTGTCCCCATCAAACACTCCCAGGAAAGGTACAGCACGGGGTTAGATACAGAGTAAAGCTCCCTCTACACTGTCCCCATCAAACACTCCCAGGACAGGTACAGCACAGGGTTAGATACAGAGTAAAGCTCCCTCTACACTGTCCCCATCAAACACTCCCAGGACAGGTACAGCACGGGGTTAGATACAGAGTAAAGCTCCCTCTACACTGTCCCCATCAAACACTCCCAGGACAGGTACAGCACGGGGTTAGATACAGAGTAAAGCTCCCTCTACACTGTCCCCATCAAACACTCCCAGGACAGGTACAGCACGGGGTTAGATACAGAGTAAAGCTCCCTCTACACTGTCCCCATCAAACACTCCCAGGACAGGTACAGCACGGGGTTAGGTACAGAATAAAGCTCCCTTGACACTGTCCCCATCTAACACTCCCAGGACAGGTACAGCACAGGGTTAGATACAGAGTAAAGCTCCCTCTACGCTGTCCCCATCAAACACTCCCAGGACAGGTACAGCACGGGGTTAGATACAGAGTAAAGCTCCCTCTACACTGTCCCCATCAAACACTCGCAGGACAGGTACAGCAGGGGGTTAGATACAGAGTAAAGCTCCCTTTACACTGTCCCCATCAAACACTCCCAGGACAGGTACAGCACGGGGTTAGATACAGAGTAAAGCTCCCTCTACACTGTCCCCATCAAACACTCCCAGGACAGGTACAGCACGGGGTTAGATACAGAGTAAAGCTCCCTCTACACTGTCCCCATCAAACACTCCCAGGACAGGTACAGCACGGGGTTAGATACAGAGTAAAGCTCCCTCTACGCTGTCCCCATCAAACATTCCCAGGACAGATACAGCACGGGGTTAGATACAGAGTAAAGCTCCCTCTACACTGTCCCCATCAAACACTCCCAGGACAGGTGCAGCACGGGGTTAGATACAGAGTAAAGCTCCCTCCACACTGTCCCCATCAAACACTCCCAGGACAGGTACAGCACGGGGTTAGATACAGAGTAAAGCTCCCTCCACACTGTCCCCATCAAACACTCCCAGGACAGGTACAGCACAGGGTTAGATACAGAGTAAAGCTCCCACTACACTGTCCCCATCAAACACTCCCAGCACAGGCACAGCACGGGGTTAGATACAGAGTAAAGCTCCCTCTACACTGTCTACATCAAACACTCCCAGGACAGGTACAGCACGGGGTTAGATACAGAGTAAAGCTCCCTCTACACTGTCCCCATCAAACACTCCCAGGACTGGTGCAGCACGGGGTTAGATACAGAGTAAAGCTCCCTCCACACTGTCCCCATCAAACACTCCCAGGACAGGTACAGCACGGTGTTAGATACAGAGTAAAGCTCCCTCTACACTGTCCCCATCAAACACTTCCAGGAGAGGTACAGCACGGGGTTAGATACAGAGTAAAGCTCCCTCCACACTGTCCCCATCAAACACTCCCAGGACAGGTACAGCACAGGGTTAGATACAGAGTAAAGCTCCCACTACACTGTCCCCATCAATCACTCCCAGCACAGGCACAGCACGGGGTTAGATACAGAGTAAAGCTCCCTCTACACTGTCTCCATCAAACACTCCCAGGACAGGTACAGCACAGGGTTAGATACAGAGTAAAGCTCCCTCTACACTGTCCCCATCAAACACTCCCAGGACAGGTACAGCACGGGGTTAGATACAGAGTAAAGCTCCCTCTACACTGTCCCCATCAAACACTCCCAGGAAAGGTACAGCATGGGGTTAGATACAGAGTGAAGCTCCCTCGACACTGTCCCCATCAAACACTCCCAGGACAGGTACAGCACGGGGTTAGATACAGAGTAAAGCTCCCTCTACACTGTCCCCATCAAACACTCCCAGGACAGGTACAGCACGGTGTTAGATACTGAGTAAAGCTCCCTCCACACTGTCCCCATCAAACACTCCCAGGACAGGTACAGCACAGGGTTAGATACAGAGTAAAGCTCCCACTACACTGTCCCCATCAAACACTCCCAGCACAGGCACAGCACGGGGTTAGATACAGAGTAAAGCTCCCTCTACACTGTCTCCATCAAACACTCCCAGGACAGGTACAGCACAGGGTTAGATACAGAGTAAAGCTCCCTCTACACTGTCCCCATCAAACACTCCCAGGACAGGTACAGCACGGGGTTAGATACAGAGTAAAGCTCCCTCTACACTGTCCCCATCAAACACTCCCAGGACAGGTACAGCACGGGGTTAGATACAGAGTAAAGCTCCCTCTACACTGTCCCCATCAAACACTCCCAGGACAGGTACAGCACAGGGTTAGATACAGAGTAAAGCTCCCTCTACACTGTCCCCATCAAACACTCCCAGGACAGGTACAGCACGGGGTTAGATACAGAGTAAAGCTCCCTCTACACTGTCCCCATCAAACACTCCCTGGACAGGTACAGCACGGGGTTAGATACAGAGTAAAGCTCCCTCTACACTGTCCCCATCAAACACTCCCAGGACAGGTACAGCACGGGGTTAGATACAGAGTAAAGCTCCCTTGACACTGTCCCCATCTATCACTCCCAGGACAGGTACAGCACAGGGTTAGATACAGAGTAAAGCTCCCTCTACGCTGTCCCCATCAAACACTCCCAGGACAGGTACAGCACGGTGTTAGATACAGAGTAAAGCTCCCTCTACACTGTCCCCATCAAACACTCCCAGGACAGGTACAGCACGGGATTAGATACAGAGTAAAGCTCCCTCTACACTGTCCCCATCAAACACTCGCAGGACAGGTACAGCAGGGCGTTAGATACAGAGTAAAGATCCCTTTACACTGTCCCCATCAAACACTCCCAGGACAGGTACAGCACGGGGTTAGATACAGAGTAAAGCTCCCTCTACACTGTCCCCATCAAACACTCCCAGGACAGGTACAGCACGGGGTTAGATACAGAGTAAAGCTCCCTCTACACTGTCCCCATCAAACACTCCCAGGACAGGTACAGCACGGGGTTAGATACAGAGTAAAGCTCCCTCTACGCTGTCCCCATCGAACATTCCCAGGACAGATACAGCACGGGGTTAGATACAGAGTAAAGCTCCCTCTACGCTGTCCCCATCAAACACTCCCAGGACAGGTACAGCACGGGGTTAGATACAGAGTAAAGCTCCCTCTACACTGTTCCCATCAAACAGTCCCAGGACAGGTACAGCACGGGGTTAGATACAGAGTAAAGCTCCCTCTGCACTGTCCCCATCAAACATTTCCAGGACAGGTACAGCACGGGGTTAGATACAGAGTAAAGCTCCCTCTACACTGTCCCCATCAAACACTCCCAGGACAGATACAGCACGGGGTTAGATACAGAGTAAAGCTCCCTCTACACTGTCCCCATCAAACACTCCCAGGACAGGTACAGCACGGGGTTAGATACAGAGTAAAGCTCCCTCTACACTGTCCCCATCAAACACTCCCAGGACAGGTACAGCACGGGGTTAGATACAGAGTAAAGCAACTCTACACTGTCCCCATCAAACACTCCCAGGACAGGTACAGCCCGGGTTAGATACAGAGGAAAGCTCCCTCTACGCTGTCCCCATCAAACACTCCCAGGACAGGTACAGCACGGGGTTAGATACAGAGTAAAGCTCCCTCTACACTGTCCCCATCAGACACTCCCAGGACAGGTACAGCACGGGGTTAGATACAGAGTAAAGCTCCCTCGACACTGTCCCCATCAAACACTCCCAGGAGAGGTACAGCACGGGGTTAGATACAGAGTAAAGCTCCCTCTACACTGTCCCCATCAAACACTCCCAGGACTGGTGCAGCACGGGGTTAGATACAGAGTAAAGCTCCCTCCACACTGTCCCCATCAAACACTCCCAGGACAGGTACAGCACGGGGTTAGATACAGAGTAAAGCTCCCTCCACACTGTCCCCATCAAACACTCCCAGGACAGGTACAGCACAGGGTTAGATACAGAGTAAAGCTCCCACTACACTGTCCCCATCAAACACTCCCAGCACAGGCACAGCATGGGGTTAGATACAGAGTAAAGCTCCCTCTACACTGTCTCCATCAAACACTCCCAGGACATGTACAGCACAGGGTTAGATACAGAGTAAAGCTCCCTCTACACTGTCCCCATCAAACACTCCCAGGACAGGTACAGCACGGGGTTAGATACAGAGTAAAGCTCCCTCTACACTGTCCCCATCAAACACTCCCAGGAAAGGTACAGCACGGGGTTAGATACAGAGTAAAGCTCCCTCGACACTGTCCCCATCAAACACTCCCCGGACAGGTACAGCACAGGGTTAGATACAGAGTAAAGCTCCCTCTACACTGTCCCCATCAAACACTCCCAGGACAGGTACAGCACGGGATTAGATATAGAGTAAAGCTCCCTCTACACTGTCCCCATCAAACACTCCCAGGACAGGTACAGCACGGGGTTAGATACAGAGTAAAGCTCCCTCTACACTGTCCCCATCAAACACTCCCAGGACAGGTACAGCACGGGGTTAGATACAGAGTAAAGCTCCCTCCACACTGTCCCCATCAAACACTCCCAGGACAGGTACAGCACAGGGTTAGATACAGAGTAAAGCTCCCACTACACTGTCCCCATCAAACACTCCCAGCACAGGCACAGCACGGGGTTAGATACAGAGTAAAGCTCCCTCTACACTGTCTCCATCAAACACTCCCAGGACAGGTACAGCACAGGGTTAGATACAGAGTAAAGCTCACTCTACACTGTCCCCATCAAACACTCCCAGGACAGGTACAGCATGGGGTTAGATACAGAGTAAAGCTCCCTCTACACTGTCCCCATCAAACACTCCCAGGAAAGGTACAGCACGGGGTTAGATACAGAGTAAAGCTCCCTCGACACTGTCCCCATCAAACACTCCCAGGACAGATACAGCACAGGGTTAGATACAGAGTAAAGCTCCCTCTACACTGTCCCCATCAAACACTCCCAGGACAGGTACAGCACGGGGTTAGATACAGAGTAAAGCTCCCTCTACACTGTCCCCATCAAACACTCCCAGGACAGGTACAGCACGGGGTTAGATACAGAGTAAAGCTCCCTCTACACTGTCCCCATCAAACACTCCCAGGACAGGTACAGCACGGGGTTAGATACAGAGTAAAGCTCCCTCTACACTGTCCCCATCAAACACTCCCAGGACAGGTACAGCACGGGGTTAGGTACAGAGTAAAGCTCCCTTGACACTGTCCCCATCAAACACTCCCAGGACAGGTACCGCACAGGGTTAGATACAGAGCAAAGCTCCCTCTACGCTGTCCCCATCAAACACTCCCAGGACAGGTACAGCACGGGGTTAGATACAGAGTAAAGCTCCCTCTACGCTGTCCCCATCAAACATTCCCAGGACAGATACAGCACGGGGTTTGATACAGAGTAAAGCTCCCTCTACGCTGTCCACATCAAACACTCCCAGGACAGGTACAGCACGGGGTTAGATACAGAGTAAAGCTCCCACTACACTGTTCCCATGAAACAGTCCCAGGAAAGGTACAGCACGGGGTTAGATACAGAGTAAAGCTCCCTCTACACTGTCCCCATCAAACAGTCCCAGGACAGGTACAGCACAGGGTTAGATACAGAGTAAAGCTCCCTCTACACTGTCCCCATCAAACACTCCCAGGACAGATACAGCACGGGGTTAGATACAGAGTAAAGCTCCCTCTACACTGACCCCATCAAACACTCCCAGGACAGGTACAGCACGGGGTTAGATACAGAGTAAAGCTCCCTCTACACTGTCCCCATCAAACACTCCCAGGGCAGGTACAGCACGGGATTAGATACAGAGTAAAGCTCCCTCTACACTGTCCCCATCAAACATTCCCAGGACAGGTACAGCACGGGGTTAGATACAGAGTAAAGCTCCCTCTACACTGTCCCCATCAAACATTCCCAGGACAGGTACAGCACGGGGTTAGATACAGAGTAAAGCTCCCTCTACACTGTCCCCATCAAACACTCCCAGGACAGGTACAGCACGGGGTTAGATACAGAGTAAAGCTCCCTCTACACTGTCCCCATCAAACACTCCCAGGGCAGGTACAGCACGGGATTAGATACAGAGTAAAGCTCCCTCTACACTGTCCCCATCAAACATTCCCAGGACAGGTACAGCACGGGGTTAGATACAGAGTAAAGCTCCCTCTACACTGTCCCCATCAAACATTCCCAGGACAGGTACAGCACGGGGTTAGATACAGAGTAAAGCTCCCTCTACACTGTCCCCATCAAACACTCCCAGGACAGATACAGCACGGGGTTAGATACAGAGTAAAGCTCCCTCTACACTGTCCCCATCAAACACTCCCAGGACAGGTACAGCACGGGGTTAGATACAGAGTAAAGCTCCCTCTACACTGTCCCCATCAAACACTCGCAGGACAGGTACAGCAGGGGGTTAGATACAGAGTAAAGCTCCCTTTACACTGTCCGCATCAAACACTCCCAGGACAGGTACAGCACGGGGTTAGATACAGAGTAAAGCTCCCTCTACACTGTCCCCATCAAACACTCCCAGGACAGGTACAGCACGGGGTTAGATACAGAGTAAAGCTCCCTCTACACTGTCCCCATCAAACACTCCCAGGACAGGTACAGCACGGGGTTCGATGCAGAGTAAAGCTCCCTCTACACTGTCCCCATCAAACACTCCCAGGACAGATACAGCACGGGGTTAGATACAGAGTAAAGCTCCCTCTACACTGTCCCCATCAAACACTCCCAGGACAGGTACAGCACGGGGTTAGATACAGAGTAAAGCTCCCTCTACGCTGTCCCCATCAAACACTCCCAGGACAGGTACAGCACGGATTAGATACAGAGTAAAGCTCCCTCTACACTGTCCCCATCAGACACTCCCAGGACAGGTACAGCACGGGGTTAGATACAGAGTAAAGCTCCCTCTACACTGTCCCCATCAAACACTCCCAGGACAGATACAGCACGGGGTTAGATACAGAGTAAAGCTCCCTCTACACTGTCCCCATCAAACACTCCCAGGACAGGTACAGCACGGGGTTAGATACAGAGTAAAGCTCCCTCAACGCTGTCCCCATCAAACACTCCCAGGACAGGTACAGCACGGGGTTAGATACAGAGTAAAGCTCCCTCTACACTGTCCCCATCAAACACTCCCAGGACTGGTGCAGCACGGGGTTAGATACAGAGTAAAGCTCCCTCCACACTGTCCCCATCAAACACTCCCAGGACAGGTACAGCACGGGGTTAGATACAGAGTAAAGCTCCCTCCACACTGTCCCCATCAAACACTCCCAGGACAGGTACAGCACAGGGTTAGATACAGAGTAAAGCTCCCACTACACTGTCCCCATCAAACACTCCCAGCACAGGCACAGCATGGGGTTAGATACAGAGTAAAGCTCCCTCTACACTGTCTCCATCAAACACTCCCAGGACAGGTACAGCACAGGGTTAGATACAGAGTAAAGCTCCCTCTACACTGTCCCCATCAAACACTCCCAGGACAGGTACAGCACGGGGTTAGATACAGAGTAAAGCTCCCTCTACACTGTCCCCATCAAACACTCCCAGGAAAGGTACAGCACGGGGTTAGATACAGAGTAAAGCTCCCTCGACACTGTCCCCATCAAACACTCCCCGGACAGGTACAGCACAGGGTTAGATACAGAGTAAAGCTCCCTCTACACTGTCCCCATCAAACACTCCCAGGACAGGTACAGCACGGGATTAGATATAGAGTAAAGCTCCCTCTACACTGTCCCCATCAAACACTCCCAGGACAGGTACAGCACGGGGTTAGATACAGAGTAAAGCTCCCTCTACACTGTCCCCATCAAACACTCCCAGGACAGGTACAGCACGGGGTTAGATACAGAGTAAAGCTCCCTCCACACTGTCCCCATCAAACACTCCCAGGACAGGTACAGCACAGGGTTAGATACAGAGTAAAGCTCCCACTACACTGTCCCCATCAAACACTCCCAGCACAGGCACAGCACGGGGTTAGATACAGAGTAAAGCTCCCTCTACACTGTCTCCATCAAACACTCCCAGGACAGGTACAGCACAGGGTTAGATACAGAGTAAAGCTCACTCTACACTGTCCCCATCAAACACTCCCAGGACAGGTACAGCATGGGGTTAGATACAGAGTAAAGCTCCCTCTACACTGTCCCCATCAAACACTCCCAGGAAAGGTACAGCACGGGGTTAGATACAGAGTAAAGCTCCCTCGACACTGTCCCCATCAAACACTCCCAGGACAGATACAGCACAGGGTTAGATACAGAGTAAAGCTCCCTCTACACTGTCCCCATCAAACACTCCCAGGACAGGTACAGCACGGGGTTAGATACAGAGTAAAGCTCCCTCTACACTGTCCCCATCAAACACTCCCAGGACAGGTACAGCACGGGGTTAGATACAGAGTAAAGCTCCCTCTACACTGTCCCCATCAAACACTCCCAGGACAGGTACAGCACGGGGTTAGATACAGAGTAAAGCTCCCTCTACACTGTCCCCATCAAACACTCCCAGGACAGGTACAGCACGGGGTTAGGTACAGAGTAAAGCTCCCTTGACACTGTCCCCATCAAACACTCCCAGGACAGGTACAGCACAGGGTTAGATACAGAGCAAAGCTCCCTCTACGCTGTCCCCATCAAACACTCCCAGGACAGGTACAGCACGGGGTTAGATACAGAGTAAAGCTCCCTCTACGCTGTCCCCATCAAACATTCCCAGGACAGATACAGCACGGGGTTTGATACAGAGTAAAGCTCCCTCTACGCTGTCCACATCAAACACTCCCAGGACAGGTACAGCACGGGGTTAGATACAGAGTAAAGCTCCCACTACACTGTTCCCATGAAACAGTCCCAGGAAAGGTACGGCACGGGGTTAGATACAGAGTAAAGCTCCCTCTACACTGTCCCCATCAAACAGTCCCAGGACAGGTACAGCACAGGGTTAGATACAGAGTAAAGCTCCCTCTACACTGTCCCCATCAAACACTCCCAGGACAGATACAGCACGGGGTTAGATACAGAGTAAAGCTCCCTCTACACTGACCCCATCAAACACTCCCAGGACAGGTACAGCACGGGGTTAGATACAGAGTAAAGCTCCCTCTACACTGTCCCCATCAAACACTCCCAGGGCAGGTACAGCACGGGATTAGATACAGAGTAAAGCTCCCTCTACACTGTCCCCATCAAACATTCCCAGGACAGGTACAGCACGGGGTTAGATACAGAGTAAAGCTCCCTCTACACTGTCCCCATCAAACATTCCCAGGACAGGTACAGCACGGGGTTAGATACAGAGTAAAGCTCCCTCTACACTGTCCCCATCAAACACTCCCAGGACAGATACAGCACGGGGTTAGATACAGAGTAAAGCTCCCTCTACACTGTCCCCATCAAACACTCCCAGGACAGGTACAGCACGGGGTTAGATACAGAGTAAAGCTCCCTCTACACTGTCCCCATCAAACACTCGCAGGACAGGTACAGCAGGGGGTTAGATACAGAGTAAAGCTCCCTTTACACTGTCCGCATCAAACACTCCCAGGACAGGTACAGCACGGGGTTAGATACAGAGTAAAGCTCCCTCTACACTGTCCCCATCAAACACTCCCAGGACAGGTACAGCACGGGGTTAGATACAGAGTAAAGCTCCCTCTACACTGTCCCCATCAAACACTCCCAGGACAGGTACAGCACGGGGTTCGATGCAGAGTAAAGCTCCCTCTACACTGTCCCCATCAAACACTCCCAGGACAGATACAGCACGGGGTTAGATACAGAGTAAAGCTCCCTCTACACTGTCCCCATCAAACACTCCCAGGACAGGTACAGCACGGGGTTAGATACAGAGTAAAGCTCCCTCTACGCTGTCCCCATCAAACACTCCCAGGACAGGTACAGCACGGATTAGATACAGAGTAAAGCTCCCTCTACACTGTCCCCATCAGACACTCCCAGGACAGGTATAGCACGGGGTTAGATACAGAGTAAAGCTCCCTCTACACTGTCCCCATCAAACACTCCCAGGACAGATACAGCACGGGGTTAGATACAGAGTAAAGCTCCCTCTACACTGTCCCCATCAAACACTCCCAGGACAGGTACAGCACGGGGTTAGATACAGAGTAAAGCTCCCTCAACGCTGTCCCCATCAAACACTCCCAGGACAGGTACAGCACGGGGTTAGATACAGAGTAAAGCTCCCTCTACACTGTCCCCATCAGACACTCCCAGGACAGGTACAGCACGGGGTTCGATACAGAGTAAAGCTCCCTCTACACTGTCCCCATCAAACACTCCCAGGACAGGTACAGCACGGGGTTAGATACAGAGTAAAGCTCCCTATACACTGTCCCCACCAAACACTCCCAGGACAGGTACAGCACGGGGTTAGATACAGAGTAAAGCTCCCTCTACGCTGTCCCCATCAAACACTCCCAGGACAGGTACAGCACGGGGTTAGATACAGAGTAAAGCTCCCTCTACACTGTCCCCATCAAACACTCCCAGGAGAGGTACAGCACGGGGTTAGATACAGAGTAAAGCTCCCTCTACACTGTCCCATCAAACACTCCCAGCACAGGCACAGCACAAGGTTAGATACAGAGTAAAGCTCCCTCTACACTGTCCCATCAAACACTCCCAGCACAGGCACAGCACAAGGTTAGATACAGAGTAAAGCTCCCTCTACACTGTCCCATCAAACACTCCCAGCACAGGCACAGCACAAGGTTAGATACAGAGTAAAGCTCCCTCTACACTGTCCCCATCAAACACTCCCAGGACAGGTACAGCACGGGGTTAGATACAGAGTAAAGCTCCCTCTACGCTGTCCCCATCAAACACTCCCAGGACAGGTACAGCACGGATTAGATACAGAGTAAAGCTCCCTCTACACTGTCCCCATCAGACACTCCCAGGACAGGTACAGCACGGGGTTAGATACAGAGTAAAGCTCCCTCTACACTGTCCCCATCAAACACTCCCAGGACAGATACAGCACGGGGTTAGATACAGAGTAAAGCTCCCTCTACACTGTCCCCATCAAACACTCCCAGGACAGGTTCAGCACGGGGTTAGATACAGAGTAAAGCTCCCTCAACGCTGTCCCCATCAAACACTCCCAGGACAGGTACAGCACGGGGTTAGATACAGAGTAAAGCTCCCTCTACACTGTCCCCATCAGACACTCCCAGGACAGGTACAGCACGGGGTTCGATACAGAGTAAAGCTCCCTCTACACTGTCCCCATCAAACACTCCCAGGACAGGTACAGCACGGGGTTAGATACAGAGTAAAGCTCCCTATACACTGTCCCCACCAAACACTCCCAGGACAGGTACAGCACGGGGTTAGATACAGAGTAAAGCTCCCTCTACGCTGTCCCCATCAAACACTCCCAGGACAGGTACAGCACGGGGTTAGATACAGAGTAAAGCTCCCTCTACACTGTCCCCATCAAACACTCCCAGGAGAGGTACAGCACGGGGTTAGATACAGAGTAAAGCTCCCTCTACACTGTCCCATCAAACACTCCCAGCACAGGCACAGCACAAGGTTAGATACAGAGTAAAGCTCCCTCTACACTGTCCCATCAAACACTCCCAGCACAGGCACAGCACAAGGTTAGATACAGAGTAAAGCTCCCTCTACACTGTCCCATCAAACACTCCCAGCACAGGCACAGCACAAGGTTAGATACAGAGTAAAGCTCCCTCTACACTGTCCCATCAAACACTCCCAGCACAGGCACAGCACAAGGTTAGATGCAGAGTGAAGCTTTCTCTGGATACTCACATTGCATCAGTTCTTGCCTGGATCGTGGTGGTAGATGACACCGCTGCACACTTCTGGCTACAGAGAGAGTTAGTCTCTCATTATCTGCAGAGACAGAAACAAAGACAATGTTCGCCGGCAAAATTTCCTGCTAAACAATAGAGCTTCTGACAACATTGTCTGATTATTACTACATGAACCATGTTAATGTGGGAGGACAGGCATTACACTGGTCAGTACTGAGGGAGCGCTGCACTGTCAGAGGGTGAGTACTGAGGGAGCGCCGCACTGTGGGAGGGTCAGTACTGAGGGAGTGCCGCACTGTCAGAGGGTCAGTACTGAGGGAGCGCTGCACTGTCAGAGGGTGAGTACTGAGGGAGCGCCGCACTGTGGGAGGGTCAGTACTGAGGGAGTGCCGCACTGTCAGAGGGTCAGTACTGAGGGAGTGCCGCACTGTCAGAGGGTCAGTACTGAGGGAGTGTCTCACTGTCAGAGGGTCAGTACTGAGGGAGTGGTGCACTGTCAGAGGGTCAGTACTGAGGGAGTGCCGCACTGTCAGAGGGTCAGTACTGAGGGAGTGCCACACTGTCAGAGGGTCAGTACTGAGGGAGTGGTGCACTGTCAGAGGGTCAGTACTGAGGGAGTGCCGCACTGTCAGAGGGTCAGTACTGAGGGAGTGGTGCACTGTCAGAGGGTCAGTACTGAGGGAGTGCCTCACTGACAGAGGTTCAGTACTGAGGGAGTGCCGCACTGTCAGAGGGTCAGTACTGAGGGAGTGCCGCACTGTCAGAGGGTCGGTACTGAGGGAGTGCCGCACTGTCAGACGGTCAGTACTGAGGGAGTGCCGCACTGTCAGAGGGTCGGTACTGAGGGAGTGGTGCACTGTCAGAGGGTCAGAACTGAGGGAGCGCTGCACTGTCAGAGGGTCAGTACTGAGGGAGTGCTGCACTGGCAGAGGGTCAGTACTGAGGGAGTGCCGCACTGTCAGAGGGTCAGTACTGAGGGAGTGGTGCACTGTCAGAGGGTCAGTACTGAGGGAGTGCCTCACTGACAGAGGGTCAGTACTGAGGGAGTGCCGCACTGTCAGAGGGTCAGTACTGAGGGAGTGCCTCACTGACAGAGGGTCAGTACTGAGGGAGTGCCGCACTGTCAGAGGGTCAGTACTGAGGGAGCGCTGCACTGTCAGAGGGTCAGTACTGAGGGGTTGCCGCACTGTCAGAGGGTCAGTACTGAGGGAGTGCTGCACTGTCAGAGGTTCAGTACTGAGGGAGTGCTGCACTGTCAGAGGGTCAGTACTGAGGGGGTGCCGCACTGTCAGAGGGTCAGTACTGAGGGAGTGCTGCACTGTCAGAGAGTCAGTACTGAGGGAGTGCTGCAGTGTCAGAGGGTCAGTACTGAGGGAGTGCTGCACTGTCAGAGGGTCAGTACTGAGGGAGTGCTGCACTGTCAGAGGGTCAGTACAGAGGGAGTGCTGCACTGTCAGAGAGTCAGTACTGAGGGAGTGCTGCACTGTCAGAGGGTCAGTACTGAGGGAGTGCTGCACTGTCAGAGGGTCAGTACTGAGGGGGTGCCGCACTGTCAGAGGGACAGTACTGAGGGAGTGCTGCACTGTCAGAGGGTCAGTACTGAGGGAGTGCTGCACTGTCAGAGGGTCAGTACTGAGGGAGTGCTGCACTGTCAGAGGGTCAGTACTGAGGGAGTGTTGCACTGTCAGAGGGTCAGTACTGAGGGAGTGCCGCACTGTCAGAGGGTCAGTACTGAGGGAGTGGTGTACTGTCAGAGGGTCAGTACTGAGTGAGTGCTGCACTGTCAGAGGGTCAGTACTGAGGGGTTGCCGCACTGTCAGAGGGTCAGTACTGAGGGAGTGCTGCACTATCAGAGGGTCAGTACTGAGGGAGTGCTGCACTGTCAGAGGGTCAGTACTGAGGGAGTGCCGCACTGTCAGAGGGTCAGTACTGAGGGAGTGCTGCACTGTCAGAGGGTCAGTACTGAGGGAGTGCCGCACTGTCAGAGGGTCAGGACTGATGGAGTGCTGCACTGTCAGAGGGTCAGTACTGAGGGAGTGCTGCACTGTCAGAGGGTCAGTACTGAGGGAGTGCTGCACTGTCAGAAGGTCAGTACTGAGGGAGTGCCGCACTGTCAGAGGGTCAGTACTGAGGGAGTGCTGCACTGTCAGAGGGTCAGTACTGAGGGAGTGCTGCACTGTCAGAGAGTCAGTACTGAGGGAGTGCTGCACTGTCAGAGGGTCAGTACTGAGGGAGTGCTGCACTGTCAGAGGGTCAGTACTGAGGGAGTGCCGCACTGTCAGAGGGTCAGTACTGAGGGAGTGCTGCACTGTCAGAGGGTCAGTACTGAGGGAATGCCGCACTGTCAGAGGGTCAGTACTGAGGGAGCGCTGCTCTGTCAGAGGGTCAGTACTGAGGGAGTGCTGCACTGTCAGAGGGACAGTACTGAGGGAGTGCTGCACTGTCAGAGGGTCAGTACTGAGGGAGTGCTGCACTGTCAGAGGGTCAGTACTGAGGGAGTGTCGCACTGTCAGAGGATCAGTACTGAGGGAGTGCCGCACTGTCAGAGGGTCAGTACTGAGGGAGTGCCGCACTGTCAGAGGGTCGGTACTGAGGGAGTGCTGCACTGTCAGAGAGTCAGTACTGAGGGAGTGCTGCACTGTCAGAGAGTCAGTACTGAGGGAGTGCCGCACTGTCAGAGGGTCAGTACTGAGGGAGTGCCGCACTGTCAGAGGGTCAGTACTGAGGGAGTGCCGCACTGTCAGAGGGTCAGTACTGAGGGGTTGCCGCACTGTCAGAGGGTCAGTACTGAGGGAGTGCTGCACTGTCAGAGGTTCAGTACTGAGGGAGTGCTGCACTGTCAGAGGGTCAGTACTGAGGGGGTGCCGCACTGTCAGAGGGTCAGTACTGAGGGAGTGCTGCACTGTCAGAGGGTCAGTCCTGAGGGAGTGCCGCACTGTCAGAGGGTCAGTACTGAGGGAGTGCCGCACTGTCAGAGGGTCAGTACTGAGGGAGTGGTGCACTGTCAGAGGGTCAGTACTGAGGGAGCGCTGCACTGTCAGAGGGTCAGTACTGAGGGGTTGCCGCACTGTCAGAGGGTCAGTACTGAGGGAGTGCTTCACTGTCAGAGGGTCAGTACTGAGGGAGTGCTGCACTGTCAGAGGGTCAGTACTGAGGGAGTGCTGCACTGTCAGAGGGTCAGTGCTGAGGGAGTGCTGCACTGTCAGAGGGTCAGTACTGAGGGAGTGCTGCACTGTCAGAGGGTCAGGACTGAGGGAGTGCCGCACTGTCAGAGGGTCAGTACTGAGGGAGTGCTGCACTGTCAGAGGGTCAGTACTGAGGGAGTGCTGCACTGTCAGAGAGTCAGTACTGAGGGAGTGCCGCACTGTCAGAGGGTCAGTACTGAGGGAGTACTGCACTGTCAGGGGGTCAGTACTGAGGGAATGCCGCACTGTCAGAGGGTCAGTACTGAGGGAGCGCTGCTCTGTCAGAGGGTCAGTACTGAGGGAGTGCTGTACTGTCAGAGGGTCAGTACTGAGGGAGTGTCGCACTGTCAGAGGGTCAGTACTGAGGGAGTGTCGCACTGTCAGAGGGTCAGTACTGAGGGAGTGTCGCACTGTCAGAGAGTCAGTACTGAGGGAGTGCCGCATTGTCAGAGGGTCAGTACTGAGGGAGTGCTGCACTGTCAGAGAGCCAGTACTGAGGGAGTGCCGCACTGTCAGAGGGTCAGTACTGACGGAGTGCTGCCCTGTCAGAGGGTCAGTACTGAGGGAGCGCCGCACTGTCAGAGGGTCAGTACTGAGGGAGTGCCGCACTGTCAGAGGGTCAGTACTGAGGGAGTGCCGCACTGCCAGAGGGTCAGTACTGAGGGAGTGTCGCACTGTCAGAGGGTCAGTACTGAGGGAGTGCCGCACTGTCAGAGGGTCAGTACTGAGGGAGTGCTGCACTGTCTGAGGGTCAGTACTGAGGGAGTGCTGCACTGTCAGAGGGTCAGTACTGAGGGAGTGCTGCACTGTCAGAGGGTCAGTACTGAGGGAGTGTCGCACTGTCAGAGGGTCAGTACTGAGGGAGTGCCGCACTGTCAGAGGGTCAGTACTGAGGGAGTGTCGCACTGTCAGAGGGTCAGTACTGAGGGAGTGCCGCACTGTCAGAGGGTCAGTACTGAGGGAGTGTCGCACTGTCAGAGGGTCAGTACTGAGGGAGTGCCGCACTGTCAGAGGGTCAGTACTGAGGGAGTGCTGCACTGTCAGAGGGTCAGTACTGAGGGAGCGCCGCACTGTCAGAGGGTCAGTACTGAGGGAGTGCTGCACTGTCAGGGGGTCAGTACTGAGGGAGTGCTGCACTGTCAGAGAGTCAGTACTGAGGGAGTGCTGCACTGTCAGGGGGTCAGTACTGAGGGAGTGCCGCACTGTCAGAGGGTCAGTACTGAGGGAGTGCTGCACTGACAGAGGGTCAGTACTGAGGGAGTGCCGCACTGTCAGAGGGTCAGTACTGAGGGAGTGCCGCACTGTGAGACGGTCAGTACTGAGGGAGTGCTGCACTGTCAGAGGGTCAGTACTGAGGGAGTGCCGCACTGTCAGAGGGTCAGTACTGAGGGAGTGCTGCACTGTCAGAGGGTCAGTACTGAGGGAGTGCTGCACTGTCAGAGGGTCAGTACTGAGGGAGTGTCGCACTGTCAGAGGGTCAGTACTGAGGGAGTGCTGCACTGTCAGAGGGTCAGTACTGAGGGAGTGCCGCACTGTCAGAGGGTCAGTACTGAGGGAGTGCTGCACTGTCAGAGGGTCAGTGCTGAGGGAGTGCTGCACTGACAGAGGGTCAGTACTGAGTGTGTGCTGCACTGTCAGAGGGTCAGTAATGAGGGAGTGCCGCACTGTCAGAGGGACAGTACTGAGGGAGTGCCGCACTGTCAGAGGGTCAGTACTGAGGGAGTGCTGCACTGTCAGAGGGTCAGTACTGAGGGAGTGCTGCACTGTCAGAGGGACAGTACTGAGGGAGTGCTGCACTGTCAGAGGGTCAGTACTGAGGGAGTGCTGCACTGTCAGAGGGTCAGTACTGAGGGAGTGCCGCACTGTCAGAGGGTCAGTACTGAGGGAGTGCTGCACTGTCAGAGGGTCAGTACTGAGGGAGTGCCGCACTGTCAGAGGGTCAGTACTGAGGGAGTGCTGCACTGTCAGAGGGTCAGTACTGAGGGAGTGCCGCACTGTCAGAGGGTCAGTACTGAGGGAGTGTCGCACTGTCAGAGGGTCAGTACTGAGGGAGTGCCGCACTGTCAGATGGTCAGTACTGAGGGAGTGCCGCACTGTCAGAGGGTCAGTACTGAGGTCAGACTCCCTCCATGAGTTAATTACTGGATCTTGTCGACTGGAGCAATGATAAGCTTCACGTTTTTAGGTGTACAGATCACCAACAGCCTGTCCTGGTCCCCCCGTGCCGACACTATAGTTAAGAAAGCCCACCAATGACTCTACTTTCTCAGAAGACTAAGGAAATTTGGCATGTCAGCTACGACCCTCACCAACTTCTACAGATGCCCCATAGAAAGCATTCTTTCTGGTTGTATCACAGCTTGGTATGGAGCCTGCTCTGCCCAAGACCGCAGGAAACTACAAAAGGTTGTGAATGTAGCTCAGTCCATCACACAAACCAGCCTCCCATCCATTGACTCTGTCTATAATTCCCGCTGCCTCGGAAAGGCAGCCAGCGTAATTAAGGACCCCACGCACCCCGGACATACTCTCTTCCACCTTCTTCCGTCAGGAAAAAGATACCAAAGTTTGAGGTCACGTAGCAACCGACTCAAGAACAGCTTCTTCCCGACTGCCATCAGACTTTTGAATGGACCGACCTCGTATTAAGTTGATCTTTTCTCTACACCTTGCTATAACTGTAACATTATATTCTGCAGTCTCTCCTTCCTTCCCTATGTACGGTGTGCATTGTTTGTACAGCATGCAAGAAACAATACTTTTCACTGTATACTGATACATGTGACAATAATAAATCAAATCAAATCAAAAAAGTAAACAATAATTTCAGTGGAGATGGTGATTGGCCAATTGTTTTTGGGAATGCTGCTAAAGGCCAATGGTAGTTGTAGAAATGGTGTCAGAGACAGTCTCGGAGCTGTACCCACCCTGTGAGGAGGCCGACATATCCATGCTCTGTGATCGGGACCCGCTCTGCGAGGAGGCCGACATATCCATGCTCTGTGATCGGGACCCGCTCTGCGAGGAGGCCGACATATCCATGCTCTGTGTTAGGGACCCGCTCTGCGAGGAGGCCGACATATCCATGCTCTGTGATCGGGCCCCGCTCTGCGAGGAGGCCGACATATCCATGCTCTGTGATCGGGCCCCGCTCTGTGAGGAGGCCGACATATCCATGCTCTGTGATCGGGCCAGGTTGTGGGGTGAATCCTGGCTCTCTGCTGACTGAGCCTGGGTGTCCTCCTGCTCTGTGAAAGGAAAGCACAGTTTGTTATTCTGCAGTGTCAGCCGACACTGTCATTATCTAACCAAACAACACCTTCCACAGCAGCTCTCTCTGTCTCTCATCAACCACTCAATGTATTTGCGCTTGAGAAGTTGCAATGGGCTAGACTCTCCGTTCCTGCCGCTAAGTGCTGACCCCAGCGGAGGATCGGGGGTGTTCCACAACGGAAATATCGGCACCAGACCTGCACCGTGGTATTCCGCTACCGGTGAGGGGCAAGCACCCACAGAACACGTGGAAAATGGTGCGGGAATGGCCGGGTCTGAGCTGGACATGCACAGGGCTGACAAGCTGCAGCCGTGTGTACGCGAACCCCCCCCCCCCCCCCCCCCCCCCCCACATACCGACCGCGCCCGAAAAGATGGTTGTGCTGGATCACGTCCCCGCCCACCCTGACCCCACAGCCCAACTTTTGGCCGCCCCCCACTACTCCCCCCAGCCCTGGCGGAAGCCCCCCCCCCGTCCAGCGGCACGGCTGTCGGTGGTGGACAGCAGTGCCGGACCCTGTCCGCACGACCTCTCCGCAGCCACGCCAGCGGCACGGCTGTTGAGCCCCCACGTGGCCCGTGCCGTCGGGAACTCGGTCCAGCAGAGGCGGAGCATCGCGGGGAGACCCGATAATGAGATGCGGTTGCGCCTGCGTGCGGCGCGCGTCTCGATGACGCTGATTTGGAGGATACGGAGCATCGCAACCCGGCATGAAACACGGGCCTGCCCCGATTCCGGTGTCGGCAACCATTCTCCACTCAATTCTCCAAACCAACACCATGTTCTGCCCATCACACAAATGAATTTCAGAGGCGGTGTGCTATTCGGTGGGTGGGCCATACGTCCCAAAGACTGGTGGATCATATCAAACAGCACGTCCCAGCTGCTGTCCGCAACGAGCAAGATACCGCCCCCAACCAGCCCGCGCTTACAAACTGCAAAACACGGCCCAACATTAGATGAGATTCTATGATTAGACAACATTTTCGAAATAATCCTCACTGTGCTAAACATTACGCCGACACCCAATTTAAGATTGTCAGTGTGGTGCATTTTTGTGTCCTCGAAGCTGCAGCTATTAATACACAGGCTCTTTGCAGACAGAAAGAACATGCAGACATACTGGGTGGGATTGTCCGTCCCATCGCACCCGTCTTCTGGTGCGGTGCGCCCCCACCGGCAGCGGAATCCTCCGTCCCGCCAGTCGGCCAATGGGGTTTCCCATTGTGGGCACCCACACACAAACCTGGAAATCCACGAGCGCGAGTGTGCGCTGCCGGCGAAACAGAGGGCCCCGCCCATTGTGCCTGCTTCAGCCAAACAAAATCATTGATTACCTGTTAACTGTCAGTCACAATCAACTGGTGCATTCACCATGACAACGCCTCTGCCAATCGGAGGCCAACCAACCAGCATCAACAAAGAACAAAGAAATGTACAGCACAGGAACAGGCCCTTCGGCCCTCCAAGCCCGTGCCGACCATGCTGCCCGACTAAACTAAAATCTTCTACACTTCCGGGGTCCGTATCCCTCTATTCCCATCCTATTCATGTATCCTCTTCTCAAACAATATAAATTGTTGTTTTCCCTCTTCTGATATTCTTGTGTAATGTTCTGATGAGTGGAAGATGAAAATCTTCGACATGCCTTTCTTTTCAGCAACACTCTGTACTACCCAACAACTATTTAAATACCTTTATGTTCAATCAGATATTGGAATCACGTGGCCTCCCCTGGATCCTCCCAATGGACAGCACTCACCATACCATCCACTTCAGGCTAAGTCGCACCAGACACGTTCATTGTGAGATGTTACGACTGTGGTGGGCCGTATCTCAAACAACGACGAATCAGACTACAGAAGGGAGATAGGTCACTTGGTTGCATGGTGCACCGAAAAGAATCTGATGCACGATCAATGACCACTAAAGCGAGGTTGTAGTCCAACTGAAGGCTTTAATAAGCGAGATGTTTCCCCCAGCAGCTCAGGTACAGAATGAGGGCTGCTGGGAAGGCACTGGTTCTTATACCCCGCCTACCAGGGCAGAGCTATTACACACTCTAGCCAATAGCAAGCATATAGGTTCTACCAATCGTACTTCAGCCTCTCAGGTACCGAAATACCTATAATACCACACAACCTCTCTCTAAATGTTGGAAAGACCAAGGAACTGATCATCAACTTCAGGAAGTGTAGCACGACACAGACTCCCGTCTGCATCAATCGCTCCGAAGTGGAGATGGTCGATAGCTTTAATTTCCTGGGGGTCACCATCACCAACAGTCTGTCCTGGTCCACTCACGTTGATGCAACAGTCTAGAAAGCCCAACAACTTCTCTACTTCCTACGGAAACTAAAGAAATTCAGCGTGTCTGCATCAACTCTCACAAACTTCTCCAGATGTGCGATAGAGAGCATCCTATCTGGCTGCATCACAGCCTAGTATGGAAACTGCTCCGTCCAAGATAGCTGACACTGCAGAGTGTGGTGAACTCAGTCCAACGCATCACACAAGCTTGCCCCCCCCCACATTGATTCTGTCTACACCTCCCGCTGCCTCAGGAAGGCAGACAGCAGTGTCAGAGACCCCTCCCACCCAGGCATTGCCTTCTTCCAGACCCTTCCATCAGGCAGTAGATACAGAAGCCTGAAGACCCGCACCTCCAGACATAGGAACAGCTTCATTAATACTAATTTATTTTTTGTTCCTCAGTTTCGACAGTGCCTTGGTCGCCCAGTATTTCTGGGAGATTGTCTGTATCTTCTTCCCTGAAGACAGACACAAAGCAATTGTTTGGTTTCTCCACTATTTCCCTGTTCTCAACTGCAAATGTTCCTGTCTCCACCTGCAATAGACCCACAGTTGTCTGGATCTTTTCCTTCTCACACACCTAAAGAAGCTTTTATTGCCCAGTCACTAACTTGCAATCATATTCCCTCCCCCTTACTTCAGCAGTTTCTTTGTCGTCCTTTGCTGGATTCTAAATTTCTCCCAATCCTCGGGTTTACAGCTTTTCCTGACAACCTAAAGAGCCACTTCCTTTGAACTCATGCAATCTTTAACCATGGTTAATTTCCCTTTGGGTGTTTGTGCCTTAGGGGAATACAGTTTTGTTGCTTTCGTTAAATATTTGCCATTTTCTGTCTACCATCGAAACCTTTCATGTTTCGGGGCTGGTTTAGCACGGGGCTAAATAGCTGGCTTTGAAAGCAGACCAAGGCAGGCCAGCAGCACGGTTCAATTCCCGTACCAGCCTCCTCGAACAGGTGCCGGAATGTGGCGACTAGGGGCTTTTCACAGTAACTTCATTTGAAGCCTACTTGTGACAATAAGCGATTTTCATTTCATTTTCATGTATTTTCCCAATCCATCATTACCAATTTGTCCCTTGTAACTTCATCATCTCCTTTCTTCAAATTTCAGTCCCCAGTTTCAGAAGGGATTAAATTGCATTCAAACCTAATGCAAATTCTATCATTATTAGAATCACAGAATTCGTACAGTGTAGAAGGAGGCCATTCGATCCATCAAGTCTGTACAGACCCTCTGAAAGAGCACCCCACCAAGGCCCACTCCCCTGCCCTATCCCTGTTACCCCACCTAACCTTTTGGACACTAAGGAACAATTTTGCGTGGCCAATCCTCTTAACCTGTACATCTTTGGACTGTGGGAGGAAACCGGGGCACCCGGAGGAAACCCACGCACACACGGGGAGGATGTGCAGACTGGAATTGAACCTGGGTCTCTAGAGCTGTGAGACAGCAGTGCTAACCACTGTGCCACCTTATTATGGTCACTATTTCCCTTCACAGCAAGGTTACCAATTAGCACATTCTCATTACACAACACTAAATCCCAAATTGCCCGATCACCAGTTGACTCCTCAATGTTCTGTTCCAGAAACCCGTCTCGTACACATCGCAGGAATTCCTCCTCCACAACATTAATGCTGATTTAGATGAACCCAGTTTATGTGTAAATTGAAGATGCCTCAATTATTCTTGTTATTATTGTCTTGTGAGCCAAGGTCCCACTCTGGGACCTTCCCGTCCAGTTATGCCATCAAATGGAATCATAAACATTTCCTATTTAAATATCAGAAGAAACTCTCATTGTCTGTTTTTATATTACAAGACAGCTCCCTCTCATATTCTTCCTCTCCCTTTTATTATTTATTTTAGTCATTCTTTCCTGGCTGTTAAAATCTGAACAATCTTCTGATTTACCATTAATCTTTGCAGATTTGTACAATGCATCTTTTATAGAACATTACAGCTCAGTACAGGCCCTTCGGCCCTCGATGTTGCACCGACCTGTGAAACCACTCTAAAGCCCATCTACACTATTCCCTTATCGTCCATATGTCTATCCAATGACCATTCAAATGCCCTTAGTGTTGGCGAGTCCACTACTGTTGCAGGCAGGGCATTCCACGCCCTTACTTTTCATTTGATATTAATCTTAACTTCCTTATCCGGCCATTGAAGATGCATCGTGCTCAAAGAGTCTTTCTTCCCCACTGGGATCGATATTTGCTGTGAGTTATTGAGCATCTGCTTAAAACTCTGCCACCCCAACTGCTGCCTCACCTTTTACCCGAGTTTCCCAGTTCACCTTGGCTAGATCTGCTTTCATACCCTTAGAATGGCCTCAGGATGAGACAGCGAGAAGGGTGAAGGGGAGAAGATTAATCCAATCAGATCATTGCAAAGAAGAAATTTTGTCTGATTGGCTGGCAAGATCCAACCTGTAAATAAGGGCAAATACTATCTTGATCTCCATGATGTGGAGATGCCGGCATTGGACTGGGGTGAGCACAGTAAGTAGTCTTACAACACCAGGTTAAAGTCCAACAGGTTTGTTTCACCTGAGGAAGGAGCAGCGCTCCGAAAGCTAGCGATTCGAAACAAACCTGTTGGACTTTAACCTGGTGTTGTCAGACTTCTTACTATCTTGATCTCAATTATAGTTACGAAAATATGGGCTGGGAAACACACCTGGTGACTATGAGTGTGGTGACTGTCAAGGCTGGTGGAAACACAGCATTAACAGAGATAACCATCTATGAAAATTACGTCATGATATCCGGGACTCGCAAAGCAGGAACTGTGAAAGCCTGAAACTGTGCTCGACGGGGAAACAACAAGAATTAATAATAGACTGAGAGAACTGGAACAGGACCCGAAAATGGAACTTGTTTTGAGGAATATTGTAAAAACAATGCGTGATGGTGTACACCGTGAATTAGCACCAGTCCTTTTAAATGTTGCAAAGTTAGCACTCCCGAATTGAAGTGCTGCCCAGATCAAGAGGTTATATAACCGACAGACTAAAATGCTGTTCGGCCAAGAATCTGGGAATGTACGAGACAGGAATGTTAACATTTTAAACTTGCCGAATCTGGATGAAAAATTGAGAGCTTTAGCAAGTGGAAAGTACGTCAGGGAAATTAAACACAAACTTCAACAAAATATCAAAGGAAATTAAGAAACAAATGAAGCCGGGCTTGACATTGTGAAAATACAGAAAGGACATGTAAAAACAATGAACCAGATTCCAAAAGAGAAAGCTAATGATTGAGACCAGAATTAGGGTCAAAGTCTTGGCCGTATTTGTGGAAATCGGATGACAGCAATTGAGGGGATAGTCGGAAGGAGCAAATAATAGCTTCGTTTGGAAAGGGAACTAAAATTCATTCGATTTGACGTGCTGTCAACTTCTGTTCAAAGTAAATTCCGCCTGTGGGAAAGAAAGCATTTTTTCAAACCTCAAACCACAGCTCAAGTCAGTAATTCACAGTCACAGCCCTAACCCAAAACAGAAAAATAATGTGACTTTAGCAGCAATCCAATTTGAGTTTACCAATACATCTGCATTCTAAACAAATGTCAGTTAAAAGCCGTTTCACAAATATCGCTTGTAAACTTGATCAGGAAGCAAAAACTGGAAATTAAAATTGATTATGAAAAGACTTGGAAAAAAAAGATGAAATTCGAGCAAAATTGAAGGAAGAGAAAATAGTGTTTAAATTGCGTGCAGGGACGCGATGGCCCACCGGCTGTCCCTGCCCACTCTCCGCCCCTTTAGGTTCTGTAGGAAAATTAACCTGTTCAGCAGACAACTGATCTACGGCAGCACGGTAGCACAGTGGTTAGCACTGTTGCTTCACAGCGCCAGGGTCCCAGGTTCCTGGCTTGAGTTACTGTCTGTGCGGAGTCTGCACATTCTCCCCGTGTCTGCGTGGGTTTCCTCCGGGAGCTCCGCTTTCCTCCCACAAGTCCCGAAAGACGTGCTGTTAGATGAATTGGACATTCTGAATTCTCCCTCTGTATACAAACAGGTGCTGGAATTGGCAACTAGGGGCTTTTCACAGTAACTTCATTGCAGTATTAATGTAAGCCTACTCTTGACAATAACGATTATTATGATTATGTATTGGGTCCATGTTAATTTATATAAAGTTTAATTGTGAATTTGTGGGAATTGAACAAGACCGTTAAATGTGAAATATTAACCATAGTCTGAGGAATTTGGAATTAGTGTGAGAATTGTATTATGACTGTCACAAGCCCCTAGAGATCGAACAAAACATTAGCGGGAATGAAGCTGAACAAATATCAGCAAACCAGCAAAATTATAATCTGTCTCTCTGATCAAACCAAAGTGTGGATTTGAAACAAATGAGAATATAACTTGTACCCTAGAAGTTAGAAGCCTAAAACAGAGATTATAAGGGTTGCACGTGTGGGTAGAGTACTGTGCTACTTGAGAGGACAATGTGTGGGTATAGGAGAATACCGCACTGAGGAGGCATGGGTATGCGACCAGAATTTGCCCTGTTGAGAAGCCCACATTTTGCACACAAGCCCAGGTTTCTGCTAGAATTGGTAAAGTTAGTTAGTTGATATTCATAAATGAAATCAAGACTGAATTGACATCATGGAAGAAATTACATCTGAATCTAATGGTTATTGGGAAAATATGTGACAAATATACAACTGTTTCCAGCAACTTCAAGAAATATTATAAAGCTCCTTAAATCTGCTCATATGACAAATCAGGAAGTGTTACAAGAAGTAAGTGTAATCAAAACCGACAAAGAAAGTAAGGAAACTAGCTGGTGGGATATGTGGAACTGGGTAACACATATACAGCTGTACACCTGGCAACCAATTATATATCGCATTTAGTAATAATAACCGTGCTTCAATTTTATTGTATCGAAATTTTGTGGTATTTTATAAATTTAGATTGCCAGTTCTTTTCTAATTAAAGGGCAATTTAGCGTGGCCAACCCACCTAGCCCGCACATCTTAGGGTTGTGGGGGTGAGACCTGTGGTATTATCATAAATGTAAGTACTGCAAGGGTTAATGAAATGTCTAGATCAGCCACTAGAGGGAGCTAGAGTTACAATTATATATGACATTGATGCTAAGCCTTGTGGGGGAAGAAGTCATAGAATTTACAGTGCAGAAGGAGGCCATTCAGCCCATCAAGTCTGCACCGGCTCTTGGAAAGAGCACCCTACCCAAGGTCAACACCTCCACCCTATCCCCATAACCCAGTAACCCCACCCAACACTAAGGGCAATTTTGGACACTAAGGGCAATTGATCATGGCCAATCCACCTAACCTGCACATCTTTGGACTGTGGGAGGAAACCGGAGCACCCGGAAGAAACCCACGCACACACGGGGAGGATGTGCAGACTCCGCACAGACAGTGACCCAAGCCGGGAATCGAACCTGGGTCCCTGGAGCTGTGAAGCAATTGTGCTATCCACAAGGCTACCGTGAAGGAGTTAGCTAGAGCACAAACTGAAGGAAAGATAGTGTAAGAGCAGATCATAGTTTATAATAGTGTAGAGATTAGTTGTAGGTGAGTATAGATCATATGTTAATTTTTAACTGTGTATTTAGGAGTACGTGTCGAATCCAAATTAGTAGTGTTAATAAATTGATAGCTTTGTTCAAGTCAAAGCTATTTTGTGGTCTTTGTCAACACTACGCCAACCATCCTGAATTAAGCAACACAAAGACCACCCCAAGACCCATTTGGACACGGGGAGAATGTGCAAAATCCACATGGCCAGACGGAGCAGACTCAATGATCTGAGTGGCCTAATTCTGCCCCTTTGTCTTATGGGGCTGGGATCGACCCTGGCTCCTCAGCCTCGTTTGGCAGCAGTGCTAACCGCTGCACCACCGCCATTTATAATTATGTTAAAGCGCTGGAAAGTTCAGATGGACAAGAAATTACAGAGGGAGTTGTTTCTGCAAAAACGGGAACATGATATGCCAATGAATAATTATATATATATATTTATATATACATTAATATATTTGCTTTAAGTAGTTATAATTAGTTGAAACATGGCTTGGGCTTTGCTGTCTGCCGGATGGAGAGAGCTGATTAAGTTTCATTGTGATCCACTTGGTGCAATTCAATGGATCATCAGGAGGGAGTGCTGAGTGGGAAAGGTGGCCGCCACTAGCTGTAAGGCATGATGGGTAAAGAGGACAATGCTTAACATCATGGAATCTAACAAGAAAACTTCAGCTCTTTGCAAAATGGATTTAATGGGAACAGGCAGAACGGTGACCTCCAGGAGGGCATTTCACTGACAATACCTTTGTTGTGGAAGACCGGGACAAGGCTCTCTCTTTCTCTATCGGTTCAAATGATGTCTGAAGCTGGAAGGATTATTTAACTAAAATCGTATGTAATATAGGAGCACTGAGACTTGATCACTGATAATCCAGGATCAACCATCGTACGTTCAAACCTGAATCTCAAGGCCCATCAGCACTCATCCTCCAGGTTGGGCGTGGCCAAGTTCTCTCTAAACGGGTGGTACATTTTTGATTCAGTCTGAGTCGTGAAACTCTAGTAGCAACCCAAAGATTTTCATTCAGCCCCTAGTTGCCCGTAATCCCCAAGCAGAACCTCTTTCCTAATTCTACCTATGTCGTTGGTATCTACATGGGCCAGGGTAACTGGATACTCCCCCTCCCACTGCAAGTTCCTCTCCCGCTCTGGGCAGATGTCCTGAATCCCGGCACTCGGAGGCAACACAGCCGTCTGAACTCAGTCTCATGTCTGCAGAGAACTGTGTCAATGCCGCTGATTATACGGCCCCATACCACATTCCCATTAAATCCCCCTGATTGGTGACTATTTGTACCACAGTGCCAACATCAGTCTGCTCAGCCCCCGCTTTTGGCCCCACAAGATGCACCAACTTTGAATTTATGGGACACGGGCAAGGGCTGAGGCTGCTCCACGCCCACGTTCTCGATCCTCCTGCCTGCCTCACTCGCAGTCGTACCATCCCGGCCCTGGCCACTGACCAAATCAGGAGACACTAATTTGAGGGTTGTGACCATCTCCTGGAATAAAGAACCCACGTAACTTTCCTGCTCCATGATGCATTGCACTGTCTGCAGTTCAGCCTCCACCTCAATGACTCGGAGCCGAACCTTGTCGAGCCGCTTTCAGCGGACGTCTTTTCCATAGATCGCACTCGTGTCCATCAACTTCCACATTCGTCAGTCACAATACATCACATGACCTGTCATCTTCATTGTGTTTAATTAATAAATCAATGAATCATTGTATTCTTAATTATTTCACAATCAATAAATATTATTCCCACAGAGCTTTACAGCTGCTATTAAAGATGACTAGTACGAATAAAATCTATAATTGTTGATAAATTGCTCAAATTTGGAAAGGGAAGAGAGAAAAATACTGATCAACCAATCACTCAGCAGCATCTCTCACAGCACCGAACTCCCACACGCAACACATTCCCACGGCGACCACACTGATACCTACGCTCGGTGACGGTGCTCGGTGAGGAGCTCGGTGACGGTGCTCGGTGAGGAGCTCGTTGACGGTGCTCGGTGAGGAGCTGCTCTCGGTGAAGAGCTCGGCGAGGAGCTGCTCTCGGTGAGGAGCTGCGCTCAGTGAAGAGCTCGGCGAGGAGCTGCTCTCGGTGAGGAGCTGCGCTCAGTGAAGAGCTCGGTGAGGAGCTGCTCTCGGTGAGGATCTGCTCTCGGTGAAGAGCTGTTCTCGGTGAGGGGTCGGTGAGGAGCTCGGCGAGGAGCTGCTCTCGGTGAGGATCTGCTCTCGGTGAAGAGCTGTTCTCGGTGAGGGCTCGGTGAGGAGCTCGGCGAGGAGCTGCTCTCGGTGAGGAGCTCGGTGAGGCGCTGCTCTCGGTGAGGAGCTCAGTGAGGAGCTCGGTGAGGAGCTGCTCTTGGTGAGGAGCTGTTCTCGGTGAGGGGTCGGTGAGGAGCTCGGCGAGGAGCTGCTCTCGGTGAGGAGCTCGGTGAGGAGCTGCTCTCGGTGAGGAGCTCGGTGAGGAGCTGCTCTCGGTGAGGAGCTGTTCTAGGTGAGGGGTCGGTGAGGAGCTCGGCGAGGAGCTGCTCTCGGTGAGGAGCTCGGTGAGGAGCTGCTCTCGGTGAGGAGCTCAGTGAGGAGCTCGGTGAGGAGCTGCTCTCGGTGAGGAGCTGTTCTCGGTGAGGAGCTGTTCTCGGTGAGGGGTCGGTGAGGAGCTCGGCAAGGAGCTGCTCTCGGTGAGGAGCTCAGTGAGGAGCTCGGTGAGGAGCTGCTCTCGGTGAGGAGCTGTTCTCGGTGAGGAGCTGTTCTCGGTGAGGGGTCGGTGAGGAGCTCGGCGAGGAGCTGCTCTCGGTGAGGAGCTCGGTGAGGAGCTGCTCTCGGTGAGGAGCTCGGTGAGGAGCTGCTCTCGGTGAGGAGCTGTTCTCGGTGAGGGGTCGGTGAGGAGCTCGGCGAGGAGCTGCTCTCGGTGAGGAGCTCGGTGAGGAGCTGCTCTCGGTGAGGAGCTCAGTGAGGAGCTCGGTGAGGAGCTGCTCTCGGTGAGGAGCTCGGTGAGGAGCTGCTCTCGGTGAGGAGCTCAGTGAGGAGCTTGGTGAGGAGCTGCTCTCGGTGAAGAGCTGTTCTCGGTGAGGGGTCGGTGAGGAGCTCAGCGAGGAGCTGCTCTCGGTGAGGAGCTCGGTGAGGAGCTGCTCTCGGTGAGAAGCTGCTCTCGGTGAGGAGCTCAGTGAAGAGCTCAGTGAGGAGCTACTCTCTTTGTGCTTCCTTACTTATAAAACACAGGGAGTCTGGAAAACCGGACAGCCAAGAAAGAGATGAACACCGTTCTTTACGATTGAGGCCTAGTTGATTGGCACTGACCGGTGAGGGTATTGACCTGTGAGGGCACTGACCACTGGACGCATTGACCGGTTGGGTTGCTGACCGGTGGGGGTATTGGCCGGTGGGGGCACTGACTCGTGGGGGTACTGACCGGTGGGGGTACTGACCGGTGGGGGTACTGACCGGTGGAGGTACTGACCTGTGGACGTACTGACCACTAAGTGAACCTGGGTGAAGGCCTCCAGATGTTTTTTCAGCAGGTCTGACAATTCTCTTGTTGCTGGCCTCAGGTTTTTCAGGCGGTCTGTGACGTCTGACTGAGCGGCTGGACACGGGAGACAGTCTGGTGTCTTCTTCAATGTCTGGCATCCCTGAGGAGACAGAAGGAGACAAGGCAGGCGTGTCACTAGTCAGAGTGCCATGATGGAATGAAGATCACCAGTAAAATGACATCTGATTGAGCCCCAGTACTGAGTGAATGAACACAGCACTAAGTGCTTCTCACAACTCTGTTTAGGATCATCATTCCCGCCTCAGGCCACCTGACTTTTGCGGTAAATATTTCACAGAATCGCAGAATCTTTACAGAGCAGAATCTGGCCATTCAGCCCATCGAATCTGGCTCACTGAAAGTTAATTCTACCGTGCAACCCTCTCCAGTCTTAGCCTTGTAACCTTGCACATTCTTTCATTCCGGATCCAATCCCATTTTGAAAACCTCGATCAAGCTGCTTCCAGCACGCTTTTGAGTTCATTCCAGACTCCACTCGCCCTCTGGGTAATAGAACTTTCCTCACGTCGCTGTGACTCCCTTTGCCTGTTATTTTGAGTCTGGTTCTTTGAGCTCTCTCGGAAGGGAACAGTGTCTCACTGACTACCCTGGCCACGCCCCTCAGAATCCTGAACCCCTCTATCAAGCCTCCTCTCAGACGTCTTCTCTCCAAGAAAACAGTCCCAACCTCTCCAATCTATCCTCATAGCTACAGCTCTTTATCCTGGGATCATTCTGGTGAATCTCCTCTGTTCTCTCTCCAATGTCTTCACATCCTTCCTCAGGCTGGTGCCCAGAACTGGACACAGTCTCCAGGTGAGGCACAACTAGTGTCTGAGACACATTCACCCTCACCTTCTTCCTCTTGTACTCGCTGCCCTATTAATACAGCTGAGGATAGCACCTGCATTAATTGCTCTCTCAAGATGGCCTGTCACTTTCAACAACTCTGTACATATACACCTCGATCTGTCTGTTCCTGCACCTCCTTTAGAGCTTCTCCCTTTATTTGCTGTCCAATCTTCTGGCCTCCGACCGATCTTTGTACAGTTATATATTATTTCGTGAAGTTTGATACTATCTTGCTAACCGTTGGATCGATCCTGCCTGTTCTGAAATATCCCCTTCAATGTCCGCCACTGCCTCTCTATTGACCTTAACCTAATTTCACTTCCAGTTCACTTTAGCGAGCTGTACATTCATGCCTTATTCACGGTCCTTTTTAATGTTTAAAATACTAGTCTTAGACCCATCATTCTGTCCCTCAAGCTGAATGTCAAATTCAATCGTGTTATGATCGCTGTTACCGAGGGCTGTGATTATGATGAGGTCATTCATTTTTTGAACTTAATTTACAGGATGAGAACATTTCTGGCTCGGCCAGCATTCATTGTCCATCCCGAATTGGTAAACTGCCTTCTTGAACCGCGGCAGTCCCGGAATTGTAGGTACACCCACTGTGCTGTTAGGGAGGGATTTCCAGCATTTTGACTGAATGTAAAGGAACAGCAATATATTACCAAGTCAGGGTGCTGAGTGATTTGAAGGGGAACCTCCAGGTGGTAAATGGTCGTGGTCGTGGGTTTGGAAGGTGCTGTCTGAGGAACCGTGGTGAGTTACTGCAGTGCATCTTGTAAATGGTACACACGGCTGTCACTGTGCGTCGGTGGCGGAGGGTTTGAATATCTGTGGAAGGGGAGCAATCAAGCGGGCTGCTTTGTCCTGGATGGTCTTGAGCTTCTTGAGTGTTGTTGGAGCTGCACTCATCCAGGCAGGTGGAGAGTATTCTATTAATAATAATAGTAATCTTGATTGTCACAAGTGGGCTTACATTAACACTGCAATGAAGTTACTGTGAAAAGCCCCAAGCCGCCACATTCCGGCGCCTGTTCGGGTACACAGAGGGAGAATTCAGAATGTCCAAACTACCTAACAGCGCGACTTCCGGGACATGTGAGAGGAAGCCGGAGCACCCCGAGGAAACCCACGCACACACGGGGAGAAATCCGCACAGAGAGTGACCCAAGCTGGGAATCGAACCCGGGACCCTGGCGCTGTGAAGCAACAGTGCTAACCACTGTGCTACCGTGCCGCTCACTCCTGACCCGTGATGGTGGACAGGCTTTTGGGGGTCAGGTGATGAGTTACTCGACGTAGGATTCCTAACCTCTGACCTGCCCTGTTAGTTCCAGTATTAATGTGGCGAGTCCAGTTCAGTTTCAGGTCAATGGTCACCCTATCATCTTTATTTAATGTTTTTCCAATTAAGGGGCAATTTAGCGTGGCTAATCCACCCACCCTGAGCATCTTTGGGTTGTGGGGGTGAGACCCACGCAGACGCGGGGAGAATGTGCAAACTCCACACGGACGGTAACCCTGTCATGTTGCACAATTAGAGTTTAATCATTTAAAAAGAGGCAAGCAGTCATCTCGAGTTCACTCTGCTGTTCTGTTCGATCATTCTCTATCTTTATCTGCATTCCATTTCCTGTGTCCTTCAACTTCCCCTTGCACAACAAAACTTGATGTCAGTTTTGAGGTTTTCAGTAAACTCCAGCATCCGCTGCTTTTGGGGGAGGTACGTTGCAGATTCACACAACTCTTTGTGAAGAAAGTCGCGGGGCTGGATTCTCCGTCCCGGCCGGATGCTCCGTTTTGCCGGCAGCCCGGGGAGTTTCCCGACGGCGCGGGGCTGCCCCACAATGGGAAACCCCATTGACCGGCCAACGAAACGGAGCATCCGGCCGAGACGGGGAATCCAGTCCCATCAGCTCCATCTATCCAGGGTTTAATTTGAACACGTGCCCTTTCCATTCAAATCCTTCAATCGCCTTACAATCAATAACATCACCCTTCATTTTCTATATTCAAAGGAACAGACGCCTGGTCCTTGCAACCTCTCATCGTAATTTAGTCCTGAATTCATCCTGGTGAATCTGAACTGTTTCCACTCAATGGGGAATATATAACCTTCCAGATGTGCTCCGCCAGCACTGGCTGATGTCGTGAGGGTTTCCAGCAGTTTCTAGTTTTATTCCTTCTCGCGTTGCAGAGCCCTGAACCCAGTTTGTTTCGATGGGATTGACCGGAGACCTGAGACACAGCCTCACTCCTCGGGGGCTCATTCACAGCATTGAGATAAAGGCCAGTTTCGCTGCTCCCCCACAGTTTGTCACCATTTAGAAAACGCCAAGATTGACTTTCGGCCCTAAGTGACTTCACGTTTTCCCACATCAAACTCCACCTGCGACAACACGTCATAGAATTCATAGAATTTACAGTGCAGAAGGAGGCCATTCGGCCCATCAAGTCTGCACCGGCTCTTGGAAAGAGCCCCCTACCCAAGGGCAACACCTCCATCCTATCCCCAGAACCCCACCCAACACTAAAGGCAATTTTGGACACTAAGGGCAATTTATCACGGCCAATCCACCTAACCTGCACATCTTTGGACTGTGGGAGGAAACCGGAGCATCCGGAGGAAACCCACGCAGACACGGGGAGGACGTGCAGACTCCGCGCAGACAGTGACCCAAGCCGGAATCGAACCTGGGACCCTGGAGCTGTGAAGCAATTGTGCTAACCACTGTGCTACCGTGCTGCCCTTTTGTCTCTTTCATTTAATAAACGTCTCTTTCATTTAATCCAGAAATGCCCCGGCTTCAACTTTCAGTTCCCTTCGACGCCACGGCCTATTCCCCCTAATTTATTCATCGAGCAAAGTCAGACTTCTGCTTCCTGTTAACTGACCAGGCAGATTTTAAAGCTTCACGGCAGCTTCACCCAGACCAGTTGTTCAAACCTCTTCCCAAACGCTGCAGAGATATTGTCGTAGAATCTCGACAGTGCAGAAGAAGGCCATTCGGCCCATCGAGTCTGCAACCACCCCTCTGAAAGAGCACCCGACCTGATTTGATGATCTTGAGAAATCTAAACCAACACTGGCAACAGGTCAGGTTGGTCAAACTCACGCAGCATTCATTACAACTCAATATATACAGGAAATATATTTGCAGCGTCACGGGCGAGGGGCACTGAGCTGGCTGCTCTGTAGGGGGGGGAGGGGGGGGAAGCATAGATTAGAGAGGCTGAATGGCCTTCTATGTTGTAAGCAAATTCTGGTTCCTCAACAAGACAGAAGTGAAAAATGTACACAAATTCTGCTGAGTGGAGTCAATGGTCCGAAATCAAATGAAGCTCCTACTGGTCGACCTGCTGAGGAAATATCAGCTTGTACTGGTCGACCTGACGAAGAGCCGTCAACAGCACGGACAAGAGGAATTGAATGGCCTCATTCTGTGTTGTAACTTTTCTATGGTTCTAACTCCCGTTGGTCGAGCTGATGACGAATCAGCTCCAATTCCTCATTCCTTTCTTTCCCGAACCTCAGTAAAGGTAACTATGATGGTCTGAGGCATGAGCTGGCTATGACGGACTGGGAAACATTACTGAAAGGAAGGACAGCGGACAGGCAATGGCAGGTGTTCAAGGAACGAATAGGTGAACTCCAATAGTTGTTTATTCCTAAGGGGCGCAACAGTAGAAAGGGAACTGTGGCCAAACTAAGGCTTACGAGGGAAATTAGAGATAGTATTAGATTCAAAGAAGAGGTATACAAATTAGCAAGAAAAAGCAATAGACCTGAGGGTTGGGAACAGTTTAAAATTCAGCAAAAGGCAGACCAAGGGATGGATTAAGAAGGGGAAAATACAATTTGAAAGTAAACTAGTGGGGACCGTAAAAACTAATTGTAAAAGTTTCTATAGGTATGTAAAGAGTAAAAGATTGATAAAAACTAATGTCGGCCCCTTACAGTCAGAAACTGGGGAATTCATAACAGGGAACAAAGAAATGGCTGAGGAACTAAATTCAAACTTTGCTCCTGTCTTCACAAAGGAAGACATTTCAGTGAGGAGCTGATAGAAATTAATATCAGTAAAGAAATGGTTTTGGGGAAATTAATGGGATTGAAGGCGGTCAAACCTCTATAATCTTCATCCCAGAGTCCTTCAGGAAGTGACACTAGAAATAATAGATCCATTGGTGGTCATTTTTCAAAATTATTTGGGCTCTGTTGTTGCTACAGATTGGCAGGCAGTGAATGTAACTCCGCTATTCAAAAAGGGACGGAGAGGGAAAACGGGGAACTACAGACCAGTGAGCCTAACGTCGGTACGAGGGAAGTTGCTGGAGTCCATGATCAAGGATTTCATAGCACAGTATTTGGAAAGCAGTGGTGTAATCACACAAAGTCAGCATGGATTTATAAAAGGGAAATCATGCTTTTAAAAAAGAATTAGAGTACCCAATTCATTTTTTCCAATTAAGGGGCAATTTAGCGTGGCCAATCCACCTACCCTGCACATCTTTGGGTTGTGGGGGCGAAACCCACGCAAACACGGGGAGAATGTGCAAACTCCACACGGACAGTGACCCAGAGCCGGGATCGAACTTGGGACCTAGGCGCCGTGAGGCAGCAGTGCTAACCACTGCGCCACCGTGCTGCCCGAAGGAATATCATGCTTGACAAATCTATTGGAATTCTTTGAAGATGTAACTAGTAGAGTTGACCAGGGGCACCTGGTAGCTATGGTTTATTTAAACTTTCAGAAGGCTTTCAATAAGGTTTCACAGAGCAGATTAATGTGGAAAGTTAAAGCGCATGGCATTAGGGGTAGTGCCTTGAGATGAATAGAAAGCTGGTTAGCAGACAGGAAGCAAAAAGTTGGAATAAATGGGTCTTTTTCCGATTGGCAGACAGTGACTAGTGGGGTACCGCAGGGATCTGTGCCAGGACCCCAACTGTTCACATTATTTAATGATTTGGACGAGGGAACTAAATGTATTATCTCCAAATTTGCAGATGATATAAAGTTGGGTGGGAGGGTGAGCTGTGAGGAGGATACAGAGATGCTTCAGCGGGATTTGGACAGGCTGAGTGAGGGGGCACATGCTTGGCAGAAGCAGGATAATGTGGATAAATGTGAGGTTATCCGTATCAGTAGCGCAAACAGGAAGGCAGATTATTGTTTGAATGGGTGTAAATTGAGAGAGGTGGATATTCAGCGAGACCTTGGTGTCCTCGTGCATCAGTCGCTGAAAGTAACCGCGCAGGTACAGCCGGCAGTGAAGAAGGCTAATGGTATGTTGGCCTTCATTGCGAGAGGATTTGAGTCGTGGAATAGAGATGTTTTACTGCAATTGTATCGGGCATTGGTGAGGCCACACCTGGAGTATTGCGAGCAGTTTGGGTGTCCTTATCTGAGGAAGGATTAGACAGGATAGATTCAGAAGGAATGTTCCCGATGGTGGGGGAGTCCAGAACTAGGGGTCATAGTTTGAGGGTCAGGGATAAACCTTTTAGGACTGAGGTGAGGGGAATTTTCTTCACCCAGTGAGCGGTGAATCTGTGGAATTCGCTCCCACAGAAAGCAGTTGAGTCCAAAATATTGTGTAATTTCAAGAAGGAATTAGATTTTGTCCTGGGGCTAAAGGGATCGAGGGATATGGGGGGGGGAGGCGGGATCAGGGTATTGAACTTGATGATCAGCCATGATCATAATGAATGGCGGAGTAGGCTCGAAGGGCCGAATGGCCTCCTCCTGCTTCTATTTTCTATGTTTCATCCAACAGAAACACAGCGAATCACCAGTTCACTCGATTCAGTCAAAAGATCTTGGGTTGAGGTCAACGCAGAGATTTGTGACCACATTTTAGACACGCATATTGACACACTGCACTGTCAGAGGGTCAGTACTGAGGGAGTGCTGCACTGTCAGAGGGTCAGTACTGAGGGAGCGCTGCACTGTCAGAGGGTCAGTATTGAGGGAGTGCTGCACTGTCAGAGGGTCAGTACTGAGGGAGTGCCGCACTGTCAGAGGGTCAGTACTGAGGGAGTACCGTACTGTCAGAGGGTCAGTACTGAGGGAGTGCTGCACTGTCAGAGGGTCAGTACTGAGGGAGTGCTGCACTGTCAGAGGGTCAGTATTGAGGGAGTGCTGCACTGTCAGAGGGTCAGTACTGAGGGAGTGCTGCACTGTCGGAGGGTCAGTACTGAGGGAGTGCTGCACTGTCAGAGGGTCAGTATTGAGGGAGTGCTGCACTGTCAGAGGGTCAGTACTGAGGGAGTGCCGCACTGTCAGAGGGTCAGTACTGAGGGAGTGCCGCACTGTCAGAGGGTCAGTACTGAGGGAGTGCCGCACTGTCAGAGGGTCAGTACTGAGGGAGAGCCGCACTGTCAGAGGGTCAGTACTGAGGGAGTGCCGCACTGTCAGAGGGTCAGTACTGAGGGAGTGCTGCACTGTTAGAGGGTCAGTACTGAGGGGGTGCTGCACTGTCAGAGGGTCAGTACTGAGGGAGGGCTGCACTGTCAGAGGGTCAGTACTGAGGGTGTGCCGCACTGTCAGAGGGTCAGTACTGAAGGAGTGCTGCACTGTCAGAGGGTCAGTACTGAGGGAGTGCCGCACTGTCAGAGGGTCAGTACTGAGGGAGTGCTGCACTTTCAGAGGGTCAGTACTGAGGCAGTGCTGCACTGTCAGAGGGTCAGTACTGAGGGAGTGCCGCACTGTCAGAGGGTCAGTACTGAGGGAGTGCCGCACTGTCAGAGGGTCAGTACTGAGGCAGTGCTGCACTGTCAGAGGGTCAGTACTGAGGGAGTGCCGCACTGTCAGAGGGTCAGTACTGAGGGAGTGCCGCACTGTCAGAGGGTCAGTACTGATGGAGTGCCGCACTGTCAGAGAGTCAGTACTGAGGGAGTGCCGCACTGTCAGAGGGTCAGTACTGAGGGAGTGCTGCACTGTCAGAGGGTCAGTACTGAGGGAGTGCCGCACTGTCAGAGGGTCAGTACTGAGGGAGTGCCGCACTGTCAGAGGGTCAGTACTGAGGGAGTGCCGCACTGTCAGAGGGTCAGTACGAAGGGAGTGCTGCACTGTCAGAGTATCAGTACTGAGGGAGTGCTGCACTGTCAGAGGGTCAGTACTGAGGGAGTGCTGCACTGTCAGAGGGTCAGTATTGAGGGAGTGCTGCACTGTCAGAGGGTCAGTACTGAGGGAGTGCTGCACTGTCGGAGGGTCAGTACTGAGGGAGTGCTGCACTGTCAGAGGGTCAGTATTGAGGGAGTGCTGCACTGTCAGAGGATCAGTACTGAGGGAGTGCTGCACTGTCAGAGGGTCAGTACTGAGGGAGTGCCGCACTGTCAGAGGGTCAGTACTGAGGGAGTGCCGCACTGTCAGAGGGTCAGTACTGAGGGAGTGCCGCACTGTCAGAGGGTCAGTACTGAGGGAGAGCCGCACTGTCAGAGGGTCAGTACTGAGGGAGTGCCGCACTGTCAGAGGGTCAGTACTGAGGGAGTGCTGCACTGTTAGAGGGTCAGTACTGAGGGGGTGCTGCACTGTCAGAGGGTCAGTACTGAGGGAGGGCTGCACTGTCAGAGGGTCAGTACTGAGGGTGTGCCGCACTGTCAGAGGGTCAGTACTGAAGGAGTGCTGCACTGTCAGAGGGTCAGTACTGAGGGAGTGCCGCACTGTCAGAGGGTCAGTACTGAGGGAGTGCCACACTGTCAGAGGGTCAGTACGGAGGGTGCGACGGAGGCGGGAACAGAGAAGAGCGGGTGCAGAGCGAGGGTGTGAAGGAGGAGGGGGTGTGGGAGGAGGCCAGTGAGGAGGAGAGGTGGGGGAGGAGGGAGTGAGGAGGGGGGGTGTGAGTGCTGGGGGGGTGGGGGGCGTGAGGAAGTAGGGAGTGAGGGAGGAGGGAGTGAGGAGGAAGGGGGAAAGGAAGGAGGAAAGGAGAAGGGGGTGAGGTGGGGGAGGCGGTGAGGGAGTGAGTGTGGAGGGAGTGAGGAGGAGAGGAGGAGGGGATGAGGTGGAAGGGAGTGAGACGTGAGGGAGGCGGGAGCGAGAAGGGGTGAAGGAGAGAGTGAGGCGGTAGGGGAGTGAGGAGGAGGGGAGGTGAGGAGGAGGGGGTGAGGGAGGGGGTGAGGAGGGTGGTTGAGGGGTGAGGCGGGGGTGAGGGCGAGGGGGGTGAGGTGAGTGCGGGGGGCTGAGGGAGGGTGTGTGTGGAGGAAAGGGGGTGAGGAGTGGGGGAGGAGGGTGTGTGTGGGGGCTGAGGGAGGGTGGTGAGGGAGGGGGTGAGGGAGGGGCTGAGGGGTGAGGGAGAGGTTGAGGGAGGGGGTGAGGGAGGGGGAATGTGGTGGGGTGAGGGAAGGTGGTGAGGGAGGGGGTGAGGGAGGGGGTGAGGGAGGGCGGGTGAGGGAGGGTGGTGAGGAGTGGGGATGAGGAGGAAGGGGTGAGGCTTGAGGGAGGGGGGAAAGGAGGGGGGTGAGGGGGGTGAGGGAGGAGGGGGATGAGGAGGAGGGGGATGAGGAGGAGAGGGCGAGGCGTGGTGTGAGGGACGGGGGTTGGGGGGAAGGGGTGAGGGAGGGGGCGAGGGGGTGAGGGGGGGTGAGGGAGAGGGGGTCAGGGGTGGGAGTGAGGGAAGGGGGGTTAAGGGGGGTGAGGGAGGGGGCGAGGGAGAGGGGTTGAGGGAGCGGGTGAGGGAGGGGTGGGGGTGAGGGAGGGGTGGAGGGTGAGGGAGGGGTGTGGGGTGAGGGAGGGGGTGAGGGAGGGGTGGGGGTGAGGTAGGGGGTGAGAGAGGGGTGGGGGTGAGGGAGGGGGTGAGGGAGGAGTGGAGGTGAGGGAGGGGGTGAGGGAGGGGTGAGGGGGTGAGGGAGGGGGGTGAGGGAGGGGTGGGGGGTGAGTGAGGGGGTGAGGGAGGGGTGGGGGGTGAGGGAGGAGTGGAGGTGAGGGAGGGGGTGAGGGAGGGGGGTGAGGGAGGGGTGGGGGGTGAGGTAGGGGGTGAGAGAGGGGTGGGGGGTGAGGGAGGGGGTGAGGGAGGAGTGGAGGTGAGGGAGGGGGTGAGGGAGGGGTGAGGGGGTGAGGGAGGGGTGGGGGGTGAGCGAGGGGGTGAGGGAGGGGTGGGGGGTGAGGGAGGAGTGGAGGTGAGGGAGGGGGTGAGGGAGGGGGGGTGAGGGAGGGGTGGGGGTGAGGGAGGGGGGTGAGGGAGGGGTGGGGGTGAGGGGGCTGCCCCGTACCCAGTTACCTGCAGCAGAGACAGTGGGCTGTGATTGGTCAGCAATGTTTGAAGCTCCTGGTTTTGTTGCTCCAGTCGGATGAGGTTCTGCTGAAGTTGTCCGACTGCAGATTGCGACTGGGCGAGAATCTCAGTCTCGGCACCGTTCAGGGATTCTCCCACCCGACACCCGGCCCTCCACACCAGCACTGACAGGCCAGAAAATTCCTCCTCCACCTCCACTCTGAATCGACGTAAAGATGCCTGTGGGGGAATCGAGAAGGAATCTTCTAGAATGGCTACACGGTGTGGGGAAAACTGGTCAGAGGCAGTCCCCCCCCACCACCCACCCACCCCCACTCCCCCAAACACTCCCACCCCCCACCCCCACACCCAGCCCCATCTCCCACCCACCCCCACTCCCCCAAACACTCCCACCACCCACCCCCAGCCACACCCACTCCCCCACCCCACCTACCGTCCCCTACTCCACCACCAACCTCCCCCACCCCCCACCACCCCTCCCAAACACCCCCACCCACCCCCACTCCCCCAAACACCCCCACCCACCCCCAGCCACACCCATTCCCTCACCCCAGCAACCGCCACCCACTCCCCCAACCTCTCCCACCCCCCACCACCCCTCCCAAACACACCCACCCGCCGTCCTCCCCACCACCCTCAGCCACACCCCCAGCCACTCCCAGACCCCACACCCGTCCACAACTCCACCAGCCCCCTACCCCGCACCACCCCTCCCAAATCCCGCCAACCCACAGCCCCCCACACCCCCCAGCCCCACCCCAACCCCAACCCACCATCCCCCCAACACACCCACCCCCACCCTCCGAAACTCCCCCACCCCCAACCCACCACCCCCCCAACACACCCACCCCCACCCTCCGAAACTCCCCCACCCCCAACCCACCACCCCCCCAACACACCAACCCCCACCCTCCGAAACTCCCCCACCCAACCTACCCCACCAAATCACCTCACCCCCACCCAGTCATCCCCTACACACCAAACAACCCACCCCAAAACACCCACCCACTGCCCCCCCAACCCCAACGCCCCCAGCCCTACCCCCACACACTCCCCCCCACACCCCACACACACACACACATGGAGCTGCAGAGACAGGGTGAAGACATGTTCACCACTGGACACGGTTTTTCCTGACCTGTTGAGATGCAGTTCTCTGTTTCCATGCCGAGATCTCCTCCGATGTCGTTTTAATCTGAGACTCCATTGATTGCTGACGATTCGCTATCAGAGCCTGGTAAATGGCACACAGAAAATGGAGCATCAGGTCGATATCACACAGACTGACGCGGAGACGGGAGGGTAAAAGAGAGTGAGAAAGAGCGAGACTGAGAGTGGAGCCGGGTGATAACAGAGAGTGAGAAAGAGTGAGACTGAGAGCGGAGCCGGGAGGATACCAGAGAGTGAGAAAGAGAGAGACTGAGAGTGGAGCCGGGAGGATAACAGAGAGTGAGAAAGAGTGAGACTGAGAGCGGAGCCGGGAGGGTAACAGTGAGTGAGAAAGAGTGAGACTGAGAGCGGAGCCGGGAGGATAACAGAGAGTGAGAAAAAGTGAGACTGAGAGCAGCGCCGGGAGGATAACAGAGAGTGAGAAAGAGAGAGACTGAGAGCAGAGCCGGGAGGATAACAAAGAGTGAGAAAGAGCGAGACTGAGAGCGGAGCCGGGGTGATAACAGAGAGTGAGAAAGAGTGAGACTGAGAGCAGAGCCGGGAGGATAACAGAGAGTGAGAAAGAGAGAGACTGAGAGCAGCGCCGGGGGGGTAACAGAGAGTGAGAAAGAGTGAGACTGAGAGCGGAGCCGGGGTGATAACAGAGAGTGAGAAAGAGCGAGACTGAGAGTGGAGCCGGGAGGGTAACAGAGAGTGAGAAAGAGCGAGACTGAGAGCGGAGCCGGGGTGATAACAGAGAGTGAGAAAGAGTGAGACTGAGAGCAGAGCCGGGAGGATAACAGAGAGTGAGAAAGAGTGAGACTGAGAGCAGAGCCGGGAGGGTAACAGAGAGTGAGAAAGAGCGAGACTGAGAGCGGAGCCGGGAGGGGATAACAGAGAGTGAGAAAGAGTGAGACTGAGAGCGGAGCCGGGGTGATAACAGAGAGTGAGAACGAGCGAGACTGAGAGCAGCGCCGGGAGGATAACAGAGAGTGAGAAAGAGAGAGACTGAGAGCGGAGCCGGGGGGATAACAGAGAGTGAGAAAGAGCGAGACTGAGAGCGGAGCCGGGGTGATAACAGAGAGTGAGAAAGAGTGAGACTGAGAGCAGAGCCGGGAGGATAACAGAGAGTGAGAAAGAGAGAGACGGAGAGCAGCGCCGGGGGGGTAACAGAGAGTGAGAAAGAGTGAGACTGAGAGCGGAGCCGGGGTGATAACAGAGAGTGAGAAAGAGCGAGACTGAGAGCGGAGCCGGGAGGATAACAGAGAGTGAGAAAGAGCGAGACTGAGAGCGGAGCCGGGAGGATAACAGAGAGTGAGAAAGAGAGAGACTGAGAGCGGAGCCGGGAGGATAACAGAGAGTGAGAAAGAGCGAGACTGAGAGCGGAGCCGGGGTGATAACAGAGAGTGAGAAAGAGTGAGACTGAGAGCAGAGCCGGGAGGATAACAGAGAGTGAGAAAGAGAGAGACTGAGAGCGGAACCGGGCGGATAAAAGAGAGTGAGAAAGAGAGAGACTGAGAGCGGAGCCGGTGTGATAACAGAAAGTGAGAAAGAGCGAGACTGAGAGCGGGGCCGGGAGGGTAACAGAGAGTGAGAAAGAGCGAGACTGAGAGCGGAGCAGGGAGGATAACAGAGAGTGAGAAAGAGCGAGACTGAGAGCGGAGCCGGGAGGATAACAGAGAGTGAGAAAGAGTGAGACTGAGAGCGGAGCCGGGAGGATAACAGAGAGTGATAAAGAGCGAGACTGAGAGCGGAGCCGGGGAGATAACAGAGAGTGAGAAAGAGCGAGACTGAGAGCAGAGCCGGGAGGATAAAAGAGAAAGAGCGAGACTGAGAGCGGAGCCGGGGTGATAACAGAGAGTGAGAAAGAGTGAGACTGAGAGCGGAGCCGGGTGATAACAGAGAGTGAGAAAGTGTGAGACTGAGAGCGGAGCCGGGAGGATAACAGAGAGTGATAAAGAGCGAGACTGAGAGTGGAGCCGGGGTGATAACAGAGTGAGAAAGAGTGAGACTGAGAGCGGAGCCGGGTGATAACAGAGAGTGAGAAAGAGCGAGACTGAGAGCGGAGCCGGGAGGATAACAGAGAGTGATAAAGAGCGAGACTGAGAGTGGAGCCGGGGTGATAACAGAGTGAGAAAGAGCGAGACTGAGAGCGGAGCCGGGAGGATAACAGAGAGTGAGAAAGAGCGAGACTGAGAGCGGAGCCGGGAGGATAACAGAGAGTGAGAAAGAGCGAGACTGAGAGCAGAGCCAGGAGGATAACAGAGAGTGAGAAAGAGCGAGACTGAGAGCGGAGCCGGGGTGATAACAGAGAGTGAGAAAGAGAGAGAATGAGAGCGGAGCCGGGAGGATAACAGAGAGTGAGAAAGAGCGAGACTGAGAGCGGAGCCGGGGTGATAACAGAGAGTGAGAAAGAGTGAGACTGAGAGCGGAGCCGGGAGGATAACAGAGAGTGAGAAAGAGAGAGACTGAGAGCGGAGCCGGGAGGATAACAGAGAGTGAGAAAGAGCGAGACTGAGAGCGGAGGCGGGAGGATAACAGAGAGTGAGAAAGAGCGAGACTGAGAGCGGAGCCGGGAGGATAACAGAGAGTGAGATAGAGTGAGACTGAGAGCGGAGCCGGGGTGATAACAGAGAGTGAGAAAGAGCGAGACTGAGAGCGGTGCCGGGGTGATAACAGAGAGTGAGAAAGAGCGAGACTGAGAGCGGAGCCGGGAGGATAACAGAGAGTGAGAAAGAGCGAGACTGAGAGCGGAGCCGGGAGGATAACAGAGAGTGAGAAAGAGCGAGACTGAGAGCGGAGCCGGGAGGATAACAGAGAGTGAGAAATAGCGAGACTGAGAGCGGAGCCGGGAGGATAACAGAGAGTGAGAAAGAGAGAGACTGAGAGCGGAGCCGGGAGGATAACAGAGAGTGAGAAAGAGCGAGACTCAGAGCGGAGCCGGGAGGATAACAGAGAGTGAGAAAGAGTGAGACTGAGAGCGGAGCCGGGGTGATAAGAGTGAGACTGAGAGAAGAGCCGGGAGGATAACAGAGAGTGAGAAAGAGAGAGACTGAGAGCGGCGCCGGGGAGATAACAGAGTGCGAAAGAGTGAGACTGAGAGCGGCGCCGGGGGGGTAACAGAGAGTGAGAAAGAGTGAGACTGAGAGCGGAGCCGGGGTGATAACAGAGAGTGAGAAAGAGCGAGACAGAGAGCGGTGCCGGGAGGATAACAGAGAGTGAGAAAGAGCGAGACTGAGAGCGGAGCCGGGAGGGTAACAGAGAGTGAGAAAGAGAGAGACTGAGAGCGGAGCCGGGAGGATAACAGAGTGAGAAAGAGCGAGACTGAGAGCAGAGCCGGGGCAATAACAGAGAGTGAGGAAGAGAGAGACTGAGAGCGGAGCCGGGAGGATAACAGAGAGTGAGAAAGAGCGAGACTGAGAGCGGTGCCGAGGTGATAGCAGAGAGTGAGAAAGAGTGAGACTGAGAGCGGAGTCGGGAGGGCAACAGAGAGTGAGAAAGAGCGAGACTGAGAGTGGAGTCGGGAGGATAACAGAGAGTGAGAAAGAGCGAGACTGAGAGCGGAGCAGGGAGGATAACAGAGAGTGAGAAAGAGCAAGACTGAGAGCGGAGCCGGGAGGATAACAGAGAAAGAGCGAGACTGAGAGCGGAGCCGGGTGATAACAGAGAGTGAGAAAGAGCGAGACTGAGAGCGGAGCCGGGAGGATAACAGAGAGTGAGAAAGAGAGAGACTGAGAGCGGAGCCGGGAGGATAACAAAGAGTGAGAAAGAGCGAGACTGAGAGCGGAGCCGGGGTGATAACAGAGAGTGAGAAAGAGTGAGACTGAGAGCAGAGCCGGGAGGATAACAGAGAGTGAGAAAGAGAGAGACTGAAAGCAGCGCCGGGGGGGTAACAGAGAGTGAGAAAGAGTGAGACTGAGAGCGGAGCCGGGGTGATAACAGAGAGTGAGAAAGAGCGAGACTGAGAGTGGAGCCGGGAGGGTAACAGAGAGTGAGAAAGAGCGAGACTGAGAGCGGAGCCGGGGTGATAACAGAGAGTGAGAAAGAGTGAGACTGAGAGCAGAGCCGGGAGGATAACAGAGAGTGAGAAAGAGTGAGACTAAGAGCAGAGCCGGGAGGGTAACAGAGAGTGAGAAAGAGCGAGACTGAGAGCGGAGCCGGGAGGGGATAACAGAGAGTGAGAAAGAGTGAGACTGAGAGCGGAGCCGGGGTGATAACAGAGAGTGAGAACGAGCGAGACTGAGAGCAGCGCCGGGAGGATAACAGAGAGTGAGAAAGAGAGAGACTGAGAGCGGAGCCGGGGGGATAACAGAGAGTGAGAAAGAGCGAGACTGAGAGCGGAGCCGGGGTGATAACAGAGAGTGAGAAAGAGTGAGACTGAGAGCAGAGCCGGGAGGATAACAGAGAGTGAGAAAGAGAGAGACGGAGAGCAGCGCCGGGGTGATAACAGAGAGTGAGAAAGAGCGAGACTGAGAGCGGAGCCGGGAGGATAACAGAGAGTGAGAAAGAGCGAGACTGAGAGCGGAGCCGGGAGGATAACAGAGAGTGAGAAAGAGCGAGACTGAGAGCGGAGCCGGGAGGATAACAGAGAGTGAGAAAGAGCGAGACTGAGAGCGGAGCCGGGGTGATAACAGAGAGTGAGAAAGAGTGAGACTGAGAGCAGAGCCGGGAGGATAACAGAGAGTGAGAAAGAGAGAGACTGAGAGCGGAACCGGGCGGATAAAAGAGAGTGAGAAAGAGAGAGACTGAGAGCGGAGCCGGTGTGATAACAGAAAGTGAGAAAGAGCGAGACTGAGAGCGGGGCCGGGAGGGTAACAGAGAGTGAGAAAGAGCGAGACTGAGAGCGGAGCAGGGAGGATAACAGAGAGTGAGAAAGAGCGAGACTGAGAGCGGAGCCGGGAGGATAACAGAGAGTGAGAAAGAGTGAGACTGAGAGCGGAGCCGGGAGGATAACAGAGAGTGATAAAGAGCGAGACTGAGAGCGGAGCCGGGGAGATAACAGAGAGTGAGAAAGAGCGAGACTGAGAGCAGAGCCGGGAGGATAAAAGAGAAAGAGCGAGACTGAGAGCGGAGCCGGGGTGATAACAGAGAGTGATAAAGAGCGAGACTGAGAGCGGAGCCGGGAGGATAAAAGAGAAAGAGCGAGACTGAGAGCGGAGCCGGGGTGATAACAGAGAGTGAGAAAGAGTGAGACTGAGAGCGGAGCCGGGTGATAACAGAGAGTGCGAAAGTGTGAGACTGAGAGCGGAGCCGGGAGGATAACAGAGAGTGATAAAGAGCGAGACTGAGAGTGGAGCCGGGGTGATAACAGAGTGAGAAAGAGTGAGACTGAGAGCGGAGCCGGGTGATAACAGAGAGTGAGAAAGAGCGAGACTGAGAGCGGAGCCGGGAGGATAACAGAGAGTGATAAAGAGCGAGACTGAGAGTGGAGCCGGGGTGATAACAGAGTGAGAAAGAGCGAGACTGAGAGCGGAGCCGGGAGGATAACAGAGAGTGAGAAAGAGCGAGACTGAGAGCGGAGCCGGGAGGATAACAGAGAGTGAGAAAGAGCGAGACTGAGAGCAGAGCCAGGAGGATAACAGAGAGTGAGAAAGAGCGAGACTGAGAGCGGAGCCGGGGTGATAACAGAGAGTGAGAAAGAGAGAGAATGAGAGCGGAGCCGGGAGGATAACAGAGAGTGAGAAAGAGCGAGACTGAGAGCGGAGCCGGGGTGATAACAGAGAGTGAGAAAGAGTGAGACTGAGAGCGGAGCCGGGAGGATAACAGAGAGTGAGAAAGAGAGAGACTGAGAGCGGAGCCGGGAGGATAACAGAGAGTGAGAAAGAGCGAGACTGAGAGCGGAGGCGGGAGGATAACAGAGAGTGAGAAAGAGCGAGACTGAGAGCGGAGCCGGGAGGATAACAGAGAGTGAGAAAGAGTGAGACTGAGAGCGGAGCCGGGGTGATAACAGAGAGTGAGAAAGAGCGAGACTGAGAGCGGTGCCGGGGTGATAACAGAGAGTGAGAAAGAGCGAGACTGAGAGCGGAGCCGGGAGGATAACAGAGAGTGAGAAAGAGCGAGACTGAGAGCGGAGCCGGGAGGATAACAGAGAGTGAGAAAGAGCGAGACTGAGAGCGGAGCCGGGAGGATAACAGAGAGTGAGAAAGAGCGAGACTGAGAGCGGAGCCGGGAGGATAACAGAGAGTGAGAAAGAGAGAGACTGAGAGCGGAGCCGGGAGGATAACAGAGAGTGAGAAAGAGCGAGACTCAGAGCGGAGCCGGGAGGATAACAGAGAGTGAGAAAGAGTGAGACTGAGAGCGGAGCCGGGGTGATAAGAGTGAGACTGAGAGAAGAGCCGGGAGGATAACAGAGAGTGAGAAAGAGAGAGACTGAGAGCGGCGCCGGGGAGATAACAGAGTGCGAAAGAGTGAGACTGAGAGCGGCGCCGGGGGGTTAACAGAGAGTGAGAAAGAGTGAGACTGAGAGCGGAGCCGGGGTGATAACAGAGAGTGAGAAAGAGCGAGACTGAGAGCGGTGCCGAGTTGATAACAGAGAGTGCGAAAGAGTGAGACTGAGAGCGGAGTCGGGAGGGCAACAGAGAGTGAGAAAGAGCGAGACTGAGAGTGGAGTCGGGAGGATAACAGAGAGTGAGAAAGAGCGAGACTGAGAGCGGAGCAGGGAGGATAACAGAGAGTGAGAAAGAGCAAGACTGAGAGCGGAGCCGGGAGGATAACAGAGAAAGAGCGAGACTGAGAGCGGAGCCGGGTGATAACAGAGAGTGAGAAAGAGCGAGACTGAGAGCGGAGCCGGGAGGATAACAGAGAAAGAGCGAGACTGAGAGCGGAGCCGGGGTGATAACAGAGAGTGAGAAAGAGCGAGGCTGAGAGCGGAGCCGGGAGGATAACAGAGAGTGAGAAAGAGCGAGACTGAGAGCTGAGCCGAGGTGATAACAGAGAGTGAGAAAGAGCGAGACTGAGAGCGGAGCCGGGAGGATAACAGAGAGTGAGAAAGAGCGAGACTGAGAGCAGAGCCGGGAGGATAACAGAGAGTGAGAAAGAGAGAGACAGAGAGCGGAGCCGGGAGCATAACAGAGAGTGAGAAAGAGCGAGACTGAGAGCGGAGCCGGGAGGATAACAGAGAGTGAGAAAGAGCGAGACTGAGAGCGGAGCCGGGGAGATAACAAAGAGTGAGAAAGAGCGAGACTGAGGGTGGAGCCGGGAGGGTAACAGAGAGTGAGAAGAGCGAGACTGAGAGCAGAGTCGGGAGGATAACAGAGAGTGAGAAAGAGAGAGACTGAGAGCGGAGCCGGGAGGGTAACAGAGAGTGAGAAAGAGTGAGACTGAGAGCGGAGCCGGGGTGATAACAGAGAGTGAGAAAGAGAGAGACTGAGAGCGGAGCAGGGAGGATAACAGAGAGTGAGAAAGAGCGAGACTGAGAGCGGAGCCGGGGAGGATAACAGAGAGTGAGAAAGAGCGAGACTGAGAGCGGAGCCGGGAGGATAACAGAGTGAGAAAGAGAGAGACTGAGAGCGGAGCCGTGAGGATAACAGAGAGTAAGAAAGAGCGAGACTGAGAGCGGTGCCGGGGAGATAACAAAGAGTGAGAAAGAGCGAGACTGAGGGTGGAGCCGGGAGGGTAACAGAGAGTGAGAAAGAGCGAGACTGAGAGCGGAGTCGGGAGGATAACAGAGAGTGAGAAAGAGAGAGACTGAGAGCGGTGCCGGGGAGATAACAGAGTGAGAAAGAGTGAGACTGAGAGTGGAGCCGGGGAGATAACAGAGAGTGAGAAAGAGAGAGACTGAGAGCGGTGCCGGGGAGATAACAGAGTGAGAAAGAGTGAGACTGAGAGTGGAGCCGGGAGGATAACAGAGAGTGAGAAAGAGCGAGAGTGAGAGCAGAGTCGGGAGGATAGCAGAGAGTGAGAAAGAGAGAGACTGAGAGCGGAGCCGGGGGGGTAACAGAGAGTGAGAAGAGCGAGACTGAGAGCAGAGTCGGGAGGATAGCAGAGACTGAGAAAGAGTGAGACTGAGAGCGGAGCCGGGAAGATAACAGAGAGTGAGAAAGAGCGAGACTGAGAGCGGTGCCGGGGAGATAACAAAGAGTGAGTAAGAGCGAGACTGAGGGTGGAGCCGGGAGGGTAACAGAGAGTGAGAAAGAGCGAGACTGAGGGTGGAGCCGGGAGGGTAACAGAGAGTGAGAAGAGCGAGACTGAGAGCAGAGCCGGGAAGATAACAGAGAGTGAGAAAGAGCGAGACTGAGAGCGGTGCCGGGGAGATAACAAAGAGTGAGTAAGAGCGAGACTGAGAGCGGAGCCGGGAGGGTAACAGAGAGTGAGAAAGAGTGAGACTGAGAGCGGAGCCGGGGTGATAACAGAGAGTGAGAAAGAGAGAGACTGAGAGCGGAGCAGGGAGGATAACAGAGAGTGAGAAAGAGCGAGACTGAGAGCGGAGCCGGGGAGGATAACAGAGAGTGAGAAAGAGCGAGACTGAGAGCGGAGCCGGGAGGATAACAGAGTGAGAAAGAGAGAGACTGAGAGCGGAGTCGGGAGGATAACAGAGAGTGAGAAAGAGAGAGACTGAGAGCGGAGCCGGGAGGGTAACAGAGAGTGAGAAAGAGCGAGACTGAGAGCAGAGTCGGGAGGATAACAGAGAGTGAGAAAGAGAGAGACTGAGAGCGGAGTCGGGAGGATAACAGAGAGTGAGAAAGAGAGAGACTGAGAGCGGAGCCGGGAGGGTAACAGAGAGTGAGAAAGAGCGAGACTGAGAGCGGAGCCGGGAGGGTAACAGAGAGTGAGAAAGAGCGAGAGTGAGAGCGGAGCCGTGAGGATATCAGAGAGTAAGAAAGAGAGAGACTGAGAGCGGAGCCGGGAGGATAACAGAGAGTGAGAAAGAGAGAGACTGAGAGCGGAGCCGTGAGGATAACAGAGAGTAAGAAAGAGCGAGACTGAGAGCGGTGCCGGGGAGATAACAAAGAGTGAGAAAGAGAGAGACTGAGAGTGGAGCCGGGGAGATAACAGAGAGTGAGAAAGAGCGAGACTGAGAGCGGAGCCGGGGGGGTAACAGAGAGTGAGAAAGAGAGAGACTGAGAGCGGAGCCGGGAAGATAACAGAGAGTGAGAAAGAGAGAGACTGAGAGCGGAGCCGGGAGGGTAACAGAGAGTGAGAAAGAGTGAGACTGAGAGCGGAGCCGGGGAGATAACAGAGAGTGAGAAAGAGCGAGACTGAGAGCGGAGCCGGGGTGATAACAGAGAGTGAGAAGGAGTGAGACTGAGAGCGGAGCCGGGGTGATAACAGAGAGTGAGAAAGAGCGAGACTGAGAGCGGAGCCGGGGTGATAACAGAGAGTGAGAAGGAGTGAGACTGAGAGCGGAGCCGGGGTGATAACAGAGAGTGAGAAAGAGCGAGACTGAGAGTGGAGCCGGGGTGATAACAGAGAGTGAGAAAGAGCGAGACTGAGAGCGGAGCCGGGAAGATAACAGAGAGTGAGAAAGAGAGAGACTGAGAGCGGAGTCGGGAGGATAACAGAGAGTGAGAAAGAGTGAGACTGAGAGCAGAGTCGGGAGGATAGCAGAGAGTGAGAAAGAGACAGACTGAGAGCGGAGCCGGGGGGATAACAGAGAGTGAGAAGAGCGAGACTGAGAGCAGAGTCGGGAGGATAGCAGAGAGTGAGAAAGAGACAGACTGAGAGCGGAGCCGGGAGGATAACAGAGAGTGAGAAAGAGAGAGACTGAGAGTGGAGCCGGGAGGATAACAGAGAGTGAGAAAGAGCGAGACTGAGAGCAGAGTCGGGAGGATAGCAGAGAGTGAGAAAGAGACAGACTGAGAGCGGAGCCGGGGGGATAACAGAGAGTGAGAAGAGCGAGACTGAGAGCAGAGTCGGGAGGATAGCAGAGACTGAGAAAGAGTGAGACTGAGAGCGGAGCCGGGAGGATAATAGAGAGTGAGAAAGAGCGAGACTGAGAGCGGAGCCGGGAGGATAACAGAGAGTGAGAAAGAGTGAGACTGAGAGCGGAGCCGGGAGGGTAACAGAGAGTGAGAAAGAGCGAGACTGAGAGTGGAGCCGGGTGGGTAACAGAGAGTGAGAAAGAGCGAGACTGAGAGCGGAGCCAGGGAGATAACAGAGAGTGAGAAAGAGTGAGACTGAGAGCGGAGCCGGGAAGATAACAGAGAGTGAGAAAGAGCGAGACTGAGAGCGGAGCCGGGGAGATAACAAAGAGTGAGAAAGAGCGAGACTGAGGGTGGAGCCGGGAGGGTAACAGAGAGTGAGAAATAGTGAGATTGAGAGCGGAGCCGGGAGGGTAACAGAGAGTGAGAAAGAGCGAGACTGAGAGCGGAGCCGGGGAGATAACAAAGAGTGAGAAAGAGCGAGACTGAGGGTGGAGCCGGGAGGGTAACAGAGAGTGAGAAAGAGCGAGACTGAGAGCGGAGCCGGGAGGGTAACAGAGAGTGAGAAAGAGTGAGACTGAGAGCGGAGCCGGGAGGATAACAGAGAGTGAGAAAGAGTGAGACTGAGAGCGGAGCCGGGGGGATAACAGAGAGTGAGAAAGAGAGAGACTGAGGGTGGAGCCGGGAGGGTAACAGAGAGTGAGAAAGAGTGAGACTGAGAGCGGAGCCGGGGTGATAACAGAGAGTGAGAAAGAGAGAGACTGAGAGCGGAGCCGGGAGGATAACAGAGAGTGAGAAAGAGCGAGAGTGAGAGCGGAGCCGTGAGGATAACAGAGAGTGAGAAAGAGCGAGACTGAGAGCAGAGCCGGGAGGGTAACAGAGAGTGAGAAAGAGAGAGACTGAGGGTGGAGCCGGGAGGGTAACAGAGAGTGAGAAAGAGTGAGACTGAGAGCGGAGCCGGGGTGATAACAGAGAGTGAGAAAGAGAGAGACTGAGAGCGGAGCCGGGGGTATAACAGAGAGTGAGAAAGAGCGAGACTGAGAGCGGAGCCGGGGGGATAACAGAGAGTGAGAAATAGCGAGACTGAGAGCGGAGCCGGGAGGATAACAGAGAGTGAGAAAGAGTGAGACTGAGAGCAGAGCATGGGGAATAACAGAGAGTGAGAAAGAGCGAGACTGAGAGTGGAGCCGGGAGGATAACAGAGAGTGAGAAAGAGTGAGACTGAGAGCAGAGCATGGGGAATAACAGAGAGTGAGAAAGAGCGAGACTGAGAGCGGAGCCGGGGTGATAACAGAGAGTGAGAAAGAGCGAGAATGAGAGCGGAGCCGGGGAGGGTAACAGAGAGTGAGAAAGAGCGAGACTGAGAGCGGAGCCGGGAGGATAACAGAGAGTGAGAAAGAGCGAGACTGAGAGCAGAGCCGGGTGGATAACAGAGAGTGAGAAAGAGTGAGACTGAGAGCAGAGCCGAGGTGATAACAGAGAGTGAGAAAGAGGGAGACTGAGAGCAGAGCCGGGGGGATAACATAGAGTGAGAAAGAGCGAGACTGAGAGCGGAGCCGGGAGGATAACAGAGAGTGAGAAAGAGCGAGACTGAGAGCGGAGCCGGGAGGATAAGAGAGTGAGAAAGAGTGAGACTAAGAGCGGGACGGGAGGATAACAGAGAGTGAGAAAGAGTGAGACTGAGAGCGGAGCCGGGAGGATAACAGAGAGTGAGAAAGAGAGAGACTGAGGGTGGAGCCGGGAGGATAACAGAGAGTGAGAAAGAGCGAGACTGAGAGCGGAGCCGGGGTGATAACAGAGAGTGAGAACGAGTGAGACTGAGAGTGGAGTCGGGAGGATAACAGAGAGTGAGAAAGAGTGAGACTGAGAGCGGAGCCGAGGGGATAACAGAGAGTGAGAAAGAGCAAGACTGAGAGCGGAGCCGGGAGGATAACAGAGAGTGAGAAAGAGCGAGACTGAGAGCGGAGCCGGGAGGATAACAGAGAGTGAGAAAGAGTGAGACTGAGAGCGGAGCCGGGAGGGTAACAGAGAGTGAGAAAGAGTGAGACTGAGAGCGGCGCCGGGAGGATAACAGAGAGTGAGAAAGAGCGAGACTGAGAGCGGAGCCGGGAGGATAACAGAGAGTGAGAAAGAGCGAGACTGAGAGCGGAGCCGGGAGGGTAACAGAGAGTGAGAAAGAGTGAGACTGAGAGCGGCGCCGGGAGGATAACAGAGAGTGAGAAAGAGTGAGACTGAGAGCGGAGCCGGGAGGATAACAGAGAGTGAGAAAGAGTGAGACTGAGAGCGGAGCCGGGAAGATAGCAGAGAGTGAGAAAGAGCGAGACTGAGAGCGGAGCCGGGAGGATAACAGAGAGTGAGAAAGAGCGAGACTGAGAGCGGAGCCGGGAGGATAACAGAGAGTGAGAAAGAGTGAGACTGAGAGCGGAGCCGGGGGGATAACAGAGAGTGAGAAAGAGAGAGACTGAGAGCGGAGCCGGGAGGGTAACAGAGAGTGAGAAAGAGAGAGACTGAGAGCGGAGCCGGGGGGATAACAGAGAGTGAGAAATAGAGAGACTGAGAGCGGAGCCGGGAGGGTAACAGAGAGTGAGAAAGAGTGAGACTGAGAGCGGAGCCGGGGGGATAACAGAGAGTGAGAAATAGAGAGACTGAGAGCGGAGCCGGGAGGGTAACAGAGAGTGAGAAAGAGTGAGACTGAGAGCGGAGCCGGGGTGATAACAGAGAGTGAGAAAGAGCGAGACTGAGAGCGGAGCCGGGAGGGTAACAGAGAGTGAGAAAGAGTGAGACTGAGAGCGGAGCCGGGGGGATAACAGAGAGTGAGAAAGAGAGAGACTGAGAGCGAAGCCGGGAGGATAACAGAGAGTGAGAAAGAGCGAGACTGAGAGCCGAGCCGGGGTGATAACAGAGAGTGAGAAAGAGCGAGACTGAGAGCGAAGCCGGGAGGATAACAGACAGTGAGAAAGAGCGAGACTGAGAGCGGAGCCGGGAGGATAACAGAGAGTGAGAAAGAGCGAGACTGAGAGCGGAGCCGGGGTGATAACAGAGAGTGAGAAAGAGAGAGACTGAGAGCGGAGCCGGGAGGATAACAGAGTGAGAAAGAGCGAGACTGAGAGCGGAGCCGTGAGGATAACAGAGAGTGAAAAAGAGCGAGACTTAGAGCGGAGCCGGGAGGATAACAGAGAGTGAGAAAGAGCGAGACTGAGAGCGGAGCCGGGGTGATAACAGAGAGTGAGAAAGAGCGAGACTGAGAGCGGAGCCGTGGTGATAACAGAGTGAGAAAGAGAGAGACTGAGAGCGGAGCCGGGAGGATAACAGAGAGTGAAAAAGAGCGAGACTTAGAGCGGAGCCGGGAGGATAACAGCGAGTGAGAAAGAGCGAGACTGAGAGCGGAGCCGGGGAGATAACAGAGAGTGAGAAAGAGTGAGACTGAGAGTGGAGCTGGGAGGATAACAGAGAGTGAGAAAGAGAGAGTCTGAGAGTGGAGCCGGGAGGATAACAGAGAGTGAGAAAGAGCGAGACTGAGAGCGGAGCCGGGAGTAGAACAGAGTGAGAAAGAGCGAGACTGAGAGCGTAACCGGGGTGATAACAGAGAGTGAGAAAGAGTGAGACTGAGAGTGGAGCTGGGGCGATAACAGAGTGACAAAGAGTGAGACTGAGAGCGGAGCCGGGAGGATAACAGAGAGTGAGAAAGAGCGAGACTGAGAGCGGAGCCGGGAGGGTAACAGAGAGTGAGAAAGAGCGAGACTGAGAGCGGAGCCGGGAGGGTAACAGAGAGTGAGAAAGAGCGAGACTGAGAGTGGAGCCAGGGAGATAACAGAGAGTGAGAAAGAGCGAGACTGAGAGCGGAGCCGGGGTGATAACAGAGAGTGAGAAAGAGCGAGACTGAGAGCGGAGCCGGGAGGGTAACAGAGAGTGAGAAAGAGTGAGACTGAGAGCGGAGCCGGGAGGATAACAGAGAGTGAGAAAGAGCGAGACTGAGAGCGGAGCCGGGAGGATAACAGAGAGTGAGAAAGAGCGAGACTGAGAGCGGAGCCGGGTTGATATCAGAGTGAGACAGAGTGAGACTGAGAGTGGAGCCGAGGTGATAACAGAGAGTGAAAAAGAGCGAGACTTATAGTGGAGCCGGGAGGATAACAGAGACTGAGAAAGAGAGAGACTGAGAGCGGAGCCGGGAGGATAACAGCGAGTGAGAAAGAGCGAGACTGAGAGTGGAGCTGGGAGGATAACAGAGAGTGAGAAAGAGAGAGACTGAGAGTGGAGCCGGGAGGATAACAGAGAGTGAGAAAGAGCGAGACTGAGAGCGGAGCCGGGGAGATAACAGAGAGTGAGAAAGAGTGAGACTGAGAGTGGAGCTGGGAGGATAACAGAGAGTGAGAAAGAGCGAGACTGAGAGTGGAGCTGGGAGGATAACAGAGAGTGAGAAAGAGCGAGACTGAGAGCGGAGCCGGGGAGATAACAGAGAGTGAGAAAGAGTGAGACTGAGAGTGGAGCTGGGAGGATAACAGAGAGTGAGAAAGAGAGAGACTGAGAGTGGAGCCGGGAGGATAACAGAGAGTGAGAAAGAGCGAGACTGAGAGCGGAGCCGGGGAGATAACAGAGAGTGAGAAAGAGAGAGACTGAGAGCGGAGCCGGGAGGATAACAGAGAGTGAGAAAGAGCGAGACTGAGAGCGGAGCCGGGGAGATAACAGAGAGTGAGAAAGAGTGAGACTGAGAGTGGAGCTGGGAGGATAACAGAGAGTGAGAAAGAGAGAGTCTGAGAGTGGAGCCGGGAGGATAACAGAGAGTGAGAAAGAGCGAGACTGAGAGCGGAGCCGGGAGTAGAACAGAGTGAGAAAGAGCGAGACTGAGAGCGTAACCGGGGTGATAACAGAGAGTGAGAAAGAGTGAGACTGAGAGTGGAGCTGGGGCGATAACAGAGTGACAAAGAGTGAGACTGAGAGCGGAGCCGGGAGGATAACAGAGAGTGAGAAAGAGCGAGACTGAGAGCGGAGCCGGGAGGGTAACAGAGAGTGAGAAAGAGCGAGACTGAGAGCGGAGCCGGGAGGGTAACAGAGAGTGAGAAAGAGCGAGACTGAGAGTGGAGCCAGGGAGATAACAGAGAGTGAGAAAGAGCGAGACTGAGAGCGGAGCCGGGGTGATAACAGAGAGTGAGAAAGAGCGAGACTGAGAGCGGAGCCGGGAGGGTAACAGAGAGTGAGAAAGAGTGAGACTGAGAGTGGAGCCGGGAGGATAACAGAGAGTGAGAAAGAGCGAGACTGAGAGCGGAGCCGGGAGGATAACAGAGAGTGAGAAAGAGCGAGACTGAGAGCGGAGCCGGGAGGATAACAGAGAGTGAGAAAGAGCGAGACTGAGAGCGGAGCCGGGTTGATATCAGAGTGAGACAGAGTGAGACTGAGAGTGGAGCCGAGGTGATAACAGAGAGTGAAAAAGAGCGAGACTTATAGTGGAGCCGGGAGGATAACAGAGACTGAGAAAGAGAGAGACTGAGAGCGGAGCCGGGAGGATAACAGCGAGTGAGAAAGAGCGAGACTGAGAGTGGAGCCGGGAGGATAACAGAGAGTGAGAAAGAGCGAGACTGAGAGCGGAGCCGGGGGGATAACAGAGAGTGAGAAAGAGCGAGACTGAGAGTGGAGCTGGGAGGATAACAGAGAGTGAGAAAGAGAGAGACTGAGAGTGGAGCCGGGAGGATAACAGAGAGTGAGAAAGAGCGAGACTGAGAGCGGAGCCGGGGAGATAACAGAGAGTGAGAAAGAGTGAGACTGAGAGTGGAGCTGGGAGGATAACAGAGAGTGAGAAAGAGAGAGACTGAGAGTGGAGCCGGGAGGATAACAGAGAGTGAGAAAGAGCGAGACTGAGAGCGGAGCCGGGGAGATAACAGAGAGTGAGAAAGAGTGAGACTGAGAGTGGAGCTGGGAGGATAACAGAGAGTGAGAAAGAGCGAGACTGAGAGCGGAGCCGGGAGTAGAACAGAGAGTGAGAAAGAGAGAGACTGAGAGTGGAGCCGGGAGGATAACAGAGAGTGAGAAAGAGTGAGACTGAGAGTGGAGCTGGGAGGGTAACAGAGAGTGAGAAAGAGCGAGACTGAGAGCGGAGCCGGGAGTAGAACAGAGTGAGAAAGAGCGAGACTGAGAGCGTAACCGGGGTGATAACAGAGAGTGAGAAAGAGTGAGACTGAGAGTGGAGCTGGGACGATATCAGAGTGACAAAGAGTGAGACTGAGAGCGGAGCCGGGAGGATAACAGAGAGTGAGAAAGAGCGAGACTGAGAGCGGAGCCGGGTTGATATCAGAGTGAGACAGAGTGAGACTGAGAGCGGAGCCGAGGTGATAACAGAGAGTGAAAAAGAGCGAGACTTATAGTGGAGCCGGGAGGATAACAGAGACTGAGAAAGAGAGAGACTGAGAGCGGAGCCGGGAGGATAACAGCGAGTGAGAAAGAGTGAGACTGAGAGCGGAGCCGGGAGGATAACAGAGAGTGAGAAAGAGCGAGACTGAGAGCGGAGCCGGGAGGGTAACAGAGAGTGAGAAAGAGTGAGACTGAGAGCGGAGCCGGGAGGATAACAGAGAGTGAGAATGAGCGAGACTGAGAGCGGAGCCGGGGAGATAACAGAGAGTGAGAAAGAGAGAGACTGAGAGTGGAGCCGGGAGGGTAACAGAGAGTGAGAAAGAGCGAGACAGAGAGCGGAGCCGGGAGTAGAACAGAGTGAGAAAGAGCGAGACTGAGAGCGTAACCGGGGTGATAACAGAGAGTGAGAAAGAGTGAGACTGAGAGTGGAGCTGGGGCGATAACAGAGTGACAAAGAGTGAGACTGAGAGCGGAGCCGGGTTGATATCAGAGTGAGACAGAGCGAGACTGAGAGTGGAGCCGAGGTGATAACAGAGAGTGAGAAAGAGCGAGGCTGAGAGCGGAGCCGGGGTGATAACAGAGAGTGAGACAGAGTGAGACTGAGAGCGGAGCCGGGAGGATGACAGAGAGTGAGAAAGAGAGAGACTGAGAGCGGAGCCGGGGTGATAACAGAGAGTGAGAAAGAGCGAGACTGAGAGCGGCGCCGGGGGGGTAACAGAGAGTGAGAAAGAGTGAGACTGAGAGCGGAGCCGGGGTGATAACAGAGACTGAGAAAGAGCGAGACTGAGAGCGGAGCCGGGGTGATAACAGAGAGTGAGAAAGAGCGAGACTGAGAGTGGAGCCGGGGGGATAACAGAGAGTGAGAAAGCGCGAGACTGAGAGCGGAGCCAGGGTGATAACAGAGAGTGAGAAAGAGCGAGACTGAGAGCGGCGCCGGGGGGGTAACAGAGAGTGAGAAAGAGCGAGACTGAGAGCGGAGCCGGGGTGATAACAGAGAATGAGAAAGAGCGAGACTGAGAGCGGAGCCGGGGGGGTAACAGAGAGTGAGAAAGAGCGAGACTGAGAGCGGAGCCGGGAGGGTAACAGAGAGTGAGAAAGAGCGAGACTGAGAGCGGAGCCGGGGTGATAACAGAGAGTGAGAAAGAGTGAGACTGAGAGCGGAGCCGGGGAGATAACAGAGAGTGAGAAAGAGTGAGACTGAGAGTGGAGCCGGGAGGGTAATAGAGAGTGAGAAAGAGTGAGACTGAAAGCGGAGCTGGGGTGATAACAGAGAGTGAGAAAGAGAGAGACTGAGAGTGGAGCCGGGGGGATATCAGAGAGTGAGAAAGAGCGAGACTGAGAGCAGAGCCGGGGTGATAACAGAGAGTGAGAAAGAGCGAGACTGAGAGCGGCGCCGGGGGGGTAACAGAGAGTGAGAAAGAGCGAGACTGAGAGCGGAGCCGGGGTGATAACAGAGAGTGAGAAAGAGTGAGACTGAGAGCGGAGCCGGGGGGTTAACAGAGAGTGAGAAAGAGTGAGACTGAGAGCGGGGCCGGGAGGATAACAGAGAGTGAGAAAGAGCGAGACTGAGAGCGGAGCCGGGGAGATAACAGAGAGTGAGAAAGAGTGAGACTGAGAGCGGAGCCGGGAGGATAACAGAGAGTGAGAAAGAGCGAGACTGAGAGCGGAGCCGGGAGGATAACAGAGAGTGAGAAAGAGCGAGACTGAGAGCGGAGCCGGGAGGATAACAGAGAGTGAGAAAGAGTGAGACTGAGAGCGGGGCCGGGAGGATAACAGAGAGTGAGAAAGAGCGAGACTGAGAGCGGAGCCGGGGAGATAACAGAGAGTGAGAAAGAGTGAGACTGAGAGCGGAGACGAATTGATAACAGAGTGTGAGAAAGAGTGAGACTGAGAGCGGGGCCGGGGTGATAACAGAGAGTGAGAAAGAGTGAGACTGAGAGCATAGCCGGGGTGATAACAGAGAGTGAGAAAGAGAGAGACTGAGAGCGGAGCCGGGGTGATAACAGAGAGTGAGAAAGAGCGAGACTGAGAGCGGAGCCGGGGTGATAACAGAGAGTGAGAAAGAGTGAGACTGAGAGCGGAGCCGGGAGGGTAACAGAGAGTGAGAAAGAGCGAGACTGAGAGTGGAGCCGGGAGGATAACAGAGAGTGAGAAAGAGCGAGACTGAGAGTGGAGCCGGGAGGATAACAGAGAGTGAGAAAGAGTGAGACTGAGAGTGGAGCCGGGAGGATAACAGAGAGGTGAGAAAGAGCGAGACTGAGAGCTGAGCCGGGAGGATAACAGAGAGTGAGAAAGAGTGAGACTGAGAGCGGAGCCGGGAGGATAACAGAGAGTGAGAAAGAGTGAGACTGAGAGCGGAGCCGGGAGGATAACAGAGAGTGAGAAAGAGTGAGACTGAGAGCGGAGCCGGGAGGATAACAGAGAGTGAGAAAGAGCGAGACTGAGAGCGGAAATGTGGTTCCAATGAAGAGCAAGAAAAAAGGGCCCTCGAGTCATTGATAATATTTCCAATTAAGTGTCTTCCAAAAGGGGTAAGTCATGGCATGAATGCTGAAAGTCATGGTGTGCTCTTCCTACTCCATGTGGGAAGCCAGAAACATTTCCAGTGCTTGGGGCAAGCATGTGTTCAGGAAGTGTCTGCAGCTGAGCTCCTGGAAGCCCAGGTTTTGGAGCTGAAGCACTGGCTGGAGACACTGTGGAGCGTCTGCGAGGCGGAGCGCATTATGGAGGGTGAACAGCCAGTGGTATTGGAACAAACGACAGAGGTGAAAAACAGGATGAGGTCCTAAACGCAGAATATAGCAATTTAGGACAAAGTTGAAATGCAGGCTCTCTGAGGTTGTGAACTCAAGATACATAATGGGGATAGGGTGGAAGTGAGGGCTTAAATGGGTCGGTGTAGACTCGATGGGCCGAATGGCCTCCTTCTGCACTGTATGTTCTATTACTGCCAGTGCCGCGTGCTAGTCAGAGTAGAAATAGCAGGATGTATCGGATAAATACATGGCTGAAGAGATGGTGTGAGGGGGAGGGTTTCACATTCCTGGGGCATTGGAGCCGGTTCTGGGGGAGGTGGGAACTGTACAAACTGGATGGGTTACACCTGGGCAGCTGTGACTGATGTCCTCGGGGGAGTATTTGCTGGAGTGGTTGGGAAGGGTTTGAACTAATATGGCAGGGGAATGGGAACCTATTCAGAGGAGTCAGAGGTGGACGAAACAAGGCCAAAAACAAAAGACAGGTAGGGGAATAAGACAAGTGATCAGAAGATAAACCAAGAGCCAGATTCAAGCAGGGCCACAGTGAAAAGTATTGGGAGCTTGACTATTAATGTTAAAAAGACAAACTTACAGGCTTTGTGCCTTAACACGCGGAGCATTCGCAACAAACCGATGAACTAATCGCGCTAGACGACGGGTATGATCCAGTCAGGATTACAGAGACATGGCTGCAGGGTGACCAGGGATGGGAACTGAATGTCCCAGGGGTGTTCAGTATTTAGGAAGGACAGACAAAAAGGAAAAGGTGGTGGTGTGGCACTTCTGCTTCAAGAGGAAATTAACACAATAGTGAGAAAGGATATTAGCTCCGACATTGTGGAATCTGTATGGGGAGAGCTGAGAAATACCAAGGAGCAAAAAACATTAGCGGGGGTTATATAGACCCCCAAACTGCAGTGTTGATGTTGGGAATGGCATTAAACAAGAAATTAGAGACGCATGTGATAAAAGAACATCTGTAATTATGGGTGAGTTTAATCTGCATATAGATTGGGCCAATCAGTTATCCACAATATCATAGAGAAGGGATTCCTGGAGTGTATACGGGATGTTTTCTGAACCAATACATTGAGGAACCAACTAGAGAACAGGCCATTCGAGACTGGGTACTGTGTAATGAGAAGGGAATCATTGGCAATCTAGTTGTGCGAGACCCCTTGGGGATGAGTGACCATAACATGATAGAATTTCTAATCAAGATGGAGAGTGAAGTAGTTGATTCGGAGACGAGGGTCCTGAATCTTAAGAAAGGAAACTGCAATGAAATAAGTCGTGAGTTGACTCTGCTCGATTGGGGCATGTTACTTAAAGGGATGACAGTGGATGGGCACAGTAAGAAGTCTTACAACACCAGGTTAAAGTCCAACAGGTTTGTTTCAAATCACTAGCTTTTGGAGCACTGCTCCTTCCTCAGGTGAATGAAGAGGTATGTGACATGCCTCTTCGTTCATCTGAGGAAGGAGCAGTGCTCCGAAAGCTAGCAATTTGAAACAAACCTGTTGGACTTTAATCTGGTGTTGTAAGACTTCTTACTGTGCTCACCCCAGTCCAACGCCGGCAACTCCACATTGTGGATAGGCAAGTTTAGGAGCAGTTTAGAATTCAGCAAAGAAGGACCAAGGGATTGATTAAGAAGGGGAAAATAGAGTACCAGAGTAAGCTTGCAGGGAACATAAAAACTGACTGTACGAGTTTCTATAGATACGTGAAGAGAAAAAGATTGGTGAAGACAAATGTAGGTCCCTTACAGTCAGAAACAGGGGAATATATAATGGGGAACAAAGAAATGGCTGACCAAATACATACTTTGGTTCTGTCTTCAAAAAGGAGGACACAAATAAGGTACAAGAAATGTTGGAGAATGTAGGGTTTAATGAGAGGGGGAAACTGACATAAATCAGTATGAGAGAAATGGTGTTGGGGAAATTGATGGGACTGGAGGCTGATAAATCCCCAGGCCTGAGAATCTGCATCCCAGAGAACTTAAGGAAGTGGCTCTAGAAATAGTGGATGCATTGGTGGTCATCTTCCAGGATTCTATAGAATGTGGAGCAGTTCCTGCAGATTGCAGGGTAGCTAATGTAACTCCACTATTTAAAAAGGGAGGTCGAGAGAAAGCAGGGAAGTATAGACCAGTCAGCCTGACGTCAGTAGTAGGGAAAATTCTATAATCCATTATCAAAGATTTTATCGCAGGTCACTTGGAAAACAGTGGCAGGATCGGACAGAGTCAGCATGGATTTACAAAGGGGAAAGCATGCTTAATAATAATCGCTTATTGTCACAAGTAGGCTTCAGTGAAGTTACTGTGAAGAGCCCCTAGTCACCACATTGCAGCGCCTGTTTGGGGAGGCCGTTACGGGAATTGAACCCGTGCTGCTGGCATTGTTCGGCACTACACGCCAGCTGTTTAGCCCATTGTGCTAAACCAGCCCCTTGACAAATCTACTGCAATTCTCTGAGGATGTAACTAGGAGAGGTGATGAGGGGGAGCCAGTGGATGTGGTATATTTGGACTCTCAGAAGGCTTTTGACAAAGTCCCGCATAAGAGACTAGTGTGTAAAATTAAAGCGCGTGGGATTAGGGGAAGTGTATTGTGATGGAGAGAAAACTGGTTGGCAGATGAGGACCTGAATCTTCTGCGGTAATCTCCTGCAAACAGATATATCGCTTCGGATACTGTTGGTGGGGGGGGCAAGATTTAGAGGAGATGTACGAGGCAAGTTTTTTTACACAGAGGGTAGTGGGTGCCTGGAACTCGCTGCCGGAGGAGGTGGTGGAAGCAGGGACGATAGTGACGTTTAAGAGGCATCTTGACAAATACATGACTAGGATGGGAATAGAGGGATACGGACCCAGGAAGTGTAGAAGATTGTAGTTTAGTCGGGCAGCATGGTCGGCGCAGGCTTGGAGGGCCGAAGGGCCTGTTCCTGTGCTGTACTTTTTTTTGTTCTTTGTTTGTTCTATGTAATAATAGTCAGGGATTTCAACTTCCCCAATATTAACTGGCATAGTTAAGTATTTAAAGATTTTAAATGCACCCAGGAGAGTTTTTATGCCAATACGTAGCAAGTCCTATAAGGGAAGGGGCGGTGTTGGATCTAGTTTTAGGGAATGATGCCGGGAAAGTGATAAAGCTTTCAGTGGGGGAGCATTTTGGAAACAGTGACCATAACTCAGTAAGATTTAAGATAGCTCTGGAAAGGGACAAAGATGGACCGGAAATAAAGGTTCTGAATTGGGGGAGGGTCAATTTTAATAAAATAAGACAGGATCTGTTCAAAGTGGACTGGGAGCAGCTCCTTGTGGGAAAATCTACATCAGCACAGTGGGATTCATTCAGAAAGGAAAATAGAGAGAGCACAGGGCCAACATATCCCCGTGATAGTGAACGGTGGGAGCAATAAGTCCAGAGAACCCTGGATGTTAAGGGATATCTAGAATTGGATAAGGAAAAAACGTGAGGCTTATGGCAGATACCAAGGGCTGAAAACAGCGGAAGCCCCAGAAGAATATAGAGAGTCCAGGGGGTTACTTAGGAAAGAAATTAGGAGAACGAAGAGGGACATGATAAAGCACTGGCAGGTAAAATAAAGGAAAATACAAAGGTGTTTTATTAAGAGTTAAGGATGACCAGGGTAAGAGTGGGGCCCATTAGGGACCAACATGGCAATTTGTGTGTGGAACAGGGAGCTATTGGTGAGGTTATTAAAGAGAACTTTGCATCTATGTTCACTGAGGAGAACAAAGAACAATTCAGCACAGGAACAGGCCCTTCGGCCCTCCAAATCTATACCGGTCATGATACCAACCTTGGCCAAAACCCTCAGCACTTCCTTGTGCCGTATCCCTCTATACCCGTCTTATCCATGTGTTTGTCAAGATGCCTTTTGAACGCCGTCAATGTATCTGTTTTCACAACCTCCCCTGGCAACGCATTCCAGGCACTCACCACCCTCTGCGTAAAAAACCTTTAAAACTCCTCTAAACTTTGCCCCACGGACCTTAAACCTATGCCCCCTGGTGACTGACCCTCCACCCTGGGAAAGAGTGCCTGCCCATCCACTCTATCCATGCCCCTCAGAATCTTGTCGACCTCTATCAGGTCCCCCCTCAACCTCCGTCTTTCTAAAGAAAACAGTCGGAGTCTATTCAGCCTCTCCACATAGCTAACACCCTCCAGACCAGTCAACATACTGGTAAACCTCCTCTGTACCCTCGCCAAAGTCTCCAAAACCTTCTGGTAGCCATGATGTGGAGATACCGGCGTTGGATTGGGGTGAGCACAACACCGGGTTAAAGTCCAACAGGTTTGTTTCGATGTCACTAGCTTTCGGAGCGCTGCTCCTTCCTCAGGTGAATGAAGAGGTATGTTCCAGAAACATATATATAGACAGATTCAAAGATGCAAGACAATGCTTGGAATGCGAGTCCACAGTCCAAAGATGTGCAGGTTAGGTGGATTGGCCATGATAAATTGCCCTTAGTGTCCAAAATTGCCCTTGGTGTTGGGTGAAGGTGTTGAGTTTGGGTAGGGTGCTCTTTCCAAGAGCCGGTGCAGACTCAATGGGCCGAATGGCCTCCTTCTGCACTGTAAATTCAATGATAATCTATGATTAATCTAGGACAAAGGTTTGGCACAACATCGTGGGCTGAAGGGCCTGTTCTGTGCTGTATTTTTCTATGTTCTAAGTCTCCAGCCTATCTATGTCCTGCTGTCTCTTCTGACAATCCTCAACACTATCGGCCACTCCACCAACCTTGGTGTCATCGCAAACTTACTAATCAGACCAGCTATATTTCGTTTATGTACACCACAAACAACAGAGGCCCCAGCACCGATCCCTGTGGAACACCACTAGTCACAACCTTCCATTCAGAAAAACACCCTTCCACTGCTACCTTTGCCTTCTGTGACCGAGCCTGTTCTGTATCCATTTTACCACCTCACCTCCGATCCCGTGTGACTTCACCTTTTGTACCAGTCTGCCATGAAGCACCTTGTCAAAGGCCATCCACCCCCATCCCCTCATCAATCATCTTTGTCACCTCCTCAAAAAACTCAATCAAGTTAGTGAGGCTCGACCTCCCCTTCACAAGACCATGCTGTCTATCGCTAATGAGTCATTTGTTTCCAAATGGGTATAAATCCTGTTCCTGAGAATTTTCTCCAATAATTTACCGACTACCGACGTGAGGCTCACCGGCCGATAGTTTCCAGGATTATCCCTGTTACTTTTCTTAAACAGCGGTGTCACATTAGCTATTCGCCAGTCCTCTGGCATCTCACTGTAGCCAATGAGGATACAAAGATGTCAGTTAAGGCCCCAACAATTTCCTTCCTTGCTTCCCTCAGTATTCTGGGGTAAATCCCATCCGGCCCAGGAGATTTATCTACCTTCATATCTTTTAAAATACCCAATACCATCTCCTTTTCGATGTTAACATGACCCAGACTGTCCACACACCCTCCCCAAGAATCATCTTCCACAAACTCCTATTTTTTGGTGAACACTGATGCAAAATATTCATTTAGTACTTGCCCATTTCCTCTGGCTCAACACATAGATTGCCCCCACTGTCCTGAAGTGGTCCAATCCTTTTCCTGACCACCCCCTTGCTTTTTTACTTGTGAATAAAAAGCTTTGGATTCACCTTAATCCTACTTACCAAGGACTTTACATGACCACACTGAGCCCTCCTAATTTCCCGCTTCAGTACCTTCCCACTTTCTTTGTTCTCCTCAAGGGTTTCGACTGTCCCCACCCTTCTAGACCATACAAAGTCTCCTTTTTCTTTTTGACGAGGTTGACAATATCCCTCATTATCCAAAGCTCCCTAAACTTCCCAGACTTATCCTTCGTTCTCTCAGGGACGTGACTTTCCTGAATCCTAATCAACTGTCGCTTGAAAGACTCCCAAATGTCCGATGTTGATTTATTATCCAACAGCCGGACCCAATCCAAATTCTTCAATCCCTGTCTAATGTTATCGAAGGCTGATGCAGGTGTAGAAATCAGGGAGACGCATTGTGATTTAACATTGAGGAGGAATTAACAGTTTTAACGGGGCTCAAAGTGGATAAGCCCCCAGGCCCAGATGAGATGTATCCCAGGTTGCTGTGGGAGACAAGGGTGGAGATTGCAGCGGCTCTGTCAAAAATCTTCTCTGGCCACAGGACAGGTGCCAGAGGTCTGTAGGACAGTTCATGTGAGGCCATTATTCAAGAAAGGAAGTAGTTATGAACTAGGAAATTACCAGTAACGTCACTGGTAAGGAAACTACTGGAAAACATTCTGAGGGACTGAATTAATCTCCACATGGAGCAGCAAGGATTAATCACGGACAGTCAGCATGGTTTAGTCAAAGGGAGATCATGTTTTAGAAATTGATTAAATTTTTTGAGGAGGTGACTCGGTGTGTAGATCAGGGTAGTGCGGTTGATGTAGTCTACATGGACTTTAGTAAGGCTTTTGACAAAGTGCCACACGGGAGGCTGATGAAGAAGGTAAGAGCCCATGGGATCCAGGGAAATTTGTCGAACTGGATCCAAACCTGGCTCAGTGGTAGGAGGCAGAGTGTGATGATTGAAGGTTGATTTTGTGACTGGAAATCTGTGTCCAGTGATGTTCCACAGGGATCGGTGCTGGGTCCCTTGTTGTTTGTAGTATATGTTGATGATTTGGATGATCTCCAAATTTGCAGATGGTACAAAGTTGGGTGGGAGGGTGAGCTGTGAGGAGGATACAGAGATGCAGCAGGGGGATTTGGACAGGCTGAGTGAGTGGGCACATGCATGGCAGATGCAGTATAACGTGGATAAATGTGAGGTTATCCGCTTCAGTCGCAAAAATAGTAAGGGAATTATGATTTGAGTGGGTGTAAATTGAGAGAGGCGGATACTCAGCGAGACCTTGGTGTCCTCGTGCATCAGTCGCTGAAGGTAAGCACGCAGGTACAGCAGGCGGTAAAGAAGGCTAATGGTATGTTGGCCTTCATTGCGAGAGGATTTGAGTGCAGGAATAGAGATGTTTCACTGCAATTGTATTGGGCATTGGTGAGACCACACCTGGAGTATTGTGAGCAGTTTCTAAGGAAGGAATGAAAATGAAAATCTCTTATTGTCACAATTAGCTTCAAATGAAGTTACTGTGAAAAGCCCCTAGTCGCCACATTCCGGCGCCTGTTCGGGGAGGCTGGTACGGGAATTGAACCGTGCTGCTGGCCTGCCTTGGTCTGTTCTTGCTATGGAGGGAGAGCAGCGAAGGTTTACCAGGCTGAATCCTGGATGGTGGGACTGTCCTATGAGGAAAGACTAAGTGGGTTCGGATTGTATTCATTGGAGTTTAGAAGAGTGAGAGGGTATCTCATAGAAACTTACAAAATTCTAACAGGATTAGACAGGGTAGATTCAGAAAGAATGTTCCTGATGGTGGGGGAGTCCAGAACTAGGGGTCAGAGTTTGAGGGTCACGGGTAAACCTTTTAGGACTGAGGTGAGGGGAATTTTCTTCACCCAGAGAGTGGTGAATCTGTGGAATTCACTCCCACAGAAAGGAGTTGAGTCCAAAATGCTGTGTAATTACAAGAAGGAATTAGATTTTGTCCTGGGGCTAAAGGGATCGAGGGATATGGGGGGGGGAGGCGGGATCAGGGTATTGAACTTGATGATCAGCCGTGATCATAATGAATGGGGGAGCAGGCTCGAAGGGCCGAATGGCCTCCTCCTGCTCCTGTTTTCTATGTTTCGATGTGAATGTGGGAGGTTTGATAAGTAAGTTCACAGATGACACAGAAAGTGGTGGTGTAGGAATAAACAGGCCTTTTTCCAGCTGGCAGGCAGTGACTAGTGGGGTATCGCAGGGATCGGTGCTGGGACCCAGCTCTTCACAATATATAGAATTTACAGTGCAGAAGGAGGCCATTCGGCCCATCAGGTCTGCACCGGCTCTTGGAAAGAGCACCCTACCCAGGGTCAACACCTCCACCCCATCCCCATAACCCAGTAACCCCACCCAACACTAATCCACCTAACCTGCGCATCTTTGGACTGTGGGAGGAAACCGGAGCACCCGGAGGAAACCCACGCACACACGGGGAGAAGGTGCAGACTCCGCACAGACAGTGACCCAAGCCGGGAATCGAACCTGGGACCCTGGCGCTGTAAAGCAACTGTGCTAACCACTGTGCTACTGTGATGCCCATCATGAGGGGTGATCTCGTAGAAACCTCTAAAATTCTAACAGGACTGGACAGGGTAGATGCATGCAGTTCCAAGTTAGTCACTGAGTTAGTTTTGGAGCGAGTTAATAAAAAAATAGGAAGTAATTATCTAGAGAGGCTGCAATTCAGATACATTCACATCATTGCCACTTGTTAGTGAAGTTAATGATTGTTTCATTTTACAGAGCTAACTAATTGGTGGTATCAGAAATTGTTAATTCTAGTAATCTGGTGGTTAGTGATGTTAGAAATCCTTCCAGTGATTATCCTGCAAAATTACTGAGAGCTTAAATAGCAGAATGGAAAACATTAATCAGTAGTTACAATGCGATTAACCAGTAGTTACAATGCGGTTAATCAGTAGTTACAATGTGGTTACAAGTTATCAAGGTGATAGTTACCTGTGCTCGTGTTAACTCTTCGTTCAATGGAACGGTGCGATGGGTTTTGTGATCTTGACTATTGCACAGGCTGCAGAAAGCGACTCTTTCTGTTTGACAGTAGAACTGCAGATTCTGATGCTGTGCCAAGCAAAGTGTCCTGAGATCGGGATCAGGATCTGACCCGGGATTGCGATTGGTTCCCACTTGCTGCACGGCCTCAGTAATCTGGTCCAGGCAGATGTTTTTGGAAAGCGGTGGTCTCCTGGGGAAGGTTCGCCTGCATTGAGGGCAGTTTAAGGTGCCAGCCGGTCCGTCCCAGTACTTTGTGATACACTCATGACAGAAGCTGTGGCCGCACTCTGTTGTGACTGGGCAGCGGAATGTCTCCAGGCAAATGCCGCACTGAGTGAGAGAACTGATACTGACAAAGGTCTCCATGTTCACCCTGCCACCCTCACCCACTGATCCCCACCCTCCGAGCCTCACCCTGCCACCCTCACCCACTGACCCCCACCCTCTGAGCCTCACCCTGCCACTTTCACCCACTGACCCCCACCCTTTGAGCCTCACCCTGCCACTCTCACCCACTGACCCCCACCCTCCGACCCTCACCCTCCGACCCCCACCCTGCCACTCTCACCCACTGATCCCCACCCTCTGACCCTCACCCTCCGACCCTCACCCTCCGACCCTCACCCACTGACCCTCCCCCTCCGACCCTCACCTATTAACTTATGGGGGATTGCTGATCACCTTTATCTGTCATTCATTCCCCCAACTCTATGTCACTCTCTCTCTCTCTCCCCACCTCTTTTCCGGTCTCTCTCTCTTTTCTTGTCTGACTGTGTGTCTCTCTATTCCCCTCTCTCTCTCTCTCGCTCTATCTCTATCCCCCTCTCTCTAGCTCTCTCTATCCCCCTCTCTCTCTCTCTCTGTCTCTCTCTCTCTATCTCTATCCCCCTCTCTCTATCTCTCTCTCCCCCCTCTCTCTCTCTCTCTCTCTCTCTATCCCCCCTCTCTCTGTCTCTCTATCTATCTATCCCCCCTCTGTCTCTATTCCTATCTCTCTCTCTCTATCCCCCTCTCTCTCGCTCTCTATTCCTCTTTCTCTATCCCCCCTCTCTCTCTCTCTCTATTCCTCTCTCTATCCCACGCCCCCCTCTCTCTCTCTCTCACTCTCTCTATCCCTCTCTCTATTCCCCCTCTCTCTCTCTATCTCTCTATTCCCCCCTCGCTATCTCTATTACCCCCCCCCCCCCCCCCCTCTCTCTCTCTCTCTCACTCTCTCTATTTCTCTCTCTGTCTCCGCAGCCGCCGCCTGAGCGAAATCGAAAGTAAAATAGAAACTGACCGGAAATAACAACTCTCGTATTAAACATCACTAACTGGTAACTAACAGTAACCAGCGAGGAAGCAGCGAGTACACAGTAACCAGCGAGTAACCAGCGAGCAGACACTAACCAGCGAGGCAGCCTCTCCAGTGACAGACTGAGCTGAGGTTGGGATTTTGCAGCTACTTTATTGAGTCTCTGCTACATTTCTATAATATAGAGATGGAGTTTGGATCAGGCCGTGCGGGAATCAGCTCCTTCTGGAATGGCAGAGAGAGAGGGCGACAGACACAGGGACAGGGAGACAGGGACAGCGAGACAGACACAGGCACACACAGACAGACACAGAGACACACATACAGACAGGGACAGAGACGGGGAGAGACAGACAGACACATATAGAGACAGGGGGACAGGCAGACGGACACAGAGACACAGAGATAAACACAGGGATACATAGAGACAGACAGACATAGGAAGACACAGGCAGACACGGAGACACAGACAGGCACAGGGAGACACACACAGACAGGGAGACACAGACAGACACACACAGACAGACATATGAAGACACAGGCAGACATAGAGAGACACAGACAGACACGGAGGCACAGGGAGACAGACAGGGAGACACAGACAGACAGGGAGACACAGACAGACAGGGAGACACAGACAGACACGGAGACACAGGCAGACACACACAGGGAGACACAGACAGACACGGAGACACAGGCAGACACACACAGGGAGACACAGACAGACACGGAGACACAGGCAGACACACACAGGGAGACACAGGCAGACACGGAGACACAGGCAGACACACACAAACAGACACAGACAGAGGTGGAGACACAGGCAGAGACAGACAGACAGGGAGACACAGGCAGACAGGGAGACACAGGCAGACAGGGAGACACAGGCAGACAGACAGACACAGGCAGAGATAGACAGACACATTGGGAATCTCAATGCAGCATCTCCGGACTCACCGCCTCCCCCAGTTCAGAAATGCACCCGGCTCCTCGGTACCTGCAGGGGGAAATGTCCAATTTAACAGCAGAGAATTGTGTGTGTGTGTGGGGGGGGGGGGGGGGGGTCACTATCAAGGTTAATAATCGGGGTAATCATCAGCTGGATAATAATCAGGGAGTAATAATTGGTGGGGTAATAATCGGGGGGGGGGGTAAATAATAATATTAAAAGAAACATTGAATGTGCCACAGAGCGAGTGTACACCCTGAGGAAAATACTCCACCAAAAAACAGCCACAGACAAGGGAAGAGGTCAGGGACAGCATTCACCAGAAAGAAAATGCAAATCCGGACACATGGGAGAGATACAGAGAGCAGCAAAGGGTCACCTTCTGAAAGAACACCCGCTGGGGACACAAAATCAATAAATATAAAGGTGAGAATTCTGTAAAGGGAAAGCGTGGAGAGCAATGTGGTACCACAAGCTGAGAAATGGAGATATTGTCAGTGATAATGGGGTAATGGCAGACAGAGGATCAGATCATTTACAGTGTAGAAAGACAAGCCATTCGGCCCATCCGGCCCTTGGAAAGAACACCCTACTTAAGCCCCACGCCTCCACCCCACCCCACCCCCACCCCATCCCCAGCCCCACGCCTCCACCCCATCCCCACCCCCACCCCCACCCCATCCCCATCCTCACGCCTCCACCCCACCCCATCCCCACGTCTCCACCCCACCCCCACCCCATCCCATCCCCATCCCCACCACATCCCCACGCCTCCACCCCACCCCCACCCCACCCCCACCCCACCCCCATGCCTCCACCCCACCCCCACCCCACCCCCACCCCACCCCCACGCCTCCACCCCACCCCCACCCCACCCCTCAGCCCCATCCCCACCCCATCCCCACACCTCCACCCCACCCCCACCCCATCCCATCCCCACCCCTACCTCATCCCCACGCCTCCACCCCACCCCCACCCCACCCCACCCCACCCCCACGCCTCCACCCCACCCCCACCCCACCCCTCAGCCCCATCCCCACCCCATCCCCACACCTCCACCCCACCCCCACCCCACCCCACCCCCACCCCCACCCCACCCCTCAGCCCCATCCCCACACCTCCACCCCACCCCACCCCCACCCCACCCCCACCCCCACCCCACCCCTCAGCCCCATCCCCACCCCATCCCCACACCTCCACCCCACCCCCACCCCATCCCATCCCCACCCCCACCTCACCCCCACGCCTCCACCCCACCCCCACCCCACCCCCACCCCCACCCCACCCCTCAGCCCCATCCCCACCCCATCCCCACACCTCCACCCCACCCCCACCCCCACGCCTCCACCCCACCCCTCAGCCCCATCCCCACACCTCCACCCCACCCCCACCCCATCCCATCCCCACCCCCACCTCACCCCCACGCCTCCACCCCACCCCCACCCCATCCCCACGCCTCCACCCCACCCCCACCCCATCCCATCCCCACCCCCACCTCATCCCCACGCCTCCACCCCACCCCCACCCCATCCCCACCCCCACCCCACCCCCACCCCATCCCCACGCCTCCACCCCACCCCCACCCCACCCCCACCCCATCCCCACACCTCCACCCCACCCCCACCCCACCCCCACGCCTCCACCCCACCCCACCCCCACCCCACCCCCACCCCATCCCCACACCTCCAACCCATCCCCACCCCAACCCCACGCCTCCACCCCATCCCCACCCCCACCCCATCCCCATGCCCCCCCACCCCATCCCCATAGAAAATTAACATAATTTGAGCAATTACTTTGCCTCAATATTTACATGTGATAAGGAGGATACCTAGGGCAGCACGATGGCGCAGTGGTTAGCACTGCTGCGTCACGGCGCCAAGGTTCCAGGTGTGATCCCGGCTCTGGGTCACTGTCCGTGTGGAGTTTGCACATTCTCCCCGTGTCTGCGAGGGTCTCACCCCCACAACCCAAAGGTGCTCAGGGTAGGTGGATTGGCCACGCTAAATTGCCCCTTAAATGGGAAATAATAACAATTAAAAATAATTAATCGTCCATGGATGACAGGAACGTTTTAAAAAGTTAATTTCACGGGCTTTGTGGGCGTCGCTTGCTTTGTCAGTATTTATTGCCCATCCCTGTTGTGCTACGCTGCTTCGGATAACACGGGCTGCTACTTGACGCAGTCTTAACTAAAGGATGCTCCAGTCTCTGAAATGAGTTCAACGCGTTTATTGAACTATTAACACAGTTCTCAAATGAGTTCGACTCTCTGCTAATCTAACTGTAGTAACTCAGTCTAACTGTAGCAGCTTGCTCTAAGCCACGTGCTGGGGTGTGACGCTGCGGATCAACCCTGTCCAACTCTCTGTCTGTGGAAAGAGGCAGGGTGTGAGTGCCTCATCCCTTTCATAGTGTTTATGTCATGTCCCCTTGTGGTGATGCCACCTCTGAGTGTCCTGACTGCCCATTGGTTGTGTCCTATTCTGTATGTTCATTGGTTGCATGTTTGTAAATCATGACAATCCCTGAGGGCATTTAAGAGCCAACCACATTGCTGTGGGTCTGGAGTCACATGTAGGCCAGACCGGGTAAGGACGGCAGATTTCCTCCCCTGAAGGACATTAGTGAACCAGATGGGTTTTTACGACAATCGACAATGGTTTCATGGTCATCGCTAGACTTTTAATTCCAGATTGCTAAATTGCTCCTCAGTGTCCAAAGATTTTAGGTGGGATTATGGGGTTAGGCCGGGTACATGGGCTTGGGTGGGCTGTTCCTTCGGAAGGGCGGTGCACACTCGATCAGCTGAATGGACTCTTTCTGAACATTTTGGATTCTATGCATTCTGTGGTCACTCGCATCAATTGTCACCTTAGATTCTTGGCATAATTTGGTGCCACCAACATTGTTGCAGTGGCTGACACAGTTTTCAGATTGTCAAATGTCTCCTGACTTCTCCCCATTCCCAGCAACCCCTCCTCCCCATTCCCAGCGCCCCCTCCTCCCCATTCCCAGTGCCCCCTCCTCCCCATTCCCAGCACCCCCTCCTCCCCATTCCCAGCCCCCTCCTCCCCATTCCCAGCCCCCCTCCTCCCCGTTCCCAGCGCCCCCTCCTCCCCATTCCCAGCGCCCCCTCCTCCCCTTCCCGGCGCCCCCTCCTCCCCATTAACGGCGCCCCCTCCTCCCCATTCCCAGCACCCCCTCCTCCCCATTCCCAGCAGCCCCTCCTCCCCATTCCCAGCGCCCCCTCCTCCCCATTCCCAGCGCCCCCTCCTCCCCATTCCCAGCGCCCCCTCCTCCCCATTCCCAGCGCCCCCTCCTCCCCATTCCCAGCGCCCCCTCCTCCCCCATTCCCAGCGCCCCCTCCTCCCCATTCCCAGCGCCCACTCCTCCCCATTCCCAGCAGCCCCTCCTCCCCATTCCCAGCGCCCCCATCTCCCCATTCCCAGCGCCTCCTCTTCCCATTCCCAGCGCCCCCTCCTCCCCATTCCCAGCGCCCGCTCCTCCCCATTCCCAGCGCCCTCTCCTCCCCATTCCCAGCACCCCCTCCTCCCCATTCCCAGGGCCCCCTGCTCCCCGTTCCCAGGGCCCCCTCCTCCCCATTCCCAGGGCCCCCTGCTCCCGATTCCCAGGGCCCCCTCCTCCCCATTCCCAGCACCCCCTCCTCCCCATTCCCAGCGCCCCCTCCTCCCCATTCCCAGCACCCCCTCCTCCCATTCCCAGCACCCCCTCCTCCCCATTCCCAGCCCCCTCCTCCCCGTTCCCAGCGCCCCCTCCTCCCCATTCCCAGCACCCCCTCCTCCCCTTCCCGGCGCCCCCCTCCTCCCCTTCCCAGCGCCCCCCTCCTCCCATTCCCAGCACCCCCTCCTCCCCATTCCCAGCAGCCCCTCCTCCCCATTCCCAGCCCCCCTCCTCCCCATTCCCAGCGCCCCTCCTCCCCATTCCCAGCGCCCCCTCCTCCCCATTCCCAGCGCCCCCTCCTCCCCATTCCCACGCCCCCTCCTCCCCATTCCCAGCGCCCCCTCCTCCCCATTCCCAGCGCCCCCTCCTCCCCATTCCCAGCGCCCCCTCCTCCCCATTCCCAGCACCCTCCTCCCCATTCCCAGCACTCCCTTCCCCCCATTCCCAGCCCCCTCCTCCCCATTCCCAGCACCCCCTCCTCCCCATTCCCAGCACCCCCTCCTCCCCATTCCCAGCGCCCCCTCCTCCCCATTCCCAGCGCCCCCTCCTCCCCATTCCCAGCGCCCCCTCCTCCCCATTCCCAGCACCCACTCCTCCCCATTCCCAGCCCCCTCCTCCCCATTCCCAGGGCCCCCTGCTCCCCATTCCCAGGGCCCCCTCCTCCCCATTCCCAGGGCCCTCTCCTCCCCATTCCCAGCTCCCCCTCCTCCCCATTCCCAGCTCCCCCTTCTCCCCATTCCCAGCGCCCCCTCCTCCCCATTCCCAGCACCCACTCCTCCCCATTCCCAGCGCCCCTCCTCCCCATTCCCAGGGCCCCCTGCTCCCCATTCCCAGGGCCCCCTCCTCCCCATTCCCAGTGCCCCCTCCTCCCCCTTCCCAGGGCCCCCTCCTCCCCATTCCCAGCACCCCCTCCTCCCCATTCCCAGCTCCCCCTTCTCCCCATTCCCAGCCCCCTCCTCCCCATTCCCAGCGCCCCCTCCTCCCCATTCCCAGCGCCCCCTCCTCCCATTCCCAGCACCCCATCCTCCCCATTCCCAGCACCCCCTCCTCCCCATTCCCAGCTCCCCTCCTCCCCATTCCCAGCGCCCCCTCCTCCCCATTCCCAGCGCCCCCTCCTCCCCATTCCCAGCGCCCCCTCCTCCCATTCCCAGCACCTCCTCCTCCCCATTCCCAGCACCCCCTCCTCCCCATTCCCAGCTCCCCCTCCTCCCCATTCCCAGCGCCCCCTCCTCCCCATTCCGAGGGCCCCCTCCTCCCCATTCCCAGGGCCCCCTCCTCCCCATTCCCAGGGCCCCCTCCTCCCCATTCCCAGGGCCCCCTCCTCCCCATTCCCAGGGCCCCCTCCTCCCCGTTCCCAGCTCCCCCTCCTCCCCATTCCCAGCGCCCCCTCCTCCCCATTCCCAGGGCCCCCTCCTCCCCATTCCCAGCGCCCCCTCCTCCCCATTCCCAGCGCCCCCTCCTCCCCATTCCCAGCGCCCCCTCCTCTCCATTTCCAGCGCCCCCTCCTCCCCATTCCCAGCGCCCCCTCCTCTCCATTCCCAGCTCCCCCTCCTCCCCATTCCCAGGGCCCCCTCCTCCCCATTCCCAGTGCCCTCTGTGATGAGATACGGGGTTAGCCCCCAACACCTCTCACACAACCGAATATGAGAGTGGACAGATCAGGCCGGTGACTGATTGGCTGGGTAGCTGGACAGAAGCAGCACAGCTGGACACTGGCCCAATAGCCACAACCCTCCGGCCAATGATGGCACAGAGGTCGCCGAGGTCGGTGTGCGGTGTAAACACCCTGCCACTGGGAGCAGTTTGAAGGGTTCTTACCCTGAAAGGTTAAGGTTATGAAAGGTTTGGGGGTCCCTCTGCCGGGCAGCCGCTCCATACTCACATTGATATAACAATCCTGTGGAGGGATTGACCAGGGTTGGCATGGATTGAACATTCGGCAGGTGCCTGCAATAAACAAACAGAAAGACGACAATCAGCACAACCTGAGAACTGTTCATCTGTATTATTCAGGCAACTCACTCCCAAACCTCCCCGGATACCTGGATACACAGGCAGAGAGCTGGTACAGGCAGAGAGGCTGGTACAGGCAGAGAGCTGGCACAGACAGAGAACTGGTACAGGCAGAGAGGCTGGTACAGGTAGAGAGCTGGTACAGACCGAGAGCTGGTACAGGCAGAGAGGCTGGTACAGGCAGAGAGCTGATACAGGGAGAGGCTGATACAAGCAGACATCTGGTAATGCCAGAGACTGGTACAGGCAGAGAGCTGGTACAGGCAGCGAGCTGGTACAGACAGAGGCTGGTACAGCCAGAGAGCCTGGTACAGGCAGAGGGCTGGTACAGGCAGAGAGCTGTTACAGGCAGAGGGCTGGTACAGGCAGAGAGCTGGTACAGGCAGAGAGCTGGTACAGACAGTGGGCTGGTACAGGCAGAGAGCTGGTACAGGCAGTGGGCTGGTACAGGCAGAGAGCTGGTACAGGCAGTGGGTGGTACAGGCAGGGAGCTGGTACAGGCAGAGAGGCTGGTACAGACAGAGAGCTGTTACAGGCAGAGACTGGTACAGACAGAGAGCTGTTACAGACAGGGAGCTGGTACAGACAGAGAGCTGTTACAGGCAGAGACTGGTACAGGCAGAGGGCTGGCAGAGGCAGAGAGCTGGTATAGTCAGAGAGCTGGCACAGGCAGAGGGCTGATACAGGCAGAGAGCTGGCACAGGCAGTGAGCTGGTGCAGGCAGCGAGCTGGTACAGGCAGAGGGCTGGTACAGGCAGAGAGATGGTACAGGCAGAGGGCTGGTACAAGCAGTGAGCTGGTACAGGCAGTGAGCTGGTACAGGCAGCGAGCTGGTACAGGCAGAGGGCTGGTACAGACAGAGAGCTGGTACAGGCAGAGACTGGTACAGGCAGAGGGCTGGTACAGGCAGAGAGCTGGCACAGGCAGTGAGCTGGTACAGGCAGAGGGCTGGTACAGGCAGAGAGCTGGCACAGGCAGTGAGCTGGTACAGGCAGCGAGCTGGTACAGGCAGAGAGGCTGGTACAGACAGAGACTGGTACAGGCAGCGAGCTGGTACAGACAGAGAGCTGGTACAGGCAGAGGGCTGGTACAGGCAGAGGGCTGGTACAGACAGAGAGCTGGTACAGGCAGAGACTGGTACAGGCAGAGAGCTGGTACAGGCAGAGACTGGTACAGGCAGCGAGCTGGTACAGACAGAGAGCTGGTACAGGCAGAGGGCTGGTACAGGCAGAGGGCTGGTACAGACAGAGAGCTGGTACAGACAGAGGGCTGGTACAGGCATAGGGCTGGTACAGGCAGAGGGCTGGTACAGGCAGAGGGCTGGTACAGGCAGAGACTGGTACAGACAGAGGGCTGGTACAGGCAGAGACTGGTACAGGCAGAGAGCTGGTACAGGCAGAGACTGGTACAGGCAGCGAGCTGGTACAGACAGAGAGCTGGTACAGGCAGAGGGCTGGTACAGGCAGAGGGCTGGTACAGACAGAGAGCTGGTACAGACAGAGGGCTGGTACAGGCAGAGGGCTGGTACAGGCAGAGCGCTGGTACAGACAGAGAGCTGGTACAGACAGAGGGCTGGTACAGGCAGAGGGCTGGTACAGGCAGAGGGCTGGTACAGGCAGAGGGCTGGTACAGGCAGAGACTGGTACAGGCAGAGGGCTGGTACAGGCAGAGACTGGTACAGGCAGAGAAATGAATGAGACATGTTCACAGTACGTTCAGGATAGACGCAGTAACAGCCTGTAACATTCCCTGGGCCTGGCACACTGCACAATGTGGTGCACACAATAACACCTTTGTTACTATTTAGCCGGTGAACTGTCCACAGTGAGTCATTAACACCCAAACTATTCCGAGCGGCAGGGACTGATCCAGCTCCTTGCCGGGATTACTGGGAAGAGGTTCCAGTGGTTAGCAGTGCTGGGATAGAATCCAATCTTTGGGAGAAATGGAACAGAATTTAATATTTGAAAGGAATGAAGCGGATTCTGGGTAGAGGGGCAGGATGAAATTGCTTTCTTTGACAATCCTGACTCCAGGGTCTGATTGGGACGAGAGATCCTGGAACCACGGAGAACTGACGTTAATCCTGCAATTGGGCAGTTTGGTCATACAGATGCACAAAAGCCCAAGGATTTATCTTTGCAGTTGATGTAGTTTACACGAATTTCAGCAAAGCCTTTGACGAGGTCCCACATGGGAGACTTGTCAGGGAGACAAATTCACATGGGATACAGGGGAACTTGATGCGGTGGATTGAAATCTGGCTGAGCTGTGGGAGACAGAGGGTGATGACAGACGGCTGCGTTAGTGACTGGAAGTCAGTGTCCAGTGGGGTACCACCGGGATCTGTGCTGGGTCTCCTATTATTCGTCATTTATATAAATGACTGAGATGACTATGTGGGGGGTGGGATCAGTAAGTTTGCGGATGACACAAAGATTGCCCGGGGGGTTAACAGTGAGGCTGAGGGTCTTGGGGTACAGGAACCATGGCACAGTGGTTAGCACTGCTGCCTCACAGCTCCAGGGTCCCGGGTTCAATTCCGGCTTGGGTCACTGTCTGTGCGGAGTCTGCACGTCCTCCCCGTGTCTGCGTGGGTTTCCTCCGGGTGCTCCGGTTTCCTCCCACAGTCCAAACATGTGCAGGTTAGGTGGATTGGCCACGATAAATTGCCCTTAGTGCCCAAAATTGCCCTTAGTGTTGGGCGGGGTTACTGGGTTTTGGGGATAGGGTGGGGGTGTGGGTTTGGGTAGGGTACTCTTTCCAAGAGCCGGTGCAGACTCGATGGGCCGAATGGCCTCCTTCTGCACTGTAAATTCTGTGATGATTCTGTGATGGCCTCCTAATGCCATGTAGCGATCCCATGATTCTATCAGTGCTGGCCCAGGATCCATGGAAAGAGGGCGATATATCTGGGAAGGGGGTCTTTAGTGTCTGGGAGTCTCAACAAACAATTCTCCTTTTCCCTTCAACTTGTGATTTTCCCTTCAACTTGTGAACTCTGGAATCTGTGCAGAATGAGGAAAGACTCCCTTCCTGCTCGCACCAGCAGTTATCCACGGATTGACACCAGCATTTCTGCAGCTATACAGCCCCACATGCTCAGAGTGCATGACGTCAATTCGCATTTCGAATCTTCGCTTCAGGAGCCCGCCGAGGGCCTGAAATCAACTCTTACTGACAATAATTAGCAGAGATGAAAGTTAGCTTCCTGGGTCAATGGAACCACTCTTCAACAAACGGTTAGTTTTAATTTATGATAAAATCAGTTGTAGCAAAAATAATGGGAACAAACATAATTTCCAAACAATACGGGAAGTGTTTCATTGATTCATTTTCCCCTTTTCCTTAGTTTATTTAGGGTTAGTTAGTTTCATGATGCCTTTGGCAATTTGTTAAGGCGTCTGACCACATTTGTCCCCCTCATTTGGATAACCTTTTCCGACCTCTGCGTCATTGCCTGACTCCGCCCCTGTACATGTGTTCATCTTCATTCACTGTTTCTCTTGCCCCAAACCTGCATTGTCCCAATTACCCCTGATTCGCCTCATGTCTTTTACCCTTTCAAAACTTTACTTCACCCAAAACCATTGCAAATTTCCTCAAGTCCCTTTCACCTCGCCCCCTTCGTCGAGTTTCACCGGGCCTGTCATCGCCTCTCACCTTCGTTAACGATGCCAGAGACACAGCCTGAATCATTAGAATGAGCTAGAATTCCAATTACAAATGAAACAATTAGACCAGCAGGAAACCGAAAAGGAGGGAGTGGCTATGGCGAAGGAAAAAGGAAAGAGACAGGGCTTTCCAGAAGGAAATGGGGAATCTTCGTGTAGAGGTGGAAAGATTGGCAGAGGAAGAAAGGGATAAGGAAATAGAGAGAGAGAATTTGAACTCTGGAAACTGGAACATTCACGGAAAATGTTGCAATTAAAGGCAGAAGCTGAGGGAGGTCTCGAGGAAGGAGAAACCCCTACTAGTCAAATGCCGAGTAGGGATATGTTTAAAGATATTCAAGCACTGCCAAGGTTTGATGAGAAAGATGTGGAAGCATTTTTTAACTTATTTGAGGAAGTGGCTCATCAATTGAATTGGCCAAAGACCATGTGGATATTATTGGTTCAAACACAGTTGGTAGTTAGGGCGAGTGAAGTTTTTGCATCACTATCAGAGGCAGGATCTGGGGATTATAAAGAACAAGAACAAAGAATAAAGAAATGTACAGCACAGGAACAGGCCCTTCGGCCCTCCAAGCCCGTGCCGACCATGCTGCCCGACTAAACTACAATCTTCTACACTTCCTGGGTCCGTATCCCTCTATTCCCATCCTATTCATGTATTTGTCAAGATGCCCCTTAAACGTCATTATCGTCCCTGCTTCCACCACCTCCTCCGGCAGCGAGTTCCAGGCACCCACTACCCTCTGTGTAAAACACTTGCCTCGTACATCTACTCTAAACCTTGCCCCTCGCACCTTAAACCTAGTAATTGACCCTTCTACCCAGGGGAAAAGTCTCTGGCTTTCCACTCTGTCTATGCCCCTCATAATTTTGTAGACCTCTATCAAAATTACGATGAGGTGAGAAAAAGATATTAATTGCAGATGAACTAGTACCAAAAGCTGACAGACAGGACGTTAGAAATCGAAGGGAAAAGCAGGTCAGACTTTGAAACAAACAAAATAATTTTGACGGGTGGATAAGTCCATTAATAATAGACCAAACATATAACGCTCTCAGGGGATCATTATTTTGGAAGAATTTGAAGATTCACTTCCCGCAGTAGTGAGAACTCATGTGGCAGACCAAAGCTGTATCAAACCTTGGTTTGTTTGTTTAGTGTCACGTGTACCGAGGTAAAGTGAAAAGTATTTTTCTGCGAGCAGATCATTAAGTACATGAAAAGAAAATACATAATAGGGCAACACAACATATACAATGTAACTACATAAGCACTGGCATCGGATGAAGCATACAGGGTGTAGTGTTAATGAGGTCAGTCCATAAGAGGGTCATTTAGGAGTCTGGTGACAGTGGGGAAGAAGCTGTTTTTGAGTCTGTTCGTGCGTGTTCTCAGACTTCTGTATCTCCTGCCCGATGGAAGAAGTTGGAAGAGTGAGTAAGCCGGGTGGGAGGGTTCTTTGATTATGCTGCCCGCTTTCCCCAGGCAGCGGGAGGTGTAGATGGAGTCAACGGATGGGAGGCAGGTTTGTGTGATGGACTGGGCGGTGTTCACGACTCTCTGAAGTTTCTTGCGGTCCTGGGTCGAGCAGTTGCCATACCAGGCTGTGATGCAGCCCGATAGGATGCTTTCTATGGTGCATCTGTAAAAGTTGGTAAGAGTTAATGTGGACATGCCGAATTTCCTTAGTTTCCTGAGGAAGTATAGGCGCTGTTGTGCTTTCTTGGTGGTAGCGTTGACGTGGGTGGAGCAGGACAGATTTTTGGAGATGTGTACCCAGAGGAATTTGAAGCTGCTAACCATCTCCACCTCGGCCCCGTTGATGCTGACAGGGGTGTGTACAGTACTTTGCTTCCTGAAGTCAATGACCAGTTCTTTAATTTTGCTGACATTGAGGGAGAGATTGTTGTCGCTGCACCACTCCACTAGGATCTCTATCTCCCTCCTGTATTCTGACTCATCATTATTTGAGATCCGGCCCACTATGGTTGTATCGTCAGCAAACTTGTAGATGGAGTTGGAACCAAGTTTTGCCACGCAGTCGTGTGTGTACAGGGAGTAGAGTAGGGGGCTAAGTGCACAGCCTTGCGGGGCCCCGGTTTTGAGGACTTTTGTGGAGGAGGTGTTGTTGTTTATCCTTACTGATTGTGGTCTGTGGGTCAGAAAGTCGAGGATCCAGTTGCAGAGGGAGGAGCCAAGTCCTAGGTTTTGGAGCTTTGATGTGAGCTTGGCTGGGATTCTGATGTTGAAGGCGGAGCTGTAGTCAATAAATAGGAGTCTGATGTAGGATGTCAACAGCATTTATGGCTAAAACCATGTTGAGGGCCTATAGTCAGGATTATCCAGAGGATTGGGATAAAGGAATTCCATTCCCGTACCAGCCTCCCCGAACAGGCGCCGGAGTGTGGCGACTAGGGGCTTTTCACAGTAACTTCATTGAAGCCTACTTGTGACAATAAGCGATTTTCATTCATTTCATTTCATTCATTTGTATCATTTGTAATTAAGGGTGCACCTAATGAATCAACTAAACTCAGTCCATTTGAATTAATTTTTGATCATGAGGTAAGAGAACCACTGAAATTGATCAAAGAGAAATTGCTGAGTGTTCGGAGACTACGTTGTTGGACTGTGTGTCACTCATTTTTTTAAAGTTAAAAAAAAAATTACAATTAAGGGGCAATTTAGCGCGGCCAATCCACCGACCCTGCACATCTTTGGGTTGTGGGGGCGAGACCCACGCAGACACAGGGAGAATGTGCAAACTCCACACAGGCAGTGACCCAGGGCCGGGATCGAACCGGGTCCTCAGTGCCGTGAGGCAGCAGTGCTAATCACTGAGCCACCGTGCCACCCTCACTGTGTGAAACTTTAGGGAGAGATTAACTGGGGCTGGTGAGTTGGCTAGAAAACAATTTAAATTGTCACAACATGTGATGAAAAAAAGAGATGGGTAGGAAATCAGAAATTCGTAGTTTTGTTAGTGGAGAGAGGTCTTTGTATTGTTACCAATGGTAGGTGGTTAAAAGCAAGATTTAGTGGGCCTTATGCAATGGGAAAGAAATTGGGTGAGATGAATTATTTGGTAAGAACTCCAAATAGAAGTAAAATTCACAGAGTGTGTAATGTTCATCTGGTCACAAGGTATTTTCATTGATAAGCAAGGAGGAGGTGTTAGTCGTTGTCACTCAGGAAGAAGGGACCATTCTGAATTGGACATTCCTCAAATTACATTGGGCAATGAGGAAGTGGTAAGTAATTGGGATTAATTACTGAGTTACCTTCCAGAGGACAATCAAAGCTACCGGAAAAAATTATTACAGTCACATAGAGCTGTATGTGGTGATAAATTGGGAAGTACAAAAGTAATTGGACATGATGTGGATGTTGGAAATGCTATTCCCATTAAACAACATCCACACAGACTCAATCCACTGTAATTGACACAGGTACAAAGGGAGTTTGAAAGCATGCTTAAGAATGATATCAGCAAAGTGAGTTGCAGCGATTTGAGCTCACCTATTGTGATGGTACCAAAACCGGATGGAACACGTTTGCGTGTGGACTATAGAAAAGTCAACGCAGATACAAAGCCAGATTCGTATCCTATTACTCGTTTGGAAGACTGTGTTGAGAAGGTGGGACAAGCAAATTTTATTACCAAACTTGACTCACTTAAAGGATATCGGCAAGTACCATTATCAGACAGGGTGAAGGAAGCTTTGACTGTTGTGATGCTGAATGGTGTGTATCAGTTTAAAGTTCTGCCATTTGGAATGAAGAATGTGCTGGCAACATTCCAAAGATTAACCAGCAAGCTCATTCCTGGAGTAAACAACTGTGCCGTTGGCCATAGACGACCTGGTGGCGTTCAGTCAAACGAGGAAGGAGAATTTGGAATATTTGAAGGATTGTTCGATAGACTCTAGGAGGCTGGATTGGTGGTAAACTTGGCTAATAGTGACTTTGCGAAAGTCACATTCCTAGGCCATAGAGTTGGACAAAGTGAAATGGCCCCACGGAATGTGAAAACAATAACTGTTGGGGAGCTTCCAATAACATCAGCGAGGAGAGGCGTTCCGAGATTTCTGCGCAGGAGTGGATTCTACCGGAAATTTGTGGTAAATTTCAGCAGTGTGGTTGCTCCATTGACTGAACCTCTGAAAATTTACACAAAATATCAGTGGGTGTCAGCAGTCAGGAGACATTTGACAATCTGAAAACTGTGTCAGCCACTGCAACAATGTTGGTGGCACCAAATTATGCCAAGAATCTAAGGTGACAATTGATGCGAGTGACCACAGAATGCATAGAATCCAAAATGTTCAGAAAGAGTCCATTCGGCTGATCGAGTGTGCACCGCCCTTCCGAAGGAACAGCCCACCCAAGCCCATGCACCCGGCCTATCCCCATAATCCCACCTAAAATCTTTGGACACTAAGGAGCAATTTAGCATGGCCAATCCACAATGATGTGGGTGTGGGCGCTGTCCTGTTGCAGGAAAACGCCGAAAGAATCGAAAGGCGTGTTGGTTATTTTTCTCGGAAACTAAATATTCATCCAAAGAAAGATTCGACCATCGAGAAGGAGACAGTGAGTTTAGTATTGGCTTCGCAACTTTTTGACATTTATGTTTGCAGCAATTCATCAGAGGCAATTGTATCGACACATCAGAATCCATTACCATTTCTGGAGAAGTTACAAGGTCGAAATGCAAGACTGTTTCAACGGAGTTTATTGCTACAACCATTTAACTTATGCAGTAGCTGCAAGAGAAAACCTGAATTCTGATTCTTTATCATGACTTTGAAATGTGAGAAGATGGGAACGTTTGAAGGTGGAAAAGTCTGAAATGGACTATACTCATGTTTAAATCTGCATGTTTAAATGTAATATGATTTGTATTTTATGACGTATTAGTTGAGAAAAGAGTTGAAAGGCTTTGGAAAAGGAAGCCATTTGTTTCTGTTGCTGGGTTATTTTTTTAAATGGGGAGGTGTGTTGGATGTTGGAATTTCAGATGCACCGTGTTATAGGTATTTGGTGCAGTAAGGCATAACAGCCTGGGTTATGGGCAGCACAGTAGGACATGTGGCTAGCACTGTGGCTTCACAGCGCCAGGGTCCCAGGTTCGATTCCCCGCTGGGCCACTGACTGTGCGGAGTCTGCACGTTCTCCCCATGTCTGTGTGGGTTGCCTCTGGATGCTCCGGTTTCCTCCCGCAGTCCAAAGACATGCAGGTTCGGTGGATTGGCCACGATAAATTGCCCCTAGTGTCCAAAAAAAAAAAGGTTACGAGGGGTTATTGGGTCGCTGCGGACTTGATGGGCCGAATGGCCTCATTCTGCTCTGAATGTTCTATGTATCTTAGTGTGTTTGACTGCTGCAGTAGTCTTTAAAAAAAATCCTGGGTAGCAAGACAGCTAGACCTTTTGGGAGCCAGAGGTGCAATTAATGCATCATAAAAGTTTGGGCTACGGGACTTTTATTTAGATTAAGATGGAGTAGATAATTAGCGCTATTGTGTTCAGTTTAGTCAGATGATGTAGTTAATGGAAGGAGCCAGGGGTTGAAGTAGTCAGGTGTTGGTGTTTTCAGAGTTAGTCTGTGGCTGGAAGGGGAGTTGAGAAGGTTTCTGAAGAAATACAGCCTGAGATTCTGCATTGTTCTGACAGGGGGTCAGGTCTCTTCCATTAAAACAGTCGCAGAGATCTCACTTTCTCAAAGTGGAGTCTCCAAGACATCTCTGTATTCTGGAGTCCGCTGACTGTATTTAAAAGTGAATCGTGACCTGAGATGGGTGTTGTGTGAGTGGGAATAAAGATAGCAGTTAAGTGTTATGGTGTCACTAAGAGGTCATTGTAAATTTATTTTCTGGTGCGATACATAGAAACTAGAAGCAGGAGGAGGCCATTCGGCCCTTCGAGCCTGTTCCCCCATTCACTATGATCATGGCTGATCATCAGGTTCAATACCCAGATCCCACCTTCCCCCCCATATCCCTCGATCCCTTTAGCCCCAAGAGGCAAAATCTAATTCCTTCTTGAAATTACACAACGTTTTGGCCTCAACATCTTTCAGTGGGAGTGAATTCCACAGATTCACCGCACTCTGGGTGAAGACATTTCTCCTCACCTCAGTCCTAAAAGGTTTACCCCTTATCCTCAAACTATGGCCCCTAGTTCTGGACTCCCCCACCATCGGGAACATTCTTTCCGAATCTACCCTGTCTAATCCTGTTAGAATTTTATAAGTTTCTATGAGATTCCCTCTCACTTTTCTAAACTCCAATGAATATAATCCTAACCCACTTAGTCTCTCCTCATAGGACAGTCCCGCCATCCCAGGATTCAGTCTGGTAAACCTTCGCTGCTCTCCCTCCATAACATCCTTCCTCAGATAAGGAGATGAAAACTGCACACAATTAACAGTCATGTTAAAGATATTTTAATAGTGCGTTTGTGATAACATTTGTTTTAATTTACCATATGCCTATTGTGCAATCACTCCTGGAGTGAGCTATCCTTCCCTCACAGACTTACAAAACGAAAATAAAACCTTGGGGGTTCAGTCCATTATCCTGGGAATTATTGGGATCTGATCCTGGATTAATGAATCAACAGAAATAGTGATTATCACCAGCTGGTCAATGGACAAACCAAACTCCAGATTTGTTAAACGTTAAATTCTGGGATTTCTTTCCTGTTGTAGGGATTGAGCTCCATAATTTGATCTATTTTTACAGATCTCACACTCACGTGTTCACTTTCTCACACTGAAACCTCACTCTCTGACACACACGTTCACTCTCTCACAATCACACCTCACTCTCTCACACATTCACTCTCACACTCACACAGTCACTCTCTCACACTCACACACATTCACTCTCTCACACACACAGACACTCTCTCCCACTCACACACAGTCACCCTCACACACATTCACCCTCTCACACTCACACACAGTCACTCTCTTGCAATCACACATGTTTATTCTCTCACACTCACACAGTCAACCTCTCCCACTCACACACATTCACTCTCTCACACTCACACACATTCGCTCTCTCACACTCACACAAAGTCACTCTCTCGCACGCACACACATTCACTCTCTCACACTCACACGCAGTCACCCTCGCACACTGACACACAGTCACCCTCTCACACTCATACACAGTCACTCTCTCACACTCACACACATCACCCTCTCACACTCACACACTGTCACTCTCTCACACTCACACTCTCACACTCACACCCAGTCACTCTCTCCCACTCACACACATTCACCCTCACAGACCCACACACAATCACTCTCTCACACTCACACACAGTCACTCTCTCGCACTCACACACATTCACTCTCTCACACTCACACACAGTCACCCTCTCACACTGACACACAGTCATCCTCTGACACTCACACACAGTCACTCTCTCACTCTCACACACATTCACCCTCTCACACTCACACACTGTCGCTCTCTCACACTCACTCTCTCGCACTCACACACAGTCATTCTCTCGCACTCACAAACATTCACTCTCACACTCAAACACAGTCACCCTCACACACTGACACAGTCACCCTCTTGCACTCACACACAGTCACTCTCTCCCGCTCATACACAGTCACCCTCTCACACGCACACACATTCACTCTCTCACACGCACACACATTCACTCTCTCACACACACATTCACTGTCGCACACTCACACACATTCACCCTCTCGCGCTCACACACATTCACTCTCACACTCACACACAGTCACTCTCTCCCAACCACACACAGTCACACTCGCGCACTCACACACAGTCACTCCCTCGCACTCACACACAGTCACACACTCGCACTCACACACAGTCACTCTCTCGCACTCACACACAGTCACTCTCTCACACTCACACAGTCACTGTCTCACACTCACACACATTCACTCTCTCGCACTCACACATTCACTCTCGCGCACTCACACACATTCACTCTCACACACACACATTCACTGTGTCGCACTCTCACACAGTCACTCTCCCACTTTCTCACACAGTCACTCTCCCACACTCACACATATTCACTCTCTCACACACAGAGTCACTCTCTCACACTCACACAGTCACTCTCTCGCACTCACACACATTCACTCTCTCACACTCACACACATTCACCCTCTCGCACTCACACACATTCACTCTCTCACACACACACATTCACTCTCTCGCACTCACACACATTCACTCTCTCGCACTCACACACATTCACTCTATCACACGCACACACAGTCACTCGCTCAAACTCACACACTTTCACTCTCTCGCACTCACACACAGTCACTCTCTCCCACTCACACACAGTCACTCTCTCACACCAACACACATTCACTCTCTGACACTCACACACACTTACTCTCTCGCACTCACACATGTTCATTCTCTCACACTCACACAGAGTCACCCTCTCACACTCACACACATTCACTCTCTCACACTCAGACACAGTCACTCTCTCGCACTCACACATTCACTCTCGCGCACTCACACACATTCACTCTCACACACACACATTCACTGTGTCGCACTCTCACACAGTCACTCTCCCACTTTCTCACACAGTCACTCTCCCACACTCACACATATTCACTCTCTCACACACAGAGTCACTCTCTCACACTCACAGTCACTCTCTCGCACTCACACACATTCACTCTCTCACACTCACACACATTCACCCTCTCGCACTCACACACATTCACTCTCTCACACACACACATTCACTCTCTCGCACTCACACACATTCACTCTCTCGCACTCACACACATTCACTCTCTCACACGCACACACAGTCACTCTCTCAAACTCACACACTTTCACTCTCTCGCACTCACACACAGTCACTCTCTCCCACTCACACACAGTCACTCTCTCACACCAACACACATTCACTCTCTGACACTCACACACACTTACTCTCTCGCACTCACACATGTTCATTCTCTCACACTCACACAGAGTCACCCTCTCACACTCACACACATCCACTCTCTCACACTCACACACAGTCACTCACCCACACTCACACACAGTCATTCTCTCACACTCACACATGTTCATTCTCTCACACTCACACACAGTCATACTCTCACACTCACACAGTCACTCTCTCGCACTCAAACATGTTCATTGTCTCACACTCACACAACTTCACACTCACAGTCACCCTCTCACACTCACACACAGTCACTCTCTCGCACTCACACACAGTCACCCTCTCAGACTCACACACAGTCACCCTACCACACTCACACACATTCACTCTCTCACACTAACGCAGTCACTCTCTCACACTCACACACATTCACTCTCTCACACTCACACAGTCACCCTATCACACTCACACACAGTCACTCTCTCACTCTCACACACATTCATCCTCTCACACTCACACACTGTCACTCTCTCACACTCACTCTCTCACACTCACACACAGTCATTCTCTCGCACTCACAAACATTCACTCTCACACTCAAACACAGTCACCCTCACACACTGACACAGTCACCCTCTTGCACTCACACACAGTCACTCTCTCCCGCTCATACACAGTCACCCTCTCACACGCTCACACATTCACTCTCTCACACTCACACACATTCACTCTCTCGCACTCACACATTCACTCTCTCGCACTCACACATTCACTCTCTCACACTCACACACATTCACTCTCTCACACTCACACAGTCACTCTCCCACACTCACACACATTCACTCTCTCACACACAGAGTCACTCTCTCAGACTCACACAGTCACCCTCTCACACTCAGACACATTCACTATCTCGCATTCACACACAGTCACTCTCTCGCACTCACACACATTCACTCTCTCACACTCACACACATTCTCCCGCTCGCACTCACACACATTCACTCTCTCACACACACACATTCACTCTCTCGCACTCACACACATTCACTCTCTCGCACTCACTCACATTCACTCTCTCACACGCACACACAGTCACTCTCTCAAACTCACACAGTTTCACTCTCTCGCACTCACACGCATTCACTCTCTCCCACTCACACACAGTCACTCTCTCACACCAACACACATTCACTCTCTGACACTCACACACACTTACTCTCTCGCACTCACACATGTTCATGCTCTCACACTCACACAGTCACCCTCTCACACTCACACACATTCACTCTCTCACACTAACACAGTCACTCTGTCACACTCACTCACATTCACTCTCTCACACTCACACAGTCACCCTATCACACTCACACACAGTCACTCTCTCACACTCACACACATTCACTTTCTCACAGTCACACTGTCACCCTTTCACACTCATACACAGTCACTCTCTCCCACACTACACACAGTCACTCTCTCACACTCATGCACATTCATCCTCTCAAACTCACACATGTTTATTCTCTCACACTGACACAGTCACTCTCTCACACTCACAGTCACCCTCTCACACTCACACACAGTCACACACTCGCACTCACACACAGTCACTCTCTCGCACTCACACACAGTCACTCTCTCACACTCACACAGTCACTGTCTCACACTCACACACATTCACTCTCTCGCACTCACACATTCACTCTCGCGCACTCACACACATTCACTCTCACACACACACATTCACTGTGTCGCACTCTCACACAGTCACTCTCCCACTTTCTCACACAGTCACTCTCCCACACTCACACATATTCACTCTCTCACACACAGAGTCACTCTCTCACACTCACACAGTCACTCTCTCGCACTCACACACATTCACTCTCTCACACTCACACACATTCACCCTCTCGCACTCACACACATTCACTCTCTCACACACACACATTCACCCTCTCGCACTCACACACATTCACTCTCTCGCACTCACACACATTCACTCTCTCACACGCACACACAGTCACTCTCTCAAACTCACACACTTTCACTCTCTCGCACTCACACACAGTCACTCTCTCCCACTCACACACAGTCACTCTCTCACACCAACACACATTCACTCTCTGACACTCACTCACACTTACTCTCTCGCACTCACACATGTTCATTCTCTCACACTCACACAGAGTCACCCTCTCACACTCACACACATCCACTCTCTCACACTCACACACAGTCACTCTCTCGCACTCACACATTCACTCTTGCGCACTCACACACATTCACTCTCACACACACACATTCACTGTGTCGCACTCTCACACAGTCACTCTCCCACTTTCTCACACAGTCACTCTCCCACACTCACACATATTCACTCTCTCACACACAGAGTCACTCTCTCACACTCACACAGTCACTCTCTCGCACCCACACACATTCACTCTCTCACACTCACACACATTCACCCTCTCGCACTCACACACATTCACTCTCTCACACACACACATTCACTCTCTCGCACTCACACACATTCACTCTCTCGCACTCACACACATTCACTCTCTCACACGCACACACAGTCACTCTCTCAAACTCACACACTTTCACTCTCTCGCACTCACACACAGTCACTCTCTCCCACTCACACACAGTCACTCTCTCACACCAACACACATTCACTCTCTGACACTCACACACACTTACTCTCTCGCACTCACACATGTTCATTCTCTCACACTCACACAGAGTCACCCTCTCACACTCACACACATCCACTCTCTCACACTCACACACAGTCACTCACCCACACTCACACACAGTCATTCTCTCACACTCACACATGTTCATTCTCTCACACTCACACACAGTCATACTCTCACACTCACACACAGTCACTCTCTCGCACTCAAACATGTTCATTGTCTCACACTCACACACATTCACACTCACAGTCACCCTCTCACACTCAAACACAGTCACTCTCTCGCACTCACACACAGTCACCCTCTCAGACTCACACACAGTCACCCTGCCACACTCACACACATTCACTCTCTCACACTAACACAGTCACTCTCTCACACTCACACACATTCACTCTCTCACACTCACACAGTCACCCTATCACACTCACACACAGTCACCCTCACACACAGTCACCCTCTCGCACTCACACACAGTCACCCTCTCCCAATCACACACAGTCACCCTCTCAGACTCGCACACAGTCACCCTACCACACTCACACACAGTAATTCTCTCCCACTCAAACAGCCCCTCTCTCACACTCGCACACAGTCACTCTCTCACACTCACACACATTCACTCTCTCCCACTCACACACACTGACTCTCTCGCACTCACACATGTTCATTCTCTCACACTCACACACAGTCACCTTCTCACACTCACACGCATTCACTCTCTCACACTCGCACAGTCACTCTCTCCCACTCACACAGTCACTCTCACACTCACACACATTCACCCTCACACTCACACACAGTCACACTCTCACACTCACACACAGTCATTCTCTCACACACACACACATTCACTCTCTCGCACTCACACACATTCACTCTCTCGCACTCACACACATTCACTCTCTCAAACTCACACACTTTCACTCTCTCGCACTCACACACAGTCACTCTCTCCCACTCACACACAGTCACTCTCTCACACCAACACACATTCACTCTCTGACACTCACACACACTTACTCTCTCGCACTCACACATGTTCATTCTCTCACACTCACACAGAGTCACCCTCTCACACTCACACACATCCACTCTCTCACACTCACACACAGTCACTCACCCACACTCACACACAGTCATTCTCTCACACTCACACATGTTCATTCTCTCACACTCACACACAGTCATACTCTCAGACTCACACACAGTCACTCTCTCGCACTCACACACATTCACTCTCTCACATTAACACAGTCACTCTCTCACACTCACACACATTTACTCTCTCACACTCACACACATTCACTCTCTCCCACTCAAACAGCCCCTCTCTCACACTCGCACACAGTCACTCTCTCACACTCATACACATTCACTCTCTCCCACTCACACACACTGACTCTCTCGCACTCACACATGTTCATTCTCTCACACTCACACACAGTCACCTTCTCACACTCACACGCATTCACTCTCTCACACTCGCACAGTCACTCTCTCCCACTCTCACACTCACACACATTCACCCTCACACTCACACACAGTCACACTCTCACACTCACAAACAGTCGCTCTCTCACAGTCACACACATTCACCCTCTCACACTCACACGCAGTCACTCTCTCACACTCACAAAGTCACCCTCTCACACTCACACACAGTCACTCTCTCGCAATCACACACAGTCACTCTCTCGCACTCACACATTCACTCTTGCGCACTCACACACATTCACTCTCACACACACACATTCACTGTGTCGCACTCTCACACAGTCACTCTCCCACTTTCTCACACAGTCACTCTCCCACACTCACACATATTCACTCTCTCACACACAGAGTCACTCTCTCACACTCACACAGTCACTCTCTCGCACTCACACACATTCACTCTCTCACACTCACACACATTCACCCTCTCGCACTCACACACATTCACTCTCTCACACACACACATTCACTCTCTCGCACTCACACACATTCACTCTCTCACACGCACACACAGTCACTCTCTCAAACTCACACACTTTCACTCTCTCGCACTCACACACAGTCACTCTCTCCCACTCACACACAGTCACTCTCTCACACCAACACACATTCACTCTCTGACACTCACACACACTTACTCTCTCGCACTCACACATGTTCATTCTCTCACACTCACACAGAGTCACCCTCTCACACTCACACACATCCACTCTCTCACACTCACACACAGTCACTCACCCACACTCACACACAGTCATTCTCTCACACTCACACATGTTCATTCTCTCACACTCACACACAGTCATACTCTCACACTCACACACAGTCACTCTCTCGCACTCAAACATGTTCATTGTCTCACACTCACACACATTCACACTCACAGTCACCCTCTCACACTCAAACACAGTCACTCTCTCGCACTCACACACAGTCACCCTCTCAGACTCACACACAGTCACCCTGCCACACTCACACACATTCACTCTCTCACACTAACACAGTCACTCTCTCACACTCACACACATTCACTCTCTCACACTCACACAGTCACCCTATCACACTCACACACAGTCACCCTCACACACAGTCACCCTCTCGCACTCACACACAGTCACCCTCTCCCAATCACACACAGTCACCCTCTCAGACTCGCACACAGTCACCCTACCACACTCACACACAGTAATTCTCTCCCACTCAAACAGCCCCTCTCTCACACTCGCACACAGTCACTCTCTCACACTCACACACATTCACTCTCTCCCACTCACACACACTGACTCTCTCGCACTCACACATGTTCATTCTCTCACACTCACACACAGTCACCTTCTCACACTCACACGCATTCACTCTCTCACACTCGCACAGTCACTCTCTCCCACTCACACAGTCACTCTCACACTCACACACATTCACCCTCACACTCACACACAGTCACACTCTCACACTCACACACAGTCATTCTCTCACACACACACACATTCACTCTCTCGCACTCACACACATTCACTCTCTCGCACTCACACACATTCACTCTCTCAAACTCACACACTTTCACTCTCTCGCACTCACACACAGTCACTCTCTCCCACTCACACACAGTCACTCTCTCACACCAACACACATTCACTCTCTGACACTCACACACACTTACTCTCTCGCACTCACACATGTTCATTCTCTCACACTCACACAGAGTCACCCTCTCACACTCACACACATCCACTCTCTCACACTCACACACAGTCACTCACCCACACTCACACACAGTCATTCTCTCACACTCACATGTTCATTCTCTCACACTCACACACAGTCATACTCTCAGACTCACACACAGTCACTCTCTCGCACTCACACACATTCACTCTCTCAAATTAACACAGTCACTCTCTCACACTCACACACATTTACTCTCTCACACTCACACACACTGACTCTCTCGCACTCACACATGTTCATTCTCTCACACTCACACACAGTCACCTTCTCACACTCACACGCATTCACTCTCTCACACTCGCACAGTCACTCTCTCCCACTCACACAGTCACTCTCACACTCACACACATTCACCCTCACACTCACACACAGTCACACTCTCACACTCACAAACAGTCGCTCTCTCAGTCACACACATTCACCCTCTCACACTCACACGCAGTCACTCTCTCACACTCACAAAGTCACCCTCTCACACTCACACACAGTCACTCTCTCGCAATCACACATGTTTATTCTCTCACACTCACACAGTCAACCTCTCCCACTCACACACATTCACTCTCTCACACTCACACACATTCACTCTCTCACACTCACACACATTCACTCTCTCACACTCACACAAAGTCACTCTCGCACGCACACATATTCACTCTCTCACACTCACACAGTCACCCTCGCACACTGACACACAGTCACCCTCTCACACTCACACACAGTCACTCTCTCACTCACACACACATTCACTCTCTTGCACTCACACACATTCACTCTCTCGCACTCACACACATTCACTCTCTCACACGCACACACAGTCACTCTCTCAAACTCACATACTTTCACTCTCTCGCACTCACACACAGTCACTCTCTCCCACTCACACACAGTCACTCTCTCACACCAACACACATTCACTCTCTGACACTCACACACACTTACTCTCTCGCACTCACACATGTTCATTCTCTCACACTCACACAGAGTCACCCTCTCACACTCACACACATCCACTCTCTCACACTCACACACAGTCACTCACCCACACTCACACACAGTCATTCTCTCACACTCACACATGTTCATTCTCTCACACTCACACACAGTCATACTCTCACACTCACACACAGTCACTCTCTCGCACTCAAACATGTTCATTGTCTCACACTCACACACATTCACACTCACAGTCACCCTCTCACACTCACACACAGTCACTCTCTCGCACTCACACACAGTCACCCTCTCAGACTCACACACAGTCACCCTACCACACTCACACACATTCACTCTCTCACACTAACACAGTCACTCTCTCACACTCACACACATTCACTCTCGCACACTCACACAGTCACCCTACCACACTCACACACATTCACTCTCTCACACTAACACAGTCACTCTCTCACACTCACACACATTCACTCTCTCACACTCACACAGTCACCCTATCACACTCACACGCAGTCACTCTCTCACACTCACACACAGTCACTCTCTCATACTCACACACATTCACTCTCTCACACTCACAGTCACCCTCTCGCACTCACACACAGTCACCCTCTCCCAATCACACACAGTCACCCTCTCAGTCTCGCACACAGTCACCCTACCACACTCACACACATTCACTCTCTCGCACTCAAACAGCCCCTCTCTCACACTCGCACACAGTCACTCTCTCACACTCACACACATTCACTCTCTCCCACTCACACACACTGATTCTCTCGCACTCACACATGTTCATTCTCTCACACTCACACACAGTCACCTTCTCACACTCACACGCATTCACTCTCTCACACTCGCACAGTCACTCTCTCCCACTCACACAGTCACTCTCACACTCACACACATTCACTCTCACACTCACACACAGTCACACTCTCACACTCACAAACAGTCGCTCACTCACAGTCACACACATTCACCCTCTCACACTCACACGCAGTCACTCTCTCACACTCACAAAGTCACCCTCTCACACTCACACAGTCACTCTCTCCCACTCACACACATTCACTCTCTCACACTCACACACATTCACTCTCTCACACTCACACACATTCACTCTTTCACACTCACACAAAGTCACTCTCGCACGCACACACACTCACCCTCTCACACTCACACCCAGTCACTCTCTCCCACTCACACACATTCACCCTCACAGACCCACACACAGTCACTCTCTCACACACAGTCACTCTCTCGCACTCACACACATTCACTCTCTCACACTCACACACAGTCACCCTCTCACACTGACACACAGTCATCCTCTCACACTCACACACAGTCACTCTCTCACTCTCACACACAGTCACTCTCTCCCGCTCACACACAGTCACCCTCTCACACGCACACACATTCACTCTCTCACACGCACACACATTCACTCTCTCAGACACATATTCACTGTCGCACACTCACACACATTCACCCTCTCGCGCTCACACACATTCACTCTCACACTCACACACAGTCACTCTCTCCCAAACACACACAGTCACTCCCTCGCACTCACACACAGTCACAATCTCGCACTCACACACAGTCACTCTCTCGCACTCACACACAGTCACTCTCTCACACTCACACAGTCACTGTCTCACACTCACACACATTCACTCTCTCGCACTCACACATTCACTCTCTCGCACTCACACATTCACTCTCTCACACTCACACACATTCACTCTCTCACACTCACACAGTCACTCTCCCACACTCACACACATTCACTCTCTCACACACAGAGTCACTCTCTCACACTCACACAGTCACTCTCTCACACTCAGACACATTCACTATCTCGCACTCACTCACATTCACTCTCTCACACGCACACACAGTCACTCTCTCAAACTCACACACTTTCACTCTCTCACACTCACACGCATTCACTCTCTCCCACTCACACACAGTCACTCTCTCACACCAACACACATTCACTCTCTGACACTCACACACACTTACTCTCTCGCACTCACACATGTTCATTCTCTCACACTCACACAGTGTCACCCTCTCACACTCACAGACATTCACTCTCTCACACTAACACAGTCACTCTGTCACACTCACTCACATTCACTCTCTCACAGTCACACAGTCACCCTATCACACTCACACACAGTCACTCTCTCACACTCACACACATTCACTTTCTCACAGCCACACTGTCACCCTTTCACACTCATACACAGTCACTCTCTCCCACACTCACACACAGTCACTCTCTCACACTCATGCACATTCATCCTCTCAAACTCACACATGTTTATTCTCTCACACTGACACAGTCACTCTCTCACACTCACAGTCACCCTCTCACACTCACACACAGTCACACTCTCCCACACACACACAGTCAATCTCTCACACTCACACGTGTTCATTCTCTCACACTCACACACAGTCACCCTCTCACACTCACACACATTCAAACTCTCGCACTCACACACAGTCACTCTCTCACACTCACACAGTCACGCTCTAACACTCGCACACAGTCACGCTCTCACACTCACCCAGTCACTCTCTCCCTCTCACACACATTCACTCTCTCACACTCACACACAGTCACTCTCTCCCACTCACACAACGTCGCTCTCTCACACTCACACACAGTCACCCTCTCGCACTCACACACATTCACTCTCTCACACTCACACACAGTCACTCTCTCACACCAACACACATTCACTCTCTGGCACGGTCACTCTCTCCCACTCACACACAGTCACCCTCTCGCACTCACAGACATTCACTCTCTCACACACAGTCACTCTCTCACACTCGCACACATTCACTCTCTCACACACACAGTCACTTTCTCACACTCAAACACAGTCACTCTCGCCCACTCACAAACTGACTCTCTCACACTCACACACATTCACTCTCTGACACTCACACAGTCACTGTCTCACACTCACATGTTCCTTCTCTCACACTCACACACATTCACTCTCTCACACTCACACACAGTCACTCTCTCCCACTCACACACAGTCACCCTCTCACACACACACACACACAGTCACCCTGTCACATTCAGTCACTCTCTCACACTCACACAGTCACTCTCTCACACTCACACACAGTCACTCTCTCACACTCACACAGTCACAATCTCACCGTCACACAGTCACACTCTCACAATCACACACAGTCACTCTCTCCCACTCAGAGGCAGTGACTCTCTCACACTCACAGTGACTCTCATGCACTCACACACAGTCACTCTCTCACACTCACAGTCACTCTCTCACACTCATATTCATTCTCCCACACTCACACATGTTCATTCTCTCACACTCACACAGTCACTCACTCACACGCACATGTTCATTCTCTCACACTCACACACATTCACACTCTCGCACTCACACACAGTCACTCTCTCACACTCACACACAGTCACGCTCTAACACTCGCACACAGTCACGCTCTCACACTCACACACAGTCACTCTCTCCCTCTCACACACATTCACTCTCTCACACTCACAAACAGTCACTCTCTCCCACTCACACAACGTCACTCTCTCACAGTCACACACAGTCACCCTCTCGCACTCACACACATTCACTCTCTCACACTCACACACGGTTACTCTCTCCCACTCACACACATTCACTCTCTCACACTCGCACACATTCACTCTCTCACACACACAGACACTTTCTCACACTCACACACAGTCACTCTCTCCCACTCACAAACTGACTCTCTCACACTCACACAGTCACTCACGCACAATCACATGTTCATTCTCTCACACTCACACACATTCACTCTCTCACACTCACACACAGTAACTCTCTCCCACTCACACACAGTCACTCTCTCTCACACTCACACACAGTCACTCTCTCCCACTCACACACAGTCACCCTCTCACACACACACACACAGTCACCCTGTCACATTCAGTCACTCTCTCACACTTACACAGTCACTCTCTCACACTCACACACAGTCACTCTCTCCCACTCACACACCGTCACTCTCTAACACTCACACACAGTCACCATCTCGCACTCACACACATTCACTCTCTCACACTCACACACGGTCACTCTCTCCCTCTCACACACAGTCACCCTCTCGCAGTCACACACATTCACGCTGTCACACACAGTCACTCTCTCACACTCGCACACATTCACTCTCTCACACACAAACAGTCACTTTCTCACACTCTCACACAGTCACTCTCTCCCACTCACAAACTGACTCTCTCACACTCACACACATTCACTCTCTCACACTCACACACAGTCACTCTCTCACACTCACATGTTCATTCTCTCATACTCACACACATTCACTCTCTCACACTCACACACAGTCACTCTCTCCCACTCACACACAGTCACCCTCTCTCACACTCACACACAGTCACTCTCTCACACTCACACACAGTCACTCTCTCACACTCATGCACATTCATCCTCTCAAACTCACACATGTTTATTCTCTGAAACTGACACAGTCACTCTCTCACACTCACACACAGTCACCCTCTCACACTCACGCACAGTCACACTCTCCCACTCACACACAGTCACTCTCTCACACTCACACACTCACTCTCTCGCACTCACACATGTTCATTCTCTCACACTCACACAGAGTCACCCTCTCACACTCACACACATCAACTCTCTCCCACTCACACACAGTCACGCTCTCACACTAACACACATCCACTCTTTCACACTCACACACACTTACTCTCTCGCACTCACTCACATCCACTCTCTCACACTCACACACAGTCACTCTCTCACACTCACACACAGTCACTCTCTCACACTCACACACAGTCACTCTCTCACGCTCACACACACTTACTCTCTCACACTCACACAGTCACCCTCTCACACTCAGAAACATCCACTCTCTCACACTCACACACAGGCACTCACACACACTCACAAACAGTCACTCTCTCACACTCACACTTGTTCATTCTCTCACACACACACAGTCAAACTCTGACACTCACACACAGTCACTCTCTCACACTCACACACAGTCACACTCAAACTCACACATGTTCATTCTCTCACACTCACACACAGTCACAGTCACACTAACACACAGTCCCTCTCTCACACTCACACACATTAACCCTCTCGCACTCACACACATTCACTCTCTCCCACTCACACACAGTCACTCTCTCACACTCACACAATCACCCTCTCACACTCACACACATTCACTCTCTCACACTCACACACAGTCACTGTTTCACACTCACACACAGTCACTCTCTCCCACTCACACACACTGACTCTCTCACACACACACACATTCACCCTCTCCCACTCACACACAGTCACACTTTCACACTCACACACAGCCACTCTCTCAGACTCTTACACAGTCACTCTCTCACACAGTCACAATCTCACAATCACACAGTCACACTCTCACACTCACACACAGTCACTCTCTCCCACTCACACGCAGTGACTCTCTCATACTCACAGTCACTCTCTCATACTCATGTTCATTCCCCCACACTCACAAATGTTCATTCTCTCACACTCACACACATTCACACTCTCGCACTCACACACAGTCACTCTCTCACACTCACACACAGTCTCGCTCTAACACTCGCACACAGTCACGCTCTCACACTCACACACAGTCACTCTCTCCCTCTCACACACATTCACTCTCTCACACTCACAAACTGTCACTCTCTCCCACTCACACAACGTCACTCTCTCACACTCATACACAGTCACCCTCTCGCACTCACACACATTCACTCTCTCACACTCACACACGGTTACTCTCTCCCACTCACACACATTCACTCTCTCACACACAGTCACTCTCTCACACTTGCACACATTCACTCTCTCACACACACAGTCACTTTCTCACACTCACACAAAGTCACTCTCTCCCACTCACAAACTGACTCTCCACACTCACACACATTCACTCTATCACACTCACATGTTCATTCTCTCACACTCACACACATTCACTCTCTCACACCCACACACAATAAATCTCTCCCACTCACACACAGTCACCCTGTCACATTCAGTCACTCTCTCACACTCACACAGTCACTCTCTCACACTCACACACAGTCACTCTCTCACACTCACACAGTCACAATCTCACACTCACACAGTCACACTCTCACAATAACACAGTCACTCTCTCCCACTCAGAGGCAGTGACTCTCTCACACTCACAGTCACTCTCTTGCACTCACACACAGTCACTCTCTCACACTCACAGTCACTCTCTCACACTCATGTACATTCTCCCACACTCACACATGTTCATTCTCTCACACTCACACAGTCACTCACTCACACTCACATGTTCATTCACTCACACTCACACACAGTAACTCTCTCCCACTCACACACAGTCACCCTCTCACACACACACACACAGTCACCCTGTCACATTCTGTCACACTCTCACACTTACACAGTCACTCTCTCACACTCACACACAGTCACTCTCTCCCACTCACACACCGTCACTCTCTCACACTCACACACAGTCACCATCTCGCACTCACACACAGTCACCCTCTCACACACACACACACAGTCACCCTGTCACATTCTGTCACACTCTCACACTTACACAGTCACTCTCTCACACTCACACACAGTCACTCTCTCCCACTCACACACCGTCACTCTCTCACACTCACACACAGTCACCATCTCGCACTCACACACATTCACTCTCTCACACTCACACACGGTCACTCTCTCCCTCTCACACACAGTCACCCTCTCGCAGTCACACACATTCACTCTGTTACACACTGTCACTCTCTCACACTCACACACATTCACTCTCTCACACTCACACACAGTCACTCTCTCACACTCACATGTTCATTCTCTCATACTCACACACATTCACTCTCTCACACTCACACACAGTCACTCTCTCCCACTCACACACAGTCACCCTCTCTCACACTCACACACAGTCACTCTCTCACACTCACACACAGTCACTCTCTCACACTCATGCACATTCATCCTCTCAAACTCACACATGTTTATTCTCTCACACTGACACAGTCACTCTCTCACACTCACACACAGTCACCCTCTCACACTCACACACAGTCACACTCTCCCACTCACACACAGTCACTCTCGCACACTCACACACACTCACTCTCTCAAACTCACACATGTTCATTCTCTCACATTCATACAGAGTCACCCTCTCACACTCACACACATCCACTCTCTCCCACTCACACACAGTCACGCTCTCACACTAACACACATTCACTCTTTCACACTCACACACACTTACTCTCTCGCACTCACTCACATCCACTCTCTCACACTCACACACATTCACTCTCTCACACTCACACACAGTCACACTCTCCCACTCACACACAGTCACTATCTCACACTCACACACAGTCACTCTCTCAGACTCACACACAGTCACTCTCTCACGCTCACACACACTTACTCTCTCACACTCACACAGTCACCCTCTCACACTCAGAAACATCCACTCTCTCACACTCACACACAGGCACTCACACACACTCACAAACAGTCACTCTCTCACACTCACACTTGTTCATTCTCTCACACACACACAGTCAAACTCTGACACTCACACACAGTCACTATCTCACACTCACAGTCACACTCAAACTCACACATGTTCATTCTCTCACACTCACACACAGTCACACTCACACTCTCACACAGTCCCTCTCTCACACTCACACACATTAACCCTCTCGCACTCACACACATTCACTCTCTCCCACTCACACACAGTCACTCTCTCACACTCACACAATCACCCTCTCACACTCACACACATTGACTCTCTCACACTCACACACAGTCACTGTCTCACACTCACACACAGTCACTCTCTCCCACTCACACACACTGACTCTCTCACACACACACACATTCACCCTCTCCCACTCACACACAGTCACACTTTCACACTCACACACAGTCACTCTCTCAGACTCTTACACAGTCACTCTCTCACACAGTCACAATCTCACACTAACACAGTCACACTCTCACACTCACACACAGTCACTCTCTCCCACTCACACGCAGTGACTCTCTCATACTCACAGTCACTCTCTCATACTCATGTTCATTCCCCCACACTCACACATGTTCATTCAGTCACACTCTCACATTTTCATTCTCTCACACTCACACACAGTCACTCTCTCCCACTCACACACAGTCACGCTCTCCCACTCACACACAGTCATTCTCTCCCACTCACACACAGTCACTCTCTCACACTCACACATGTTCATTCTCTCACACTGACACACAGTCACCCTCTCACACTCACACACATTCACACTCTCGCACTCACACACAGCCACTCTCTCACACTCACACACAATCACGCTCTAACACTCGCACACAGTCACTCTCTCACACTCACACACGGTCACTCTCTCACACTCACACACATTCACTCTCTCACACTCACCCACAGTCACTCTCTCCCGCTCACACACATTCACACTCTCGCACTCACACACATTCACTCTCTCCCACTCACACACATTCACTCTCACCCACTCACACACAGTCACCGTCACACACACACAGTTACCCTGTCACACTCACACACATTCACACTCTCACAATCACACACACTCACTCTCTTACACTCACACACAGTTACCCTGTCACACTCACACACATTCACACTCTCACAATCACACACACTCACTCTCTTACACTCACACACAGTCACTCTCTCACACTCACACACAGTCACTCTCTCACATTCACACACACTTACTCTCTCGCACTCACACATGTTCATTCTCTCACACTCACACACAGTCACCCTCTCACACTCGCACCCATTCACTCTCTCAGACACAAACAGTCACTTTCTCACACTCACACACAGTCACTATCTCCAACTCACAAACTGACTCTCTCACACTCACACACATTCAGTCTCTCACACTCACATGTCCATTCTCTCACACTCACACACATTCACTCTATCACACTCACACACAGTCACTCTCTCCCACTCACACACATTCACCCTCTCACACACACACACACAGTCACCCTGTCACATTCAGTCACTCTCTCACCCTCACACACATTCACTCTCACCCTCTCACACACACACACACAGTTACCCTGTCACACTCACACACATTCACACTCTCACAATCACACACACTCACTCTCTCACACTCACACACAGTCACTCTCTCACACTAACACACATTCACTCGCTCACACTCACACACACTTACTCACTCACACTCACACACATCCACTCTCTCACACTCACACACAGTCACTCTCTCACACTCACACACAGTCAAACTCTCCCACTCACACACAGTCACTCTCTCACACTCACACACAGTCACTCTCTCAGACTCACACACACTTACTCTCTCGCACTCACACATGTCCATTCTCTCACACTCACACAGTCACCCTCTCACACTCATAAACATCCACTCTCTCACACTCACACACAGTCACTCACCCACACTCACAAACAGTCACTCTCTCACACTCACACTTGTTCATTCTCTCACACTGACACACAGTCACCCTCTCACACTCACACACATTCACACTCTCGCACTCACACACATCCACTCTCTCACACTCACACACAATCACGCTCTAACACTCGCACACTGTCACGCACTCACACTTACCCACAGTCACTCTCTCCCACTCACACACATTCACTCTCTCACACTCACACACAGTCACTCTCTCTCACTCACACACAGTCACACTCTCGCACTCACACACATTCACTCTCTCACACACAGTCACTCTCTCACACTCACACACATTCACTCTCTCACACTCACAAACTGACTCTCTCACACTCACACTTGTTCATTCTCTCACACTCACCCACAGTCACTCTCTCCCACTCTCACACATTTACTCTCTCACACTCACACACAGTCACTCTCTCCCACTCACACACCGTCACTCTCTCACACTCACACATGGTCACTCTCTCTCACTCACACACAGTCACACTCTCGCACTCACACACATTCACTCTCGCACACACAGTCACTCTCTCACACTCGCAATCAGACTCTCTCCCACTCACACTTGTTCATTCTCTCACACTCACACACAGTCACCCTCTCACACACACACACACACAGTCACCCTGTCACATTCAGTCACTCTCTCACACTCACACAGTCACTCTCTCACACTCACACAGTCACTCTCACGCTCTCACTCACTCTCTCACACTCACACACATTCACTCTCACCCACTCACACACAGTCACCCTCACACACACACAGTTACCCTGTCACACTCACACACATTCACACTCTCACACTCACACACAGTCACGCTCTCACACTCACACACAGTCACTCTCTCACACTCACACACATTCACTCTCACACACTCACACACACTTACTCTCTCGCACTCACACATGTTCTATCTCTCACACTCACACACAGTCACCCTCTCACACTCACATACATCCACTCTCTCCCACTCACACACAGTCACTCTCTCACACTAACACACATTCACTCTCTCACACTCACACACATCCACTCTCTCACACTCACACACAGTCACTCTCTCACACTCACACACAGTTTCACTCTCCCACTCACACACAGTCACTCTCTCACACTCACACACAGTCACTCTCTCAGACTCACACACAGTCACTCTCTCACACTCACACACACTTACTCTCTCGCACTCACACATGTCCATTCTCTCACACTCGCACACAGTCACCCTCTCACACTCACAAACATCCACTCTCTCACACTCACACACAGTCACTCACCCACACTCACAAACAGTCACTCTCTCACACTCACACTTGTTCATTCTCTCACACTCACACACAGTCAAACTCTGACACTCACACACAGTCACTCTCTCACACTCACACACAGTCACACGCAAACTCACACATGTTCATTCTCTCACACTCACACACAGTCACACTCACACTCACACACAGTCCCTCTCTCACACTCACACACATTCACCCTCTCACACTCACACACATTCACTCTCTCCCACTCACACACAGTCACTCTCTCACACTCACACAATCACCCTCTCACAGTCACTCACATTCACTCTCTCACACTCACACACAGTCACTGTCTCACACTCACACACAGTCACTCTCTCCCACTCACACATACTGACTCTCTCTCACACACACACATTCACTCTCTCACACACAGACACATTCACGCTCTCACACACACACACATTCACCCTCTCCCACTCACACACAGTCACACTCTCACACTCACACACAGTCACTCTCTCAGACTCTTACACAGTCACTCTCTCACACAGTCACAATCTCACACTCACACAGTCACACTCTCACACTCACACACAGTCACTCTCTCCCACTCACACGCAGTGACTCTCACACACTCACAGTCACTCTCTCACACTCATGTTCATTCCCCCACACTCACAAATGTTCATTCTCTCACACTCTCACATGTTCATTCTCTCACACTCACACACAGTCACTCTCTCCCACTCTCACACAGTCCCTCTCTCACACTCACACACATTAACCCTCTCGCACTCACACACATTCACTCTCTCCCACTCACACACAGTCACTCTCTCACACTCACACAATCACCCTCTCACACTCACACACATTGACTCTCTCACACTCACACACAGTCACTGTCTCACACTCACACACAGTCACTCTCTCCCACTCACACACACTGACTCTCTCACACACACACACATTCACCCTCTCCCACTCACACACAGTCACACTTTCACACTCACACACAGTCACTCTCTCAGACTCTTACACAGTCACTCTCTCACACAGTCACAATCTCACACTAACACAGTCACACTCTCACACTCACACACAGTCACTCTCTCCCACTCACACGCAGTGACTCTCTCATACTCACAGTCACTCTCTCATACTCATGTTCATTCCCCCACACTCACACATGTTCATTCAGTCACACTCTCACATTTTCATTCTCTCACACTCACACACAGTCACTCTCTCCCACTCACACACAGTCACGCTCTCCCACTCACACACAGTCATTCTCTCCCACTCACACACAGTCACTCTCTCACACTCACACATGTTCATTCTCTCACACTGACACACAGTCACCCTCTCACACTCACACACATTCACACTCTCGCACTCACACACAGCCACTCTCTCACACTCACACACAATCACGCTCTAACACTCGCACACAGTCACTCTCTCACACTCACACACGGTCACTCTCTCACACTCACACACATTCACTCTCTCACACTCACCCACAGTCACTCTCTCCCGCTCACACACATTCACACTCTCGCACTCACACACATTCACTCTCTCCCACTCACACACATTCACTCTCACCCACTCACACACAGTCACCGTCACACACACACAGTTACCCTGTCACACTCACACACATTCACACTCTCACAATCACACACACTCACTCTCTTACACTCACACACAGTTACCCTGTCACACTCACACACATTCACACTCTCACAATCACACACACTCACTCTCTTACACTCACACACAGTCACTCTCTCACACTCACACACAGTCACTCTCTCACATTCACACACACTTACTCTCTCGCACTCACACATGTTCATTCTCTCACACTCACACACAGTCACCCTCTCACACTCGCACCCATTCACTCTCTCAGACACAAACAGTCACTTTCTCACACTCACACACAGTCACTATCTCCAACTCACAAACTGACTCTCTCACACTCACACACATTCAGTCTCTCACACTCACATGTCCATTCTCTCACACTCACACACATTCACTCTATCACACTCACACACAGTCACTCTCTCCCACTCACACACATTCACCCTCTCACACACACACACACAGTCACCCTGTCACATTCAGTCACTCTCTCACCCTCACACACATTCACTCTCACCCTCTCACACACACACACACAGTTACCCTGTCACACTCACACACATTCACACTCTCACAATCACACACACTCACTCTCTCACACTCACACACAGTCACTCTCTCACACTAACACACATTCACTCGCTCACACTCACACACACTTACTCACTCACACTCACACACATCCACTCTCTCACACTCACACACAGTCACTCTCTCACACTCACACACAGTCAAACTCTCCCACTCACACACAGTCACTCTCTCACACTCACACACAGTCACTCTCTCAGACTCACACACACTTACTCTCTCGCACTCACACATGTCCATTCTCTCACACTCACACAGTCACCCTCTCACACTCATAAACATCCACTCTCTCACACTCACACACAGTCACTCACCCACACTCACAAACAGTCACTCTCTCACACTCACACTTGTTCATTCTCTCACACTGACACACAGTCACCCTCTCACACTCACACACATTCACACTCTCGCACTCACACACATCCACTCTCTCACACTCACACACAATCACGCTCTAACACTCGCACACTGTCACGCACTCACACTTACCCACAGTCACTCTCTCCCACTCACACACATTCACTCTCTCACACTCACACACAGTCACTCTCTCTCACTCACACACAGTCACACTCTCGCACTCACACACATTCACTCTCTCACACACAGTCACTCTCTCACACTCACACACATTCACTCTCTCACACTCACAAACTGACTCTCTCACACTCACACTTGTTCATTCTCTCACACTCACCCACAGTCACTCTCTCCCACTCTCACACATTTACTCTCTCACACTCACACACAGTCACTCTCTCCCACTCACACACCGTCACTCTCTCACACTCACACATGGTCACTCTCTCTCACTCACACACAGTCACACTCTCGCACTCACACACATTCACTCTCGCACACACAGTCACTCTCTCACACTCGCAATCAGACTCTCTCCCACTCACACTTGTTCATTCTCTCACACTCACACACAGTCACCCTCTCACACACACACACACACAGTCACCCTGTCACATTCAGTCACTCTCTCACACTCACACAGTCACTCTCTCACACTCACACAGTCACTCTCACGCTCTCACTCACTCTCTCACACTCACACACATTCACTCTCACCCACTCACACACAGTCACCCTCACACACACACAGTTACCCTGTCACACTCACACACATTCACACTCTCACACTCACACACAGTCACGCTCTCACACTCACACACAGTCACTCTCTCACACTCACACACATTCACTCTCACACACTCACACACACTTACTCTCTCGCACTCACACATGTTCTATCTCTCACACTCACACACAGTCACCCTCTCACACTCACATACATCCACTCTCTCCCACTCACACACAGTCACTCTCTCACACTAACACACATTCACTCTCTCACACTCACACACATCCACTCTCTCACACTCACACACAGTCACTCTCTCACACTCACACACAGTTTCACTCTCCCACTCACACACAGTCACTCTCTCACACTCACACACAGTCACTCTCTCAGACTCACACACAGTCACTCTCTCACACTCACACACACTTACTCTCTCGCACTCACACATGTCCATTCTCTCACACTCGCACACAGTCACCCTCTCACACTCACAAACATCCACTCTCTCACACTCACACACAGTCACTCACCCACACTCACAAACAGTCACTCTCTCACACTCACACTTGTTCATTCTCTCACACTCACACACAGTCAAACTCTGACACTCACACACAGTCACTCTCTCACACTCACACACAGTCACACGCAAACTCACACATGTTCATTCTCTCACACTCACACACAGTCACACTCACACTCACACACAGTCCCTCTCTCACACTCACACACATTCACCCTCTCACACTCACACACATTCACTCTCTCCCACTCACACACAGTCACTCTCTCACACTCACACAATCACCCTCTCACAGTCACTCACATTCACTCTCTCACACTCACACACAGTCACTGTCTCACACTCACACACAGTCACTCTCTCCCACTCACACATACTGACTCTCTCTCACACACACACATTCACTCTCTCACACACAGACACATTCACGCTCTCACACACACACACATTCACCCTCTCCCACTCACACACAGTCACACTCTCACACTCACACACAGTCACTCTCTCAGACTCTTACACAGTCACTCTCTCACACAGTCACAATCTCACACTCACACAGTCACACTCTCACACTCACACACAGTCACTCTCTCCCACTCACACGCAGTGACTCTCACACACTCACAGTCACTCTCTCACACTCATGTTCATTCCCCCACACTCACAAATGTTCATTCTCTCACACTCTCACATGTTCATTCTCTCACACTCACACACAGTCACTCTCTCCCACTCACACACAGTCATTCTCTCCCACTCACACACAGTCACTCTCTCACACTCACACACAGTCACCCTCTCGCACTCACACACATTCACATTCTCGCACTCACACACAGTCACTCTCTTATACTCACACACAGTCAAGCTCTAACACTCGCACACTGTGACACTCACACTCACACACAGGCACTCTCTCCCACTCACACACCGTCACTCTCTCACACTCACACACAGTCACCCTCTCGCACTCACACATGTCCATTCTCTCACACTCACACAGTCACCCTCTCACACTCACACACAGTCACTCTCTCCCACTCACACACAGTCATTCTCTCCCACTCACACACAGTCACTCTCTCACACTCACACACAGTCACTCTCTCACACTCATGCACATTCATCCTCTCAAACTCACACATGTTTATTCTCTGAAACTGACACAGTCACTCTCTCACACTCACACACAGTCACCCTCTCACACTCATACACAGTCACACTCTCCCACTCACACACAGTCACTCTCTCACACTCACACACTCACTCTCTCGCACTCACACATGTTCATTCTCTCACACTCACACAGAGTCACCCTCTCACACTCACACACATCAACTCTCTCCCACTCACACACAGTCACGCTCTCACACTAACACACATCCACTCTTTCACACTCACACACACTTACTCTCTCGCACTCACTCACATCCACTCTCTCACACTCACACACAGTCACTCTCTCACACTCACACACAGTCACTCTCTCACACTCACACACAGTCACTCTCTCACGCTCACACACACTTACTCTCTCACACTCACACAGTCACCCTCTCACACTCAGAAACATCCACTCTCTCACACTCACACACAGGCACTCACACACACTCACAAACAGTCACTCTCTCACACTCACACTTGTTCATTCTCTCACACACACACAGTCAAACTCTGACACTCACACACAGTCACTCTCTCACACTCACACACAGTCACACTCAAACTCACACATGTTCATTCTCTCACACTCACACACAGTCACAGTCACACTCACACACAGTCCCTCTCTCACACTCACACACATTAACCCTCTCGCACTCACACACATTCACTCTCTCCCACTCACACACAGTCACTCTCTCACACTCACACAATCACCCTCTCGCACTCACACACATTCACGCTCTCACACTCACACACAGTCACTGTTTCACACTCACACACAGTCACTCTCTCCCACTCACACACACTGACTCTCTCACACACACACACATTCACCCTCTCCCACTCACACACAGTCACACTTTCACACTCACACACAGCCACTCTCTCAGACTCTTACACAGTCACTCTCTCACACAGTCACAATCTCACAATCACACAGTCACACTCTCACACTCACACACAGTCACTCTCTCCCACTCACACGCAGTGACTCTCTCATACTCACAGTCACTCTCTCATACTCATGTTCATTCCCCCACACTCACACATGTTCATTCTCTCACACTCACACACATTCACACTCTCGCACTCACACACAGTCACTCTCTCACACTCACACACAGTCTCGCTCTAACACTCGCACACAGTCACGCTCTCACACTCACACACAGTCACTCTCTCCCTCTCACACACATTCACTCTCTCACACTCACAAACTGTCACTCTCTCCCACTCACACAACGTCACTCTCTCACACTCATACACAGTCACCCTCTCGCACTCACACACATTCACTCTCTCACACTCACACACGGTTACTCTCTCCCACTCACACACATTCACTCTCTCACACACAGTCACTCTCTCACACTTGCACACATTCACTCTCTCACACACACAGTCACTTTCTCACACTCACACAAAGTCACTCTCTCCCACTCACAAACTGACTCTCCACACTCACACACATTCACTCTCTCACACTCACATGTTCATTCTCTCACACTCACACACATTCACTCTCTCACACTCACACACAATAAATCTCTCCCACTCACACACAGTCACCCTGTCACATTCAGTCACTCTCTCACACTCACACAGTCACTCTCTCACACTCACACACAGTCACTCTCTCACACTCACACAGTCACAATCTCACAGTCACACTCTCACAATAACACAGTCACTCTCTCCCACTCAGAGGCAGTGACTCTCTCACACTCACAGTCACTCTCTTGCACTCACACACAGTCACTCTCTCACCCTCACAGTCACTCTCTCACACTCATGTACATTCTCCCACACTCACACATGTTCATTCTCTCACACTCACACAGTCACTCACTCACACTCACATGTTCATTCACTCACACTCACACACAGTAACTCTCTCCCACTCACACACAGTCACCCTCTCACACACACACACACAGTCACCCTGTCACATTCTGTCACACTCTCACACTTACACAGTCACTCTCTCACACTCACACACAGTCACTCTCTCCCACTCACACACCGTCACTCTCTCACACTCACACACAGTCACCATCTCGCACTCACACACATTCACTCTCTCACACTCACACACGGTCACTCTCTCCCTCTCACACACAGTCACCCTCTCGCAGTCACACACATTCACTCTGTTACACACTGTCACTCTCTCACACTCGCACACATTCACTCTCTCACACACAAACAGTCACTTTCTCACACTCTCACACAGTCACTCTCTCCCACTCACAAACTGACTCTCTCACACTCACACACATTCACTCTCTCACACTCACACACAGTCACTCTCTCACACTCACATGTTCATTCTCTCATACTCACACACATTCACTCTCTCACACTCACACACAGTCACTCTCTCCCACTCACACACAGTCACCCTCTCTCACACTCACACACAGTCACTCTCTCACACTCACACACAGTCACTCTCTCACACTCATGCACATTCATCCTCTCAAACTCACACATGTTTATTCTCTCACACTGACACAGTCACTCTCTCACACTCACACACAGTCACCCTCTCACACTCACACACAGTCACACTCTCCCACTCACACACAGTCACTCTCGCACACTCACACACACTCACTCTCTCAAACTCACACATGTTCATTCTCTCACATTCACACAGAGTCACCCTCTCACACTCACACACATCCACTCTCTCCCACTCACACACAGTCACGCTCTCACACTAACACACATTCACTCTTTCACACTCACACACACTTACTCTCTCGCACTCACTCACATCCACTCTCTCACACTCACACACATTCACTCTCTCACACTCACACACAGTCACACTCTCCCACTCACACACAGTCACTATCTCACACTCACACACAGTCACTCTCTCAGACTCACACACAGTCACTCTCTCACGCTCACACACACTTACTCTCTCACACTCACACAGTCACCCTCTCACACTCAGAAACATCCACTCTCTCACACTCACACACAGGCACTCACACACACTCACAAACAGTCACTCTCTCACACTCACACTTGTTCATTCTCTCACACACACACAGTCAAACTCTGACACTCACACACAGTCACTATCTCACACTCACAGTCACACTCAAACTCACACATGTTCATTCTCTCACACTCACACACAGTCACACTCACACTCTCACACAGTCCCTCTCTCACACTCACACACATTAACCCTCTCGCACTCACACACATTCACTCTCTCACACTCACACACAGTCACTCTCTCACACTCACACAATCACCCTCTCACACTCACACACATTGACTCTCTCACACTCACACACAGTCACTGTCTCACACTCACACACAGTCACTCTCTCCCACTCACACACACTGACTCTCTCACACACACACACATTCACCCTCTCCCACTCACACACAGTCACACTTTCACACTCACACACAGTCACTCTCTCAGACTCTTACACAGTCACTCTCTCACACAGTCACAATCTCACACTCACACAGTCACACTCTCACACTCACACACAGTCACTCTCTCCCACTCACACGCAGTGACTCTCTCATACTCACAGTCACTCTCTCATACTCATGTCCATTCCCCCACACTCACACATGTTCATTCAGTCACACTCTCACATTTTCATTCTCTCACACTCACACACAGTCACTCTCTCCCACTCACACACAGTCACGCTCTCCCACTCACACACAGTCATTCTCTCCCACTCACACACAGTCACTCTCTCACACTCACACATGTTCATTCTCTCACACTGACACACAGTCACCCTCTCACACTCACACACATTCACACTCTCGCACTCACACACAGCCACTCTCTCACACTCACACACAATCACGCTCTAACACTCGCACACAGTCACTCTCTCACACTCACACACGGTCACTCTCTCACACTCACACACATTCACTCTCTCACACTCACCCACAGTCACTCTCTCCCGCTCACACACATTCACACTCTCGCACTCACACACATTCACTCTCTCCCACTCACACACATTCACTCTCACCCACTCACACACAGTCACCGTCACACACACACAGTTACCCTGTCACACTCACACACATTCACACTCTCACAATCACACACACTCACTCTCTTACACTCACACACAGTTACCCTGTCACACTCACACACATTCACACTCTCACAATCACACACACTCACTCTCTTACACTCACACACAGTCACTCTCTCACACTCACACACAGTCACTCTCTCACATTCACACACACTTACTCTCTCGCACTCACACATGTTCATTCTCTCACACTCACACACAGTCACCCTCTCACACTCGCACCCATTCACTCTCTCAGACACAAACAGTCACTTTCTCACACTCACACACAGTCACTATCTCCAACTCACAAACTGACTCTCTCACACTCACACACATTCACTCTCTCACACTCACATGTCCATTCTCTCACACTCACACACATTCACTCTCTAACACTCACACACAGTCACTCTCTCCCACTCACACACATTCACCCTCTCACACACACACACACAGTCACCCTGTCACATTCAGTCACTCTCTCACACTCACACACAATCACACTCCCACACTCACAATTTCACTCGCACACTCACACTCACTCTCTCACCCTCACACACATTCACTCTCACCCTCTCACACACACACACACAGTTACCCTGTCACACTCACACACATTCACACTCTCACAATCACACACACTCACTCTCTCACACTCACACACAGTCACTCTCTCACACTAACACACATTCACTCGCTCACACTCACACACACTTACTCACTCACACTCACACACATCCACTCTCTCACACTCACACACAGTCACTCTCTCACACTCACACACAGTCAAACTCTCCCACTCACACACAGTCACTCTCTCACACTCACACACAGTCACTCTCTCAGACTCACACACACTTACTCTCTCGCACTCACACATGTCCATTCTCTCACACTCACACACAGTCACCCTCTCACACTCATAAACATCCACTCTCTCACACTCACACACAGTCACTCACCCACACTCACAAACAGTCACTCTCTCACACTCACACTTGTTCATTCTCTCACACTGACACACAGTCACCCTCTCACACTCACACACATTCACACTCTCGCACTCACACACATCCACTCTCTCACACATACACACAATCACGCTCTAACACTCGCACACTGTCACGCACTCACACTTACCCACAGTCACTCTCCCACTCACACACATTCACTCTCTCACACTCACACACAGTCACTCTCTCTCACTCACACACAGTCACACTCTCGCACTCACACACATTCACTCTCTCACACACAGTCACTCTCTCACACTCGCACACATTCACTCTCTCACACTCACAAACTGACTCTCTCACACTCACACTTGTTCATTCTCTCACACTCACCCACAGTCACTCTCTCCCACTCACACACATTCACTCTCTCACACTCACACTCAGTCACTCTCTCCCACTCACACACCGTCACTCTCTCACACTCACACATGGTCACTCTCTCTCACTCACACACAGTCACACTCTCGCACTCACACACATTCACTCTCGCACACACAGTCACTCTCTCACACTCGCAATCAGACTCTCTCCCACTCACACTTGTTCATTCTCTCACACTCACACACAGTCACCCTCTCACACACACACACACACAGTCACCCTGTCACATTCAGTCACTCTCTCACACTCACACAGTCACTCTCTCACACTCACACAGTCACTCTCACGCTCTCACTCACTCTCTCACACTCACACACATTCACTCTCACCCACTCACACACAGTCACCCTCACACACACACAGTTACCCTGTCACACTCACACACATTCACACTCTCACACTCACACACAGTCACTCTCTCACACTCACACACAGTCACTCTCTCACACTCACACACATTCACTCTCACACACTCACACACACTTACTCTCTCGCACTCACACATGTTCTATCTCTCACACTCACACACAGTCACCCTCTCACCCTCACATACATCCACTCTCTCCCACTCACACACAGTCACTCTCTCACACTAACACACATTCACTCTCTCACACTCACACACATCCACTCTCTCACTCTCACACACAGTCACTCTCTCACACTCACACACAGTTTCACTCTCCCACTCACACACAGTCACTCTCTCACACTCACACACAGTCACTCTCTCAGACTCACACACAGTCACTCTCTCACACTCACACACACTTACTCTCTCGCACTCACACATGTCCATTCTCTTACACTCGCACACAGTCACCCTCTCACACTCACAAACATCCACTCTCTCACACTCACACACAGTCACTCACCCACACTCACAAACAGTCACTCTCTCACACTCACACTTGTTCATTCTCTCACACTCACACACAGTCAAACTCTGACACTCAGACACAGTCACTCTCTCACACTCACACACAGTCACACGCAAACTCACACATGTTCATTCTCTCACACTCACACACAGTCACACTCACACTCACACACAGTCCCTCTCTCACACTCACACACATTCACCCTCTCACACTCACACACATTCACTCTCTCCCACTCACACACAGTCACTCTCTCACACTCACACAATCACCCTCTCACAGTCACTCACATTCACTCTCTCACACTCACACACAGTCACTGTCTCACACTCACACACAGTCACTCTCTCCCACTCACACATACTGACTCTCTCTCACACACACACATTCACTCTCTCACACACAGACACATTCACGCTCTCACACACACACACATTCACCCTCTCCCACTCACACACAGTCACACTCTCACACTCACACACAGTCACTCTCTCAGACTCTTACACAGTCACTCTCTCACACAGTCACAATCTCACACTCACACAGTCACACTCTCACACTCACACACAGTCACTCTCTCCCACTCACACGCAGTGACTCTCACACACTCACACACAGTCACCCTCTCGCACTCACACACATTCACATTCTCGCACTCACACACAGTCACTCTCTTATACTCACACACAGTCAAGCTCTAACACTCGCACACTGTGACACTCACACTCACACACAGTCACTCTCTCCCACTCACACACCGTCACTCTCTCACACTCACACACAGTCACCCTCTCGCACTCACACATGTCCATTCTCTCACAATCACACAGTCACCCTCTCACACTCACACACAGCCAGCCTCTCAGACTCACAAACATACACTCTCTCACACTCACACACAGTCACCCTCTCGCACTCACACATGTCCATTCTCTCACACTCACACAGTCACCCTCTCAGACTCACACACAGTCACTCTCTCCCACTCACACACAGTCATATTCTCCCACTCACACACAGTCACTCTCTCACATTCACACACAGTCACCCTCTCACACTCACACACATTCACTCTCGCACTCACACACAGCCACTCTCTCACACTCACACACAATCATGCTCTAACACTCGCACACAGTCACGCTCTCACACTCACCCACAGTCACTCTCTCCCACTCACACACATTCACATTCTCACACTCACACACAGTCATTCTCTCCCACTCACACACAGTCACTCTCTCACACTCACACACAGTCACCCTCTCGCACTCACACACATTCACATTCTCGCACTCACACACAGTCACTCTCTCTCACTCACACACAGTCATACTCTCACACTCACACACATTCACTCTCTCACTCACAAACTGACTCTCTCACACTCACAGACATTCACTCTCTCAGACTCACACACATTCACTCTCTCACACTCACACACAGTCACTCTCTCCCACTCACACACAGTCACCCTCTCACACACACACACACACACACACACACAGTCACCCTGTCACATTCAGTCACTCTCTCACACTCACACAGTCACTCTCTCACACTCACACACAGTCACTCTCCCACACTCACACACATTCACACTCTGGCACTCACACACAGCCACTCTCTCACACTCACACACAATCACGCTCTAACACTCGCACACTGTCACGCTCTCACACTCACCCACAGTCACTCTCTCCCACTCACACACATTCACTCTCTCACACTCACACACAGTCACTCTCTCCCACTCACACACAGTCACTCTCTCCCACTCACACACAGTCACCCTCTCGCACTCACACACATTCAGATTCACGCACTCACACACATTCACTCTCTCACACTCACACACAGTCACTCTCTCTCACTCACACACAGTCACACTCTCGCACTCACACACATTCACTCTCTCACACACAGTCACTCTCTCACACTCGCACACATTCACTCTCTCACACTCACACACAGTCACACTCTCGCACTCACACACATTCACTCTCTCACACACAGTCACTCTCTCACACTCGTACACATTCACTCTCTCACACTCACAAACTGACTCTCTCACACTCACACTTGTTCATTCTCTCACACTCACCCACAGTCACTCTCTCCCACTCACACACATTCAAACTCTCACACTCACACACAGTCACTCTCTCCCACTCACACGCCGTCACTCTCTCACACTCACACACGGTCACTCTATCTCACTCACACACAGTCACACTCTCGCACTCACACACATTCACTCTCTCACACACAGTCACTCTCTCACACTCGCACACATTCACTCTCTCACACTCACAAACAGACTCTCTCCCACTCACACTTGTTCATTCTCTCACACTCACACACAGTCACCCTCTCACACACACACACACACATAGTCACCCTGTCACATTCAGTCACTCTCTCACACTCACACAGTCACTCTCTCACACTCACACAGTCACTCTCCCACACTCACACATTCACTCTCATGCTCTCACTCACTCTCTCACACTCACACACATTCACTCTCACCCACTCACACACAGTCACCCTCACACACACACAGTTACCCTGTCACACTCACACACATTCACACTCTCACACTCACACACAGTCACTCTCTCATACTCACACACAGTCACTCTCTCACACTCACACACATTCACTCTCACACACTCACACACACTTACTCTCTCGCACTCACACATGTTCTATCTCTCCCACTCACACACAGTCACCCTCTCACACTCACATACATCCACTCTCTCCCACTCACACACAGTCACTCTCTCACACTAACACACATTCACTCTCTCACACTCACACACATCCACTCTCTCACACTCACACACAGTCACTCTCTCACACTCACACACAGTTTCACTCTCTCACTAACACACAGTCACTCTCTCACACTCACACACAGTCACTCTCTCAGACGCACACACAGTCACTCTCTCACACTCACACACACTTACTCTCTCGCACTCACACATGTCCATTCTCTCACACTCGCACACAGTCACCCTCTCACACTCACAACCATCCAGTCTCTCACACTCACACACAGTCACTCACCCACACTCACAAACAGTCATTCTCTCACACTCTCACATGTTCATTCGCTCACACTCACACACAGTCACTCTCTCCCACTCACACACAGTCATTCTCTCCCACTCACACACAGTCACTCTCTCACACTCACACACAGTCACCCTCTCGCACTCACACACATTCACATTCTCGCACTCACACACAGTCACTCTCTTATACTCACACACAGTCAAGCTCTAACACTCGCACACTGTGACACTCACACTCACACACAGTCACTCTCTCCCACTCACACACCGTCACTCTCTCACACTCACACACAGTCACCCTCTCGCACTCACACATGTCCATTCTCTCACACTCACACAGTCACCCTCTCACACTCACACACAGCCAGCCTCTCAGACTCACAAACATACACTCTCTCACACTCACACACAGTCACCCTCTCGCACTCACACATGTCCATTCTCTCACACTCACACAGTCACCCTCTCAGACTCACACACAGTCACTCTCTCCCACTCACACACAGTCATATTCTCCCACTCACACACAGTCACTCTCTCACATTCACACACAGTCACCCTCTCACACTCACACACATTCACTCTCGCACTCACACACAGCCACTCTCTCACACTCACACACAGTCACTCTCTCTCACTCACACACAGTCACACTCTCACACTCACACACATTCACTCTCTCACTCACAAACTGACTCTCTCACACTCACAGACATTCACTCTCTCAGACTCACACACATTCACTCTCTCACACTCACACACAGTCACTCTCTCCCACTCACACACAGTCACCCTCTCACACACACACACACACACACACAGTCACCCTGTCACATTCAGTCACTCTCTCACACTCACACAGTCACTCTCTCACACTCACACACAGTCACTCTCCCACACTCACACACATTCACACTCTGGCACTCACACACAGCCACTCTCTCACACTCACACACAATCACGCTCTAACACTCGCACACTGTCACGCTCTCACACTCACCCACAGTCACTCTCTCCCACTCACACACATTCACTCTCTCACACTCACACACAGTCACTCTCTCCCACTCACACACAGTCACTCTCTCCCACTCACACACAGTCACCCTCTCGCACTCACACACATTCACATTCTCGCACTCACACACATTCACTCTCTCACACTCACACACAGTCACTCTCTCTCACTCACACACAGTCACACTCTCGCACTCACACACATTCACTCTCTCACACACAGTCACTCTCTCACACTCGCACACATTCACTCTCTCACACTCACACACAGTCACACTCTCGCACTCACACACATTCACTCTCTCACACACAGTCACTCTCTCACACTCGTACACATTCACTCTCTCACACTCACAAACTGACTCTCTCACACTCACACTTGTTCATTCTCTCACACTCACCCACAGTCACTCTCTCCCACTCACACACATTCAAACTCTCACACTCACACACAGTCACTCTCTCCCACTCACACGCCGTCACTCTCTCACACTCACACACGGTCACTCTATCTCACTCACACACAGTCACACTCTCGCACTCACACACATTCACTCTCTCACACACAGTCACTCTCTCACACTCGCACACATTCACTCTCTCACACTCACAAACAGACTCTCTCCCACTCACACTTGTTCATTCTCTCACACTCACACACAGTCACCCTCTCACACACACACACACATAGTCACCCTGTCACATTCAGTCACTCTCTCACACTCACACAGTCACTCTCTCACACTCACACAGTCACTCTCCCACACGCACACATTCACTCTCATGCTCTCACTCACTCTCTCACACTCACACACATTCACTCTCACCCACTCACACACAGTCACCCTCACACACACACAGTTACCCTGTCACACTCACACACATTCACACTCTCACACTCACACACATTCACTCTCTCATACTCACACACAGTCACTCTCTCACACTCACACACATTCACTCTCACACACTCACACACACTTACTCTCTCGCACTCACACATGTTCTATCTCTCCCACTCACACACAGTCACCCTCTCACACTCACATACATCCACTCTCTCCCACTCACACACAGTCACTCTCTCACACTAACACACATTCACTCTCTCACACTCACACACATCCACTCTCTCACACTCACACACAGTCACTCTCTCACACTCACACACAGTTTCACTCTCTCACTAACACACAGTCACTCTCTCACACTCACACACAGTCACTCTCTCAGACGCACACACAGTCACTCTCTCACACTCACACACACTTACTCTCTCGCACTCACACATGTCCATACTCTCACACTCGCACACAGTCACCCTCTCACACTCACAACCATCCACTCTCTCACACTCACACACAGTCACTCACCCACACTCACAAACAGTCACTCTCTCACACTCGCACTTGTTCATTCTCTCACACTCACACACAGTCAAACTCTGACACTCACACACAGTCACTCTCTCACACTCACACACAGTCACACTCAAACTCACACATGTTCATTCTCCCACACTCACACACAGTCACACTCACACTCACACACCGTCCCTCTCTCACACTCACAGACATTCACCCTCTCACACTCACACACATTCACTCTCTCCCACTCACACACAGTCACTCTCTCACACTCACACAATCACCCTCTCACAGTCACTCACATTCACTCTCTCACACTCACACACAGTCACTGTCTCACACTCACACACAGTCACTCTCTCCCACTCACACATACTGACTCTCTCTCACACACACACATTCACTCTCTCACACACAGACACATTCACGCTCTCACACACACACACATTCACCCTCTCCCACTCACACACAGTCACACTCTCCCACTCACACGCAGTGACTCTCACACACTCACAGTCACTCTCTCACACTCATGTTCATTCCCCCACACTCACAAATGTTCATTCACTCACACTCTCACATGTTCATTCTCTCACACTCACACACAGTCACTCTCTCCCACTCACACACAGTCATTCTCTCCCACTCACACACAGTCACTCTCTCCCACTCACACACAGTCACCCTCTCGCACTCACACACATTCACATTCTCGCACTCACACACAGTCACTCTCTTATACTCACACACAGTCAAGCTCTAACACTCGCACACTGTGACACTCACACTCACACACAGTCACTCTCTCCCACTCACACACCGTCACTCTCTCACACTCACACACAGTCACCCTCTCGCACTCACACATGTCCATTCTCTCACACTCACACAGTCACCCTCTCACACTCACACACAGCCAGCCTCTCAGACTCACAAACATACACTCTCTCACACTCACACACAGTCACCCTCTCGCACTCACACATGTCCATTCTCTCACACTCACACAGTCACCCTCTCAGACTCATACACAGTCACTCTCTCCCACTCACACACAGTCATATTCTCCCACTCACACACAGTCACTCTCTCACATTCACACACAGTCACCCTCTCACACTCACACACATTCACTCTCGCACTCACACACAGCCACTCTCTCACACTCACACACAATCACGCTCTAACACTCGCACACAGTCACGCTCTCACACTCACCCACAGTCACTCTCTCCCACTCACACACATTCACATTCTCACACTCACACACAGTCATTCTCTCCCACTCACACACAGTCACTCTCTCACACTCACACACAGTCACCCTCTCGCACTCACACACATTCACATTCTCGCACTCACACACAGTCACTCTCTCTCACTCACACACAGTCACACTCTCACACTCACACACATTCACTCTCTCACTCACAAACTGACTCTCTCACACTCACAGACATTCACTCTCTCAGACTCACACACATTCACTCTCTCACACTCACACACAGTCACTCTCTCCCACTCACACACAGTCACCCTCTCACACACACACACACACACACACACACAGTCACCCTGTCACATTCAGTCACTCTCTCACACTCACACAGTCACTCTCTCACACTCACACACAGTCACTCTCCCACACTCACACACATTCACACTCTGGCACTCACACACAGCCACTCTCTCACACTCACACACAATCACGCTCTAACACTCGCACACTGTCACGCTCTCACACTCACCCACAGTCACTCTCTCCCACTCACACACATTCACTCTCTCACACTCACACACAGTCACTCTCTCCCACTCACACACAGTCACTCTCTCCCACTCACACACAGTCACCCTCTCGCACTCACACACATTCACATTCTCGCACTCACACACATTCACTCTCTCACACTCACACACAGTCACTCTCTCTCACTCACACACAGTCACACTCTCGCACTCACACACATTCACTCTCTCACACACAGTCACTCTCTCACACTCGCACACATTCACTCTCTCACACTCACACACAGTCACACTCTCGCACTCACACACATTCACTCTCTCACACACAGTCACTCTCTCACACTCGTACACATTCACTCTCTCACACTCACAAACTGACTCTCTCACACTCACACTTGTTCATTCTCTCACACTCACCCACAGTCACTCTCTCCCACTCACACACATTCAAACTCTCACACTCACACACAGTCACTCTCTCCCACTCACACGCCGTCACTCTCTCACACTCACACACGGTCACTCTATCTCACTCACACACAGTCACACTCTCGCACTCACACACATTCACTCTCTCACACACAGTCACTCTCTCACACTCGCACACATTCACTCTCTCACACTCACAAACAGACTCTCTCCCACTCACACTTGTTCATTCTCTCACACTCACACACAGTCACCCTCTCACACACACACACACACATAGTCACCCTGTCACATTCAGTCACTCTCTCACACTCACACAGTCACTCTCTCACACTCACACAGTCACTCTCCCACACGCACACATTCACTCTCATGCTCTCACTCACTCTCTCACACTCACACACATTCACTCTCACCCACTCACACACAGTCACCCTCACACACACACAGTTACCCTGTCACACTCACACACATTCACACTCTCACACTCACACACAGTCACTCTCTCATACTCACACACAGTCACTCTCTCACACTCACACACATTCACTCTCACACACTCACACACACTTACTCTCTCGCACTCACACATGTTCTATCTCTCCCACTCACACACAGTCACCCTCTCACACTCACATACATCCACTCTCTCCCACTCACACACAGTCACTCTCTCACACTAACACACATTCACTCTCTCACACTCACACACATCCACTCTCTCACACTCACACACAGTCACTCTCTCACACTCACACACAGTTTCACTCTCTCACTAACACACAGTCACTCTCTCACACTCACACACAGTCACTCTCTCAGACGCACACACAGTCACTCTCTCACACTCACACACACTTACTCTCTCGCACTCACACATGTCCATACTCTCACACTCGCACACAGTCACCCTCTCACACTCACAACCATCCACTCTCTCACACTCACACACAGTCACTCACCCACACTCACAAACAGTCACTCTCTCACACTCGCACTTGTTCATTCTCTCACACTCACACACAGTCAAACTCTGACACTCACACACAGTCACTCTCTCACACTCACACACAGTCACACTCAAACTCACACATGTTCATTCTCCCACACTCACACACAGTCACACTCACACTCACACACCGTCCCTCTCTCACACTCACAGACATTCACCCTCTCACACTCACACACATTCACTCTCTCCCACTCACACACAGTCACTCTCTCACACTCACACAATCACCCTCTCACAGTCACTCACATTCACTCTCTCACACTCACACACAGTCACTGTCTCACACTCACACACAGTCACTCTCTCCCACTCACACATACTGACTCTCTCTCACACACACACATTCACTCTCTCACACACAGACACATTCACGCTCTCACACACACACACATTCACCCTCTCCCACTCACACACAGTCACACTCTCCCACTCACACGCAGTGACTCTCACACACTCACAGTCACTCTCTCACACTCATGTTCATTCCCCCACACTCACAAATGTTCATTCACTCACACTCTCACATGTTCATTCTCTCACACTCACACACAGTCACTCTCTCCCACTCACACACAGTCATTCTCTCCCACTCACACACAGTCACTCTCTCCCACTCACACACCATCACTCTCTCACACTCACACATGTTCATTCTCTCACACTGACACACATTCACTCTCTCACACTCACACATGTCCATTCTCTCACACTCACACAGTCACCCTCTCACACTCACACACAGCCAGCCTCTCAGACTCACAAACATACACTCTCTCACACTCACACACAGTCACCCTCTCGCACTCACACATGTCCATTCTCTCACACTCACACAGTCACCCTCTCACACTCACACACAGCCAGCTTCTCAGACTCACAAACATACACTCTCTCACACACTCACACAGTCATTCTCTCCCACTCACACACAGTCACTCTCTCACACTCACACATGTTCATTCTCTCACACTGACACACATTCACTCTCTCACACTCACACACAGTCACCCTCTCAAACTCACACACATTCACTCTCGCACTCACACACAGCCACTCTCTCACACTCACACACAATCACGCTCTAACACTCGCACACAGTCACGCCCTCACACTCACCCACAGTCACTCTCTCCCACTCACACACATTCACATTCTCACACTCACACACAGTCATTCTCTCCCACTCACACACAGTCACTCTCTCACACTCACACACAGTCACCCTCTCGCACTCACACACATTCACATTCTCGCACTCACACACAGTCACTCTCTCATACTCACACACAGTCACCCTCTCACACTCACACACAGTCACGCTCTAACACTCGCACAGAGTCACGCTCTCACAATAACCCACAGTCACTCTCTCCCACTCACACACAGTCACTCTCTCACACTCAGTCACCCTCTCGCACTCACACACATTCATTCTCACACACACACACATTCACCCTCTCCCACTCACACACAGTCACACTCTCACACTCACACACAGTCACTCTCTCAGACTCTTACACAGTCACTCTCTCACACAGTCACAATCTCACACTCACACAGTCACACTCTCACACTCACACACAGTCACTCTCTCCCACTCACACGCAGTGACTCTCACACACTGACAGTCACTCTCTCACACTCATGTTCATTCCCCCACACTCACACATGTTCATTCTCTCACACTCTCACACATTCACTCTCTCACACTCACACACAGTCACTCTCTCCCACACACACACAGTCATTCTCTCCCACTCACACACAGTCACTGTCTCACACTCACACACAGTCACCATCTCGCACTCACACACATTCACATTCTCGCACTCACACAGTCACTCTCTCATACTCACACACAGTCAAGCTCTAACACTCGCACACAGTGACACTCACACTCACACACAGTCACTCTCCCCCACTCACACATGTCCATTCTCTCACACTCACACAGTCACCCTCTCAGACTCACACACAGTCACTCTCTCCCCCTCACACACAGTCATTCTCTCCCACTCACACACAGTCACTCTCTCACATTCACACACAGTCACCCTCTCACACTCACACACATTCACTCTCGCACTCACACACAGCCACTCTCTCACACTCACACACAATCACGCTCTAACACTCGCACACAGTCACACTCTCACACTCACCCACAGTCACTCTCTCCCACTCACACACAGTCACTCTCTCACACTCACACACAGTCACCCTCTCGCACTCACACACATTCATATTCTCGCACTCACACAGTCACTCTCTCTCACTCACACACAGTCACACTCTCACACTCACACACAGTCACTCTCTCACACTCACACACAGTCACACTCAAACTCACACATGTTCATTCTCTCACACTCACACACAGTCACACTCACACTCACACACCGTCCCTCTCTCACACTCACACACATTCACCCTCTCACACTCACACACATTCACTCTCTCCCACTCACACACAGTCACTCTCTCACACTCACACAATCACCCTCTCACAGTCACTCACATTCACTCTCTCACACTCACACACAGTCACTGTCTCACACTCACACACAGTCACTCTCTCCCACTCACACATACTGACTCTCTCTCACACACACACATTCACTCTCTCACACACAGACACATTCACGCTCTCACACACACACACATTCACCCTCTCCCACTCACACACAGTCACACTCTCACACTCACACACAGTCACTCTCTCAGACTCTTACACAGTCACTCTCTCACACAGTCACAATCTCACACTCACACAGTCACCCTCTCACACTCACACACAGTCACTCTCTCCCACTCACACACAGTCATTCTCTCCCACTCACACACAGTCACTCTCTCCCACTCACACACCATCACTCTCTCACACTCACACATGTTCATTCTCTCACACTGACACACATTCACTCTCTCACACTCACACATGTCCATTCTCTCACACTCACACAGTCACCCTCTCACACTCACACACAGCCAGCCTCTCAGACTCACAAACATACACTCTCTCACACTCACACACAGTCACCCTCTCGCACTCACACATGTCCATTCTCTCACACTCACACAGTCACCCTCTCACACTCACACACAGCCAGCTTCTCAGACTCACAAACATACACTCTCTCACACACTCACACAGTCATTCTCTCCCACTCACACACAGTCACTCTCTCACACTCACACATGTTCATTCTCTCACACTGACACACATTCACTCTCTCACACTCACACACAGTCACCCTCTCACACTCACACACATTCACTCTCGCACTCACACACAGTCACGCCCTCACACTCACACACAGCCACTCTCTCACACTCACACACAATCACGCTCTAACACTCGCACACAGTCACGCCCTCACACTCACCCACAGTCACTCTCTCCCACTCACACACATTCACATTCTCACACTCACACACAGTCATTCTCTCCCACTCACACACAGTCACTCTCTCACACTCACACACAGTCACCCTCTCGCACTCACACACATTCACATTCTCGCACTCACACACAGTCACTCTCTCATACTCACACACAGTCACCCTCTCACACTCACACACAGTCACGCTCTAACCCTCGCACAGAGTCACGCTCTCACAATAACCCACAGTCACTCTCTCCCACTCACACACAGTCACTCTCTCACACTCAGTCACCCTCTCGCACTCACACACATTCATTCTCACACACACACACATTCACCCTCTCCCACTCACACACAGTCACACTCTCACACTCACACACAGTCACTCTCTCAGACTCTTACACAGTCACTCTCTCACACAGTCACAATCTCACACTCACACAGTCACACTCTCACACTCACACACAGTCACTCTCTCCCACTCACACGCAGTGACTCTCACACACTGACAGTCACTCTCTCACACTCATGTTCATTCCCCCACACTCACACATGTTCATTCTCTCACACTCTCACACATTCACTCTCTCACACTCACACACAGTCACTCTCTCCCACACACACACAGTCATTCTCTCCCACTCACACACAGTCACTGTCTCACACTCACACACAGTCACCATCTCGCACTCACACACATTCACATTCTCGCACTCACACAGTCACTCTCTCATACTCACACACAGTCAAGCTCTAACACTCGCACACAGTGACACTCACACTCACACACAGTCACTCTCCCCCACTCACACATGTCCATTCTCTCACACTCACACAGTCACCCTCTCAGACTCACACACAGTCACTCTCTCCCCCTCACACACAGTCATTCTCTCCCACTCACACACAGTCACTCTCTCACATTCACACACAGTCACCCTCTCACACTCACACACATTCACTCTCGCACTCACACACAGCCACTCTCTCACACTCACACACAATCACGCTCTAACACTCGCACACAGTCACACGCTCACACTCACCCACAGTCACTCTCTCCCACTCACACACAGTCACTCTCTCACACTCACACACAGTCACCCTCTCGCACTCACACACATTCACATTCTCGCACTCACACACAGTCACTCTCTCTCACTCACACACAGTCACACTCTCACACTCACACACAGTCACTCTCTCACTCACAAACTGACTCTCTCACACTCACAGACATTCACTCTCTCACACTCACACACATTCACTCTCTCACACTCACACACAGTCACTCTCTCCCACTCACACACAGTCACTGTCTCACACTCACACACAGTCACCATCTCGCACTCACACACATTCACATTCTCGCACTCACACAGTCACTCTCTCATACTCACACACAGTCAAGCTCTAACACTCGCACACAGTGACACTCACACTCACACACAGTCACTCTCCCCCACTCACACATGTCCATTCTCTCACACTCACACAGTCACCCTCTCAGACTCACACACAGTCACTCTCTCCCCCTCACACACAGTCATTCTCTCCCACTCACACACAGTCACTCTCTCACATTCACACACAGTCACCCTCTCACACTCACACACATTCACTCTCGCACTCACACACAGCCACTCTCTCACACTCACACACAATCACGCTCTAACACTCGCACACAGTCACACTCTCACACTCACCCACAGTCACTCTCTCCCACTCACACACAGTCACTCTCTCACACTCACACACAGTCACCCTCTCGCACTCACACACATTCACATTCTCGCACTCACACACAGTCACTCTCTCTCACTCACACACAGTCACACTCTCACACTCACACACAGTCACTCTCTCACACTCACACACAGTCACACTCAAACTCACACATGTTCATTCTCTCACACTCACACACAGTCACACTCACACTCACACACCGTCCCTCTCTCACACTCACACACATTCACCCTCTCACACTCACACACATTCACTCTCTCCCACTCACACACAGTCACTCTCTCACACTCACACAATCACCCTCTCACAGTCACTCACATTCACTCTCTCACACTCACACACAGTCACTGTCTCACACTCACACACAGTCACTCTCTCCCACTCACACATACTGACTCTCTCTCACACACACACATTCACTCTCTCACACACAGACACATTCACGCTCTCACACACACACACATTCACCCTCTCCCACTCACACACAGTCACACTCTCACACTCACACACAGTCACTCTCTCAGACTCTTCCACAGTCACTCTCTCACACAGTCACAATCTCACACTCACACAGTCACCCTCTCACACTCACACACAGTCACTCTCTCCCACTCACACGCAGTGACTCTCACACACTCACAGTCACTCTCTCACACTCATGTTCATTCCCCCACACTCACAAATGTTCATTCTCTCACACTCTCACATGTTCATTCTATCACACTCACACACAGTCACTCTCTCCCACTCACACACAGTCATTCTCTCCCACTCACACACAGTCACTCTCTCCCACTCACACACCATCACTCTCTCACACTCACACATGTTCATTCTCTCACACTGACACACATTCACTCTCTCACACTCACACATGTCCATTCTCTCACACTCACACAGTCACCCTCTCACACTCACACACAGCCAGCCTCTCAGACTCACAAACATACACTCTCTCACACTCACACACAGTCACCCTCTCGCACTCACACATGTCCATTCTCTCACACTCACACAGTCACCCTCTCACACTCACACACAGCCAGCTTCTCAGACTCACAAACATACACTCTCTCACACACTCACACAGTCATTCTCTCCCACTCACACACAGTCACTCTCTCACACTCACACATGTTCATTCTCTCACACTGACACACATTCACTCTCTCACACTCACACACAGTCACCCTCTCACACTCACACACATTCACTCTCGCACTCACACACAGCCACTCTCTCACACTCACACACAATCACGCTCTAACACTCGCACACAGTCACGCCCTCACACTCACCCACAGTCACTCTCTCCCACTCACACACATTCACATTCTCACACTCACACACAGTCATTCTCTCCCACTCACACACAGTCACTCTCTCACACTCACACACAGTCACCCTCTCGCACTCACACACATTCACATTCTCGCACTCACACACAGTCACTCTCTCATACTCACACACAGTCACCCTCTCACACTCACACACAGTCACGCTCTAACCCTCGCACAGAGTCACGCTCTCACAATAACCCACAGTCACTCTCTCCCACTCACACACAGTCACTCTCTCACACTCAGTCACCCTCTCGCACTCACACACATTCATTCTCACACACACACACATTCACCCTCTCCCACTCACACACAGTCACACTCTCACACTCACACACAGTCACTCTCTCAGACTCTTACACAGTCACTCTCTCACACAGTCACAATCTCACACTCACACAGTCACACTCTCACACTCACACACAGTCACTCTCTCCCACTCACACGCAGTGACTCTCACACACTGACAGTCACTCTCTCACACTCATGTTCATTCCCCCACACTCACACATGTTCATTCTCTCACACTCTCACACTTTCACTCTCTCACACTCACACACAGTCACTCTCTCCCACACACACACAGTCATTCTCTCCCACTCACACACAGTCACTGTCTCACACTCACACACAGTCACCATCTCGCACTCACACACATTCACATTCTCGCACTCACACAGTCACTCTCTCATACTCACACACAGTCAAGCTCTAACACTCGCACACAGTGACACTCACACTCACACACAGTCACTCTCCCCCACTCACACATGTCCATTCTCTCACACTCACACAGTCACCCTCTCAGACTCACACAGTCACTCTCTCCCCCTCACACACAGTCATTCTCTCCCACTCACACACAGTCACTCTCTCACATTCACACACAGTCACCCTCTCACACTCACACACAATCACGCTCTAACACTCGCACACAGTCACACTCTCACACTCACCCACAGTCACTCTCTCCCACTCACACACAGTCACTCTCTCACACTCACACACAGTCACCCTCTCGCACTCACACACATTCACATTCTCGCACTCACACACAGTCACTCTCTCTCACTCACACACAGTCACACTCTCACACTCACACACAGTCACTCTCTCACTCACAAACTGACTCTCTCACACTCACAGACATTCACTCTCTCACACTCACACACATTCACTCTCTCACACTCACACACAGTCACTCTCTCCCACTCACACACAGTCACCCTCTCACACACACACACACACACACAGTCACCCTGTCACATTCAGTCACTCTCTCACACTCACACAGTCACTCTCTCACACTCACACACAGTCACTGTCACACACTCACACATTCACTCTCACACTCACTTCTCACACTCACACACATTCACTCTCACCCACTCACACACAGTCAAACTCTGACACTCACACACAGGCACTCTCTCACACTCACACATGTTCATTCTCTCACACTGACACACATTAACTCTCTCACACTCACACACAGTCACTCTCAAACACTCACACACATTCACTCCCACCCACTCACACACAGTCACCCTCTCACACACACACACATTTACCCTGTCACACTCACAAACATTCACTCTCTCACACTCACACACAGTCACTCTCTCACACTCACACACAGTCACTCTCTCACACTCACACACAGTCACTCTCTCACACTCATGCACATTCATCCTCTCAAACTCACACATGTTTATTCTCTCCCACTCACACACAGTCACTCACTCACACTCACACACAGTCACCCTCTCACACTCACCCACAGTCACTCTCTCCCACTCACACACATTCACTCTCTCACACTCACACACAGTCACCCTCTCACACACACACAGTTACCCTGTCACACTCACACACATTCACTCTCTCACACTCACACACAGTCACTCTCTCACACTCTCACACAGTCACTCTCTCACACTCACACACAGTCACTCCCGCACACTCACATACAGTCACTCTTTCACACTCATGCACATTCGTCCTCTCAAACTCACACATGTTCATTCTCTCACACTGACACACAGCCACTCTCTCACACTCACACACAGTCACCCTCTCACACTCACACACACTTACTACCTTGTACTCACAATTGTTCATTCTCTCACACTCCCACAAAGTCACCCTCTCACACACACACACACAGTCACCCTGTCACATTCAGTCACTCTCTCACACTCACACAGTCACTCTCTCACACTCACACACAGTCACTCTCCCACACTCACACATTCACTCTCATACTCACACTCACTCATTCACACTCACACACATTCATTCTCACCCACTCACTCACAGTCACCCTCTCACACACACACACACAGTTACCCTGTCACACTCACACACATTCACTCTCTCACACTCACACACAGTCACTCTCTCACACACACACAGTCACTCTCTCACACTCATGCACAATCATTCTCTCAAACGCACACATGTTCATTCTCTCACACTGACACAATCACTCTCTCACACTCACACAGTCACCCTCTCACACTCACACACAGCCACTCTCTTGCACTCACACACTGACTCACACTCAAACACAGTCACTCTCTCACACTCACACACAGTCACTCTCTCCCACTCACACACAGCCAAACTCTCGCACTCACACACATTCACTCTCTCACACTAAAACACATTCACTCTCTCACACCCACACACACACTTACTCTCTCGCACTCACACATGTTCATTATCTCACACTCACACACAGTCACCCTCTCACACTCACACACAGTCACTCTCTCCCACTCACACGCAGTGACTCTCACACACTGACAGTCACTCTCTCACACTCATGTTCATTCCCCCACACTCACAAATGTTCATTCTCTCACACTCTCACATGTTCATTCTCTCACACTCACACACAGTCACTCTCTCCCACTCACACACAGTCATTCTCTCCCACTCACACACAGTCACTCTCTCCCACTCACACACCATCACTCTCTCACACTCACACATGTTCATTCTCTCACACTGACACACATTCACTCTCTCACACTCACACATGTCCATTCTCTCACACTCACACAGTCACCCTCTCACACTCACACACAGCCAACCTCTCGCACTCACACATGTCCATTCTCTCACACTCACACAGTCACCCTCTCACACTCACACACAGCCAGCCTCTCAGACTCACAAACATACACTCTCTCACACTCACACACAGTCACCCTCTCGCACTCACACATGTCCATTCTCTCACACTCACACAGTCACCCTCTCACACTCACACACAGCCAGCTTCTCAGACTCACAAACATACACTCTCTCACACACTCACACAGTCATTCTCTCCCACTCACACACAGTCACTCTCTCACACTCACACATGTTCATTCTCTCACACTGACACACATTCACTCTCTCACACTCACACACAGTCACCCTCTCACACTCACACACATTCACTCTCGCACTCACACACAGCCACTCTCTCACACTCACACACAATCACGCTCTAACACTCGCACACAGTCACGACCTCACACTCACCCACAGTCACTCTCTCCCACTCACACACATTCACATGCTCACACTCACACACAGTCATTCTCTCCCACTCACACACAGTCACTCTCTCACACTCACACACAGTCACGCTCTAACACTCGCACAGAGTCACGCTCTCACAATAACCCACAGTCACTCTCTCCCACTCACACACAGTCACTCTCTCACACTCAGTCACCCTCCTGCACTCACACACATTCATTCTCACACACACACACATTCACCCTCTCCCACTCACACACAGTCACACTCTCACACTCACACACAGTCACTCTCTCAGACTCTTACACAGTCACTCTCTCACACAGTCACAATCTCACACTCACACAGTCACACTCTCACACTCACACACAGTCACTCTCTCCCACTCACACGCAGTGACTCTCACACACTGACAGTCACTCTCTCACACTCATGTTCATTCCCCCACACTCACACATGTTCATTCTCTCACACTCTCACACATTCACTCTCTCACACTCACACACAGTCACTCTCTCCCACACACACACAGTCATTCTCTCCCACTCACACACAGTCACTGTCTCACACTCACACACAGTCACCATCTCGCACTCACACACATTCACATTCTCGCACTCACACAGTCACTCTCTCATACTCACACACAGTCAAGCTCTAACACTCGCACACAGTGACACTCACACTCACACACAGTCACTCTCCCCCACTCACACATGTCCATTCTCTCACACTCACACAGTCACCCTCTCAGACTCACACACAGTCACTCTCTCCCCCTCACACACAGTCATTCTCTCCCACTCACACACAGTCACTCTCTCACATTCACACACAGTCACCCTCTCACACTCACACACATTCACTCTCGCACTCACACACAGCCACTCTCTCACACTCACGCTCTAACACTCGCACACAGTCACACTCTCACACTCACCCACAGTCACTCTCTCCCACTCACACACAGTCACTCTCTCACACTCACACACAGTCACCCTCTCGCACTCACACACATTCACATTCTCGCACTCACACACAGTCACTCTCTCTCACTCACACACAGTCACACTCTCACACTCACACACAGACACTCTCTCACTCACAAACTGACTCTCTCACACTCACAGACATTCACTCTCTCACACTCACACACATTCACTCTCTCACACTCACACACAGTCACTCTCTCCCACTCACACACAGTCAACCTCTCACACACACACACACACACACAGTCACCCTGTCACATTCAGTCACTCTCTCACACTCACACAGTCACTCTCTCACACTCACACACAGTCACTGTCACACACTCACACATTCACTCTCACACTCACTTCTCACACTCACACACATTCACTCTCACCCACTCACACACAGTCAAACTCTGACACTCACACACAGGCACTCTCTCACACTCACACATGTTCATTCTCTCACACTGACACACATTCACTCTCTCACACTCACACACAGTCACTCTCAAACACTCACACACATTCACTCTCACCCACTCACACACAGTCACCCTCTCACACACACACACATTTACCCTGTCACACTCACAAACATTCACTCTCTCACACTCACACACAGTCACTCTCTCACACTCACACACAGTCACTCTCTCACACTCACACACAGTCACTCTCTCACACTCATGCACATTCATCCTCTCAAACTCACACATGTTTATTCTCTCCCACTCACACACAGTCACTCACTCACACTCACACACAGTCACCCTCTCACACTCACCCACAGTCACTCTCTCCCACTCACACACATTCACTCTCTCACACTCACACACAGTCACCCTCTCACACACACACAGTTACCCTGTCACACTCACACACATTCACTCTCTCACACTCACACACAGTCACTCTCTCACACTCTCACACAGTCACTCTCTCACACTCACACACAGTCACTCCCGCACACTCACATCCAGTCACTCTTTCACACTCATGCACATTCGTCCTCTCAAACTCACACATGTTCATTCTCTCACACTGACACACAGCCACTCTCTCACACTCACACACAGTCACCCTCTCACACTCACACACACTTACTACCTTGTACTCACAATTGTTCATTCTCTCCCACTCCCACAAAGTCACCCTCTCACACACACACACACAGTCACCCTGTCACATTCAGTCACTCTCTCACACTCACACAGTCACTCTCTCACACTCACACACAGTCACTCTCCCACACTCACACATTCACTCTCATACTCACACTCACTCATTCACACTCACACACATTCATTCTCACCCACTCACTCACAGTCACCCTCTCACACACACACACAGTTACCCTGTCACACTCACACACATTCACTCTCTCACACTCACACACAGTCACTCTCTCTCACACACACAGTCACTCTCTCACACTCATGCACAATCATTCTCTCAAACTCACACATGTTCATTCTCTCACACTGACACAATCACTCTCTCACACTCACACAGTCACCCTCTCACACTCACACACAGCCACTCTCTTGCACTCACACACTGACTCACACTCAAACACAGTCACTCTCTCACACTCACACACAGTCACTCTCTCCCACTCACACACAGCCAAACTCTCGCACTCACACACATTCACTCTCTCACACTAAAACACATTCACTCTCTCACACCCACACACACACTTACTCTCTCGCACTCACACATGTTCATTCTCTCACACTCACACACAGTCAACCTCTCACACTCACACACATCCACTCTCTCACACTCACACACAGTCACTCACCCACACTCACACACAGTCACTCTCTCACACTCACACATGTTCATTCTCTCACACTCACACACAGTCACTCTCTGACACTCACACATGTTCATTCTCTCACACTCACACACAGTCACACTCTGACACTCACACACAGTCACTCTCTCACACTCATGCACATACATCCTCTCAAACTCACACACAGTCACCCTCTCACACTCACACACAGTCACACTCTCACACTCACCCACAGTCACTCTCTCCTACTCATATACATTCACTCTCTCACACTCACACACAGTCACTCTCTCCCACTCACACATAGTCACTCTCTCACACTCACACACAGTCACCCTCTCACACTGACACACATTCACATTCTCGCACTCACACACAGTCACTCTCTCACACTCACACATGTTCATTCTCTCACACTGACACACATTCACTCTCTCACACTCACACACAGTCACTCTCTCACACTCACACACAGTCACCCTCTCGCACTCACACACGTTCACATTCTCGCACTCACACACAGTCACTCTCTCTCACTCACACACAGTCACACTCTCACACTCACACACAGACACTCTCTCACTCACAAACTGACTCTCTCACACTCACAGACATTCACTCTCTCACACTCACACACATTCACTCTCTCACACTCACACACAGTCACTCTCTCCCACTCACACACAGTCACCCTCTCACACACACACACACACACACACAGTCACCCTGTCACATTCAGTCACTCTCTCACACTCACACAGTCACTCTCTCACACTCACACACAGTCACTGTCACACACTCACACATTTACTCTCACACTCACTTCTCACACTCACACACATTCACTCTCACCCACTCACACACAGTCAAACTCTGACACTCACACACAGGCACTCTCTCACACTCACACATGTTCATTCTCTCACACTGACACACATTCACTCTCTCACACTCACACACAGTCACTCTCAAACACTCACACACATTCACTCTCACCCACTCACACAGTCACCCTCTCACACACACACACATTTACCCTGTCACACTCACAAACATTCACTCTCTCACACTCACACACAGTCACTCTCTCACACTCACACACAGTCACTCTCTCACACTCACACACAGTCACTCTCTCACACTCATGCACATTCATCCTCTCAAACTCACACATGTTTATTCTCTCCCACTCACACACAGTCACTCACTCACACTCACACACAGTCACCCTCTCACACTCACCCACAGTCACTCTCTCCCACTCACACACATTCACTCTCTCACACTCACACACAGTCACCCTCTCACACACACACAGTTACCCTGTCACACTCACACACATTCACTCTCTCACACTCACACACAGTCACTCTCTCACACTCTCACACAGTCACTCTCTCACACTCACACACAGTCACTCCCGCACACTCACATCCAGTCACTCTTTCACACTCATGCACATTCGTCCTCTCAAACTCACACATGTTCATTCTCTCACACTGACACACAGCCACTCTCTCACACTCACACACAGTCACCCTCTCACACTCACACACACTTACTACCTTGTACTCACAATTGTTCATTCTCTCACACTCCCACAAAGTCACCCTCTCACACACACACACAGTCACCCTGTCACATTCAGTCACTCTCTCACACTCACACAGTCACTCTCTCACACTCACACACAGTCACTCTCCCACACTCACACATTCACTCTCATACTCACACTCACTCATTCACACTCACACACATTCATTCTCACCCACTCACTCACAGTCACCCTCTCACACACACACACAGTTACCCTGTCACACTCACACACATTCACTCTCTCACACTCACACACAGTCACTCTCTCACACACACACAGTCACTCTCTCACACTCATGCACAATCATTCTCTCAAACTCACACATGTTCATTCTCTCACACTGACACAATCACTCTCTCACACTCACACAGTCACCCTCTCACACTCACACACAGCCACTCTCTTGCACTCACACACTGACTCACACTCAAACACAGTCACTCTCTCACACTCACACACAGTCACTCTCTCCCACTCACACACAGCCAAACTCTCGCACTCACACACATTCACTCTCTCACACTAAAACACATTCACTCTCTCACACCCACACACACACTTACTCTCTCGCACTCACACATGTTCATTCTCTCACACTCACACACAGTCAACCTCTCACACTCACACACATCCACTCTCTCACACTCACACACAGTCACTCACCCACACTCACACACAGTCACTCTCTCACACTCACACATGTTCATTCTCTCACACTCACACACAGTCACTCTCTGACACTCACACATGTTCATTCTCTCACACTCACACACAGTCACACTCTGACACTCACACACAGTCACTCTCTCACACTCATGCACATACATCCTCTCAAACTCACACATGTTTATTCTCTCACACTGACACAGTCACTCTCTCACACTCACACACATTCACTCTCTCACAATCACACACAGTCACCCTCTCACACTCACACACAGTCACACTCTCACACTCACCCACAGTCACTCTCTCCTACTCACATACATTCACTCTCTCACACTCACACACAGTCACTCTCTCCCACTCACACATAGTCACTCTCTCACACTCACACACAGTCACCCTCTCACACTGACACACATTCACATTCTCGCACTCACACACAGTCACTCTCTCACACTCACACATGTTCATTCTCTCACACTGACACACATTCACTCTCTCACACTCACACACAGTCACTCTCAAACACTCACACACATTCACTCTCACCTACTCACACACAGTCACCCTCTCACACACACACACATTTACCCTGTCACACTCACAAACATTCACTCTCTCACACTCACACACAGTCACTCTCTCACACTCACACACAGTCACTCTCTCACACTCACACACAGTCACTCTCTCACACTCATGCACATTCATCCTCTCAAACTCACACATGTTTATTCTCTCCCACTCAGACACAGTCACTCACACACACTCACACACAGTCACCCTCTCACACTCACACACAGTCACACTCTCCCACTCACACACAGTCACTCTCTCACACTCACGCACACTTACTCTCTCGCACTCACACATGTTGATTCTCTCACACTCACACACAGTCACCCACTCAAACTCACACACATCCACTCTCTCCCACTCACAAACAGTCACTCTCTCACACTAACACACATCCACTCTCTCCCACTCACACACAGTCACACTCTCCCACTCACACACAGTCACTCTCTCACACTCACACACACTTACTCTCTCGCACTCACACATGTTCATTCTCTCACACTCACACACAGTCACCCTCTCACACTCACAAACATCCACTCTCTCACACTCACACACAGTCACTTACCCACACTCACAAACAGTCACTCTCTCACAGTCACACTTGTTCATTCTCTCACACACACACACAGTCAAACTCTGACACTCACACACAGTCACACTCAAACTCACACATGTTCATTCTCTCACACTCACACACAGTCACCCTCTCACACTCACAAACATCCACTCTCTCACACTCACACACAGTCACTCTCTCACACTCTCACACAGTCACTCTCTCACACTCACACACAGTCACTCCCGCACACTCACATCCAGTCACTCTTTCACACTCATGCACATTCGTCCTCTCAAACTCACACATGTTCATTCTCTCACACTGACACACAGCCACTCTCTCACACTCACACACAGTCACCCTCTCACACTCACACACACTTACTACCTTGTACTCACAATTGTTCATTCTCTCGCACTCCCACAAAGTCACCCTCTCACACACACACACACAGTCACCCTGTCACATTCAGTCACTCTCTCACACTCACACAGTCACTCTCTCACACTCACACACAGTCACTCTCCCACACTCACACATTCACTCTCATACTCACACTCACTCATTCACACTCACACTCATTCATTCTCACCCACTCACTCACAGTCACCCTCTCACACACACACACAGTTACCCTGTCACACTCACACACATTCACTCTCTCACACTCACACACAGTCACTCTCTCACACACACACAGTCACTCTCTCACACTCTTGCACAATCATTCTCTCAAACTCACACATGTTCATTCTCTCACACTGACACAATCACTCTCTCACACTCACACAGTCACCCTCTCACACTCACACACAGCCACTCTCTTGCACTCACACACTGACTCACACTCAAACACATTCACTCTCTCACACTCACACACAGTCACTCTCTCCCACTCACACACAGCCAAACTCTCGCACTCACACACATTCACTCTCTAACACTAAAACACATTCACTCTCTCACACCCACACACACACTTACTCTCTCGCACTCACACATGTTCATTCTCTCACACTCACACACAGTCAACCTCTCACACTCACACACATCCACTCTCTCACACTCACACACAGTCACTAACCCACACTCACACACAGTCACTCTCTCACACTCACACATGTTCATTCTCTCACACTCACACACAGTAACTCTCTGACACTCACACATGTTCATTCTCTCACACTCACACACAGTCACACTCTGACACTCACACACAGTCACTCTCTCACACTCATGCACATACATCCTCTCAAACTCACACATGTTTATTCTCTCACACTGACACAGTCACTCTCTCACACTCACACACATTCACTCTCTCACAATCACACACAGTCACCCTCTCACACTCACACACAGTCACACTCTCACACTCACCCACAGTCACTCTCTCCTACTCACATACATTCACTCTCTCACACTCACACACAGTCACTCTCTCCCACTCACACATAGTCACTCTCTCACACTCACACACAGTCACCCTCTCACACTGACACACATTCACATTCTCGCACTCACACACAGTCACTCTCTCACACTCACACATGTTCATTCTCTCACACTGACACACATTCACTCTCTCACACTCACACACAGTCACTCTCAAACACTCACACACATTCACTCTCACCTACTTACACACAGTCACCCTCTCACACACACACACATTTACCCTGTCACACTCACAAACATTCACTCTCTCACACTCACACACAGTCACTCTCTCACACTCACACACAGTCACCCTCTCACACTCACACACAGTCACTCTCTCACACTCATGCACATTCATCCTCTCAAACTCACACATGTTTATTCTCTCCCACTCACACACAGTCACTCACACACACTCACACACAGTCACCCTCTCACACTCACACACAGTCACACTCTCCCACTCACACACAGTCACTCTCTCACACTCACGCACACTTACTCTCTCGCACTCACACATGTTGATTCTCTCACACTCACACACAGTCACCCACTCACACTCACACACATCCACTCTCTCCCACTCACAAACAGTCACTCTCTCACACTAACACACATCCACTCTCTCCCACTCACACACAGTCACACTCTCCCACTCACACACAGTCACTCTCTCACACTCACACACACTTACTCTCTCGCACTCACACATGTTCATTCTCTCACACTCACACACAGTCACCCTCTCACACTCACAAACATCCACTCTCTCACACTCACACACAGTCACTTACCCACACTCACAAACAGTCACTCTCTCACACTCACACTTGTTCATTCTCTCACACACACACACAGTCAAACTCTGACACTCACACACAGTCACACTCAAACTCACACATGCTCATTCTCTCACACTCACACACAGTCACCCTCTCACACTCACAAACATCCACTCTCTCACACTCACACACAGTCACTCTCTCACACTCTCACACAGTCACTCTCTCACACTCACACACAGTCACTCCCGCACACTCACATCCAGTCACTCTTTCACACTCATGCACATTCGTCCTCTCAAACTCACACATGTTCATTCTCTCACACTGACACACAGCCACTCTCTCACACTCACACACAGTCACCCTCTCACACTCACACACACTTACTACCTTGTACTCACAATTGTTCATTCTCTCGCACTCCCACAAAGTCACCCTCTCACACACACACACACAGTCACCCTGTCACATTCAGTCACTCTCTCACACTCACACAGTCACTCTCTCACACTCACACACAGTCACTCTCCCACACTCACACATTCACTCTCATACTCACACTCACTCATTCACACTCACACACATTCATTCTCACCCACTCACTCACAGTCACCCTCTCACACACACACACAGTTACCCTGTCACACTCACACACATTCACTCTCTCACACTCACACACAGTCACTCTCTCACACACACACAGTCACTCTCTCACACTCTTGCACAATCATTCTCTCAAACTCACACATGTTCATTCTCTCACACTGACACAATCACTCTCTCACACTCACACAGTCACCCTCTCACACTCACACACAGCCACTCTCTTGCACTCACACACTGACTCACACTCAAACACATTCACTCTCTCACACTCACACACAGTCACTCTCTCCCACTCACACACAGCCAAACTCTCGCACTCACACACATTCACTCTCTCACACTAAAACACATTCACTCTCTCACACCCACACACACACTTACTCTCTCGCACTCACACATGTTCATTCTCTCACACTCACACACAGTCAACCTCTCACACTCACACACATCCACTCTCTCACACTCACACACAGTCACTAACCCACACTCACACACAGTCACTCTCTCACACTCACACATGTTCATTCTCTCACACTCACACACAGTAACTCTCTGACACTCACACATGTTCATTCTCTCACACTCACACACAGTCACACTCTGACACTCACACACAGTCACTCTCTCACACTCATGCACATACATCCTCTCAAACTCACACATGTTTATTCTCTCACACTGACACAGTCACTCTCTCACACTCACACACATTCACTCTCTCACAATCACACACAGTCACCCTCTCACACTCACACACAGTCACACTCTCACACTCACCCACAGTCACTCTCTCCTACTCACATACATTCACTCTCTCACACTCACACACAGTCACTCTCTCCCACTCACACATAGTCACTCTCTCACACTCACACACAGTCACCCTCTCACACTGACACACATTCAAATTCTCGCACTCACACACAGTCACTCTCTCACACTCACACATGTTCATTCTCTCACACTGACACACATTCACTCTCTCACACTCACACACAGTCACTCTCAAACACTCACACACATTCACTCTCACCTACTCACACACAGTCACCCTCTCACACACACACACATTTACCCTGTCACACTCACAAACATTCACTCTCTCACACTCACACACAGTCACTCTCTCACACTCACACACAGTCACCCTCTCACACTCACACACAGTCACTCTCTCACACTCATGCACATTCATCCTCTCAAACTCACACATGTTTATTCTCTCCCACTCACACACAGTCACTCACACACACTCACACACAGTCACCCTCTCACACTCACACACAGTCACACTCTCCCACTCACACACAGTCACTCTCTCACACTCACGCACACTTACTCTCTCGCACTCACACATGTTGATTCTCTCACACTCACACACAGTCACCCACTCACACTCACACACATCCACTCTCTCCCACTCACAAACAGTCACTCTCTCACACTAACACACATCCACTCTCTCCCACTCACACACAGTCACACTCTCCCACTCACACACAGTCACTCTCTCACACTCACACACACTTACTCTCTCGCACTCACACATGTTCATTCTCTCACACTCACACACAGTCACCCTCACACACTCACAAACATCCACTCTCTCACACTCACACACAGTCACTTACCCAAACTCACAAACAGTCACTCTCTCACACTCACACTTGTTCATTCTCTCACACTCACACACAGTCAAACTCTGACACTCACACACAGTCACACTCAAACTCACACATGTTCATTCTCTCACACTCACACACAGTCACCCTCTCACACTCACAAACATCCACTCTCTCACACTCACACACAGTCACTTACCCACACTCACAAACAGTCACTCTCTCACACTCACACTTGTTCATTCTCTCACACTCACACACAGTCAAACTCTGACACTCACACACAGTCACACTCAAACTCACACATGTTCATTCTCTCACACTCACACACAGTCACACTCACACTCACACACAATCCCTCTCTCACACTCACACACATTCACCCTCTCGCACTCACACACATTCACTCTCTCCCACTCACACACAGTCACTCTCTCACACTCACACACATTCACTCTCTCACACTCACACAATCACCCTCTCACACTCACACACATTCACTCTCTCACACACACACACATACTGACTCTCTCTCACACACACACATTCACTCTCTCACACTCACACACATTCACGCTCTCACACTCACACACAGTCACACTCTCACACTCACACACAGTCACTCTCTCAGTCTCTTACACAGTCACTCTCTCACACAGTCACAATCTTACACTCACATAGACACACTCTCACACTCACACACAGTCACTCTCTCGCACTCACACACAGTCATTCTCTCCCACTCACACACAGTCACTCTCTCACACTCACACATGTTCATTCTCTCACACTGACACACATTCACTCTCTCACACTCACACACAGTCACTCTCTCGCACTCATGCACATACATCCTCTCAAACTCACACATGTTTATTCTCTCACACTGATACAGTCACTCTCTCACACTCACACACATTCACACTCTCACACTCACACACAGTCACACTCTCACACTCACACACAGTCACTCTCTCAGACTCTTACACAGTCACTCTCTCACACAGTCACAATCTTACACTCACATAGACACACTCTCACACTCACACACAGTCACTCTCTCGCACTCACACATATTCACTCTCACCTACTCACTCACAGTCACCCTCTCACACACACACACATTTACCCTGTCACACTCACAAACATTCACTCTCTCACACTCACACACAGTCACTCTCTCACACTCAGTCACTCTCTCACACTCACACACAGTCACTCTCTCACACTCATGCACATTCATCCTTTCAAACTCACACATGTTTATTCTCTCCCACTCACACACAGTCACTCACTCACACTCACACACAGTCACCCTCTCACACTCACACACAGTCACACTCTCCCACTCACACACAGTCACTCTCTCACACTCACGCACACTTACTCTCTCGCACTCACACATGTTGATTCTCTCACACTCACACACAGTCACCCACTCACACTAACACACATCCACTCTCTCCCACTCACACACAGTCACACTCTCCCACTCACCCACAGTCACTCTCTCACACTCACACACACTTACTCTCTCGCACTCACACATGTTCATTCTCTCACACTCACACACAGTCACACTCTCACACTCACACACAGTCACTCTCTCAGACTCTTACACAGTCACTCTCTCACACAGTCACAATCTTACACTCACATAGACACACTCTCACACTCACACACAGTCACTCTCTCGCACTCACACACATTCACTCTCACCTACTCACACACAGTCACCCTCTCACACACACACACATTTACCCTGTCACACTCACAAACATTCACTCTCTCACACTCACACACAGTCACTCTCTCCCACTCACACACAGTCACTCACTCACACTCACACACAGTCACCCTCTCACACTCACACACAGTCACACTCTCCCACTCACACACAGTCACTCTCTCACACTCACGCACACTTACTCTCTCGCACTCACACATGTTGATTCTCTCACACTCACACACAGTCACCCACTCACACTCACACACATCCACTCTCTCCCACTCACACACAGTCAATCTCTCACACTAACACACATCCACTCTCTCCCACTCACACACAGTCACACTCTCCCACTCACACACAGTCACTCTCTCACACTCACACACAGTCACTCTCTCACACTCACACACATCCTCTCTCTCCCACTCACACACAGTCACTCTCTCACACTAACATACATTCACTCTCTCACACTCACACACACTTACTCTCTCGCACTCACACACATCCACTCTCTCACACTCACACACAGTCACTCTCTCACACTCACACACACAGTCACACAATCCCACTCACACACAGTCACTCTCTCACACTCACACACAGTCCCTCTCTAAGACTCACACACAGTCACTCTCTCACACTCACACACACTTACTCTCTCGCACTCACACATGTCCATTCTCTCACACTCACACACAGTCACCCTCTCACACTCACAAACATCCACTCTCTCACACTCACACACAGTCACTTACCCACACTCACAAACAGTCACTCTCGCACACTCACACTTGTTCATTCTCTCACACTCACACACAGTCAAACTCTGACACTCACACACAGTGACACTCAAACTCACACATGTTCATTCTCTCACACTCACACACAGTCACACTCACACTCACACACAATCCCTCTCTCACACTCACACACATTCACCCTCTCGCACTCACACACATTCACTCTCTCCCACTAACACACAGTCACTCTCTCACACTCACACACATTCACTCTCTCACACTCACACAATCACCCTCTCACACTCACACACATTCACTCTCTCACACACACACACATACTGACTCTCTCTCACACACACACATTCACTCTCTCACACTCACACACATTCACGCTCTCACACTCACACACAGTCACACTTTCACACTCACACACAGTCACTCTCTCAGACTCTTACACAGTCACTCTCTCACACAGTGACAATCTTACACTCACATAGACACACTCTCACACTCACACACAGTCACTCTCTCGCACTCACACACAGTCATTCTCTCCCACTCACACACAGTCACTCTCTCACACTCACACATGTTCATTCTCTCACACTGACACACATTCACTCTCTCCCACTCACACACAGTCACCCTCTCACACTCACACACATTCACACTCTCGCACTGACACACTGTCACTCTCTCACACTCAAAAACAATCACGCTCTAATACTCGCACACAGTCACGCATTCACACTCACCCACAGTCACTCTCTCCCACTCACACACATTCACTCTCTCACACTCACACACAGTCACTCTCTCCCACTCACACACAGTCACGCTCTCACACACAGTCACTCTCTCACACTCGCATACATTCACTCTCTCACACACAAACAGTCACTTTCTCACACTCACACACATTCACTCACTCACACTCACACACAGTCACTCTCACCCACTCACACACAGTCACCCTCTCACACACACACACACAGTCACCCTGTCACATTCAGTCACTCTCACACTCACAAACTGACTCTCTCACACTCACACACATTCACTCTCTCTCACTCACACACAGTCACTCTCTCACACTCACATGTTCATTCTCTCACACTCACACACATTCACTCTCTCACACTCACAAACATTCACTCTCACCCACTCACACACAGTCACCCTCTCACACACACACAGTTACCCTGTCACACTCACACACATTCACTCTCTCACACTCACACACAGTCACTCTCTCACACTCTCACACGGTCACTCTCTCACACTCACACACAGTCACTCCCGCACACTCACACACAGTCACTCTTTCACACTCATGCACTTTCATCCTCTCAAACTCACACATGTTCATTCTCTCACACTGACACACAGCCACTCTCTCACACTCACACACAGTCACCCTCTCACACTCACACACAGTCACACTCTCCCACTCACACACAGTCACTCTCTCACACTCACACACACTTACAACCTTGCACTGACACATGTTCATTCTCTCACACTCCCACAAGTCACCCTCTCACACACACACACACAGTCACCCTGTCACATTCAGTCACTCTCTCCCACTCACACACAGTCACTCACTCACACTCACACACAGTCACCCTCTCACACTCACACACAGTCACACTCTCCCACTCACACACAGTCACTCTCTCACACTCACGCACACTTACTCTCTCGCACTCACACATGTTGATTCTCTCACACTCACACACAGTCACCCACTCACACTCACACACATCCACTCTCTCCCACTCACACACAGTCAATCTCTCACACTAACACACATCCACTCTCTCCCACTCACACACAGTCACACTCTCCCACTCACACACAGTCACTCTCTCACACTCACACACAGTCACTCTCTCACACTCACACACATCCTCTCTCTCCCACTCACACACAGTCACTCTCTCACACTAACATACATTCACTCTCTCACACTCACACACACTTACTCTCTCGCACTCACACACATCCACTCTCTCACACTCACACACAGTCACTCTCTCACACTCACACACACAGTCACACAATCCCACTCACACACAGTCACTCTCTCACACTCACACACAGTCCCTCTCTAAGACTCACACACAGTCACTCTCTCACACTCACACACACTTACTCTCTCGCACTCACACATGTCCATTCTCTCACACTCACACACAGTCACCCTCTCACACTCACAAACATCCACTCTCTCACACTCACACACAGTCACTTACCCACACTCACAAACAGTCACTCTCGCACACTCACACTTGTTCATTCTCTCACACTCACACACAGTCAAACTCTGACACTCACACACAGTGACACTCAAACTCACACATGTTCATTCTCTCACACTCACACACAGTCACACTCACACTCACACACAATCCCTCTCTCACACTCACACACATTCACCCTCTCGCACTCACACACATTCACTCTCTCATACTAACACACAGTCACTCTCTCACACTCACACACATTCACTCTCTCACACTCACACAATCACCCTCTCACACTCACACACATTCACTCTCTCACACACACACACATACTGACTCTCTCTCACACACACACATTCACTCTCTCACACTCACACACATTCACGCTCTCACACTCACACACAGTCACACTTTCACACTCACACACAGTCACTCTCTCAGACTCTTACACAGTCACTCTCTCACACAGTGACAATCTTACACTCACATAGACACACTCTCACACTCACACACAGTCACTCTCTCGCACTCACACACAGTCATTCTCTCCCACTCACACACAGTCACTCTCTCACACTCACACATGTTCATTCTCTCACACTGACACACATTCACTCTCTCCCACTCACACACAGTCACCCTCTCACACTCACACACATTCACACTCTCGCACTGACACACTGTCACTCTCTCACACTCAAAAACAATCACGCTCTAATACTCGCACACAGTCACGCATTCACACTCACCCACAGTCACTCTCTCCCACTCACACACATTCACTCTCTCACACTCACACACAGTCACTCTCTCCCACTCACACACAGTCACGCTCTCACACACAGTCACTCTCTCACACTCGCATACATTCACTCTCTCACACACAAACAGTCACTTTCTCACACTCACACACATTCACTCACTCACACTCACACACAGTCACTCTCACCCACTCACACACAGTCACCCTCTCACACACACACACACAGTCACCCTGTCACATTCAGTCACTCTCACACTCACAAACTGACTCTCTCACACTCACACACATTCACTCTCTCTCACTCACACACAGTCACTCTCTCACACTCACATGTTCATTCTCTCACACTCACACACATTCACTCTCTCACACTCACAAACATTCACTCTCACCCACTCACACACAGTCACCCTCTCACACACGCACAGTTACCCTGTCACACTCACACACATTCACTCTCTCACACTCACACACAGTCACTCTCTCACACTCTCACACGGTCACTCTCTCACACTCACACACAGTCACTCCCGCACACTCACACACAGTCACTCTTTCACACTCATGCACTTTCATCCTCTCAAACTCACACATGTTCATTCTCTCACACTGACACACAGCCACTCTCTCACACTCACACACAGTCACCCTCTCACACTCACACACAGTCACACTCTCCCACTCACACACAGTCACTCTCTCACACTCACACACACTTACAACCTTGCACTGACACATGTTCATTCTCTCACACTCCCACAAAGTCACCCTCTCACACACACACACACAGTCACCCTGTCACATTCAGTCACTCTCTCACACTCACACAGTCACTCTCTCACACTCACACTCAGTCACTCTCCCACACTCACACATTCACTCTCATACTCACACTCACTCATTCACACTCACACACATTCATTCTCACCAACTCACTCACAGTCACCCTCTCACACACACACACACAGTTACCCTGTCACACTCACACACATTCACTCTCTCACACTCACACACAGTCACTCTCTCACACACACACAGTCACTCTCTCACACTCATGCACATTCATTCTCCCAAACTCACACATGTTCATTCTCTCACACTGACACAGTCACTCTCTCACACTCACACAGTCAACCTCTCACACTCACACACAGCCACTCTCTTGCACTCACACACTGACTCACACTCAAACACAGTCACTCTCTCACACTCACACACAGTCACTCTCTCCCACTCACACACAGCCAAACTCTCGCACTCACACACATTCACTCTCTCACACTAATACACATTCACTCTCTCACACTCACACACACACTTACTCTCTCGCACTCACACATGTTCATTCTCTCACACTCACACACAGTCAACCTCTCACACTCACACACATCCACTCTCTCACACTCACACACAATCACTCACCCACACTCACACACAGTCACTCTCTCACACTCACACATGTTCATTCTCTCACACTCACACACAGTCACTCTCTGACACTCACACATGTTCATTCTCTCACACTCACACACAGTCCCTCTCTAAGACTCACACACAGTCACTCTCTCACACTCACACACACTTACTCTCTCGCACTCACACATGTCCATTCTCTCACACTCACACACAGTCACCCTCTCACACTCACAAACATCCACTCTCTCACACTCACACACAGTCACTTACCCACACTCACAAACAGTCACTCTCGCACACTCACACTTGTTCATTCTCTCACACTCACACACAGTCAAACTCTGACACTCACACACAGTGACACTCAAACTCACACATGTTCATTCTCTCACACTCACACACAGTCACACTCACACTCACACACAATCCCTCTCTCACACTCACACACATTCACCCTCTCGCACTCACACACATTCACTCTCTCCCACTAACACACAGTCACTCTCTCACACTCACACACATTCACTCTCTCACACTCACACAATCACCCTCTCACACTCACACACATTCACTCTCTCACACACACACACATACTGACTCTCTCTCACACACACACATTCACTCTCTCACACTCACACACATTCACGCTCTCACACTCACACACAGTCACACTTTCACACTCACACACAGTCACTCTCTCAGACTCTTACACAGTCACTCTCTCACACAGTGACAATCTTACACTCACATAGACACACTCTCACACTCACACACAGTCACTCTCTCGCACTCACACACAGTCATTCTCTCCCACTCACACACAGTCACTCTCTCACACTCACACATGTTCATTCTCTCACACTGACACACATTCACTCTCTCCCACTCACACACAGTCACCCTCTCACACTCACACACATTCACACTCTCGCACTGACACACTGTCACTCTCTCACACTCAAAAACAATCACGCTCTAATACTCGCACACAGTCACGCATTCACACTCACCCACAGTCACTCTCTCCCACTCACACACATTCACTCTCTCACACTCACACACAGTCACTCTCTCCCACTCACACACAGTCACGCTCTCACACACAGTCACTCTCTCACACTCGCATACATTCACTTTCTCACACACAAACAGTCACTTTCTCACACTCACACACATTCACTCACTCACACTCACACACAGTCACTCTCACCCACTCACACACAGTCACCCTCTCACACACACACACACAGTCACCCTGTCACATTCAGTCACTCTAACACTCACAAACTGACTCTCTCACACTCACACACATTCACTCTCTCTCACTCACACACAGTCACTCTCTCACACTCACATGTTCATTCTCTCACACTCACACACATTCACTCTCTCACACTCACAAACATTCACTCTCACCCACTCACACACAGTCACCCTCTCACACACACACACAGTTACCCTGTCACACTCACACACATTCACTCTCTCACACTCACACACAGTCACTCTCTCACACTCTCACACGGTCACTCTCTCACACTCACACACAGTCACTCCTGCACACTCACACACAGTCACTCTTTCACACTCATGCACTTTCATCCTCTCAAACTCACACATGTTCATTCTCTCACACTGACACACAGCCACTCTCTCACACTCACACACAGTCACCCTCTCACACTCACACACAGTCACACTCTCCCACTCACACACAGTCACTCTCTCACACTCACACACACTTACAACCTTGCACTGACACATGTTCATTCTCTCACACTCCCACAAAGTCACCCTCTCACACACACACACACAGTCACCCTGTCACATTCAGTCACTCTCTCACACTCACACAGTCACTCTCTCACACTCACACTCAGTCACTCTCCCACACTCACACATTTACTCTCATACTCACACTCACTCATTCACACTCACACACATTCATTCTCACCAACTCACACACATTCACTCTCTCACACACACACACATACTGACTCTCTCTCACACACACACATTCACTCTCTCACACTCACACACATTCACGCTCTCACACTCACACACAGTCACACTTTCACACTCACACACAGTCACTCTCTCAGACTCTTACACAGTCACTCTCTCACACAGTGACAATCTTACACTCACATAGACACACTCTCACACTCACACACAGTCACTCTCTCGCACTCACACACAGTCATTCTCTCCCACTCACACACAGTCACTCTCTCACACTCACACATGTTCATTCTCTCACACTGACACACATTCACTCTCTCCCACTCACACACAGTCACCCTCTCACACTCACACACATTCACACTCTCGCACTGACACACTGTCACTCTCTCACACTCAAAAACAATCACGCTCTAATACTCGCACACAGTCACGCATTCACACTCACCCACAGTCACTCTCTCCCACTCACACACATTCACTCTCTCACACTCACACACAGTCACTCTCTCCCACTCACACATGGTCACGCTCTCACACACAGTCACTCTCTCACACTCGCATACATTCACTCTCTCACACACAAACAGTCACTTTCTCACACTCACACACATTCACTCACTCACACTCACACACAGTCACTCTCACCCACTCACACACAGTCACCCTCTCACACACACACACACAGTCACCCTGTCACATTCAGTCACTCTCACACTCACAAACTGACTCTCTCACACTCACACACATTCACTCTCTCTCACTCACACACAGTCACTCTCTCACACTCACATGTTCATTCTCTCACACTCACACACATTCACTCTCTCACACTCACAAACATTCACTCTCACCCACTCACACACAGTCACCCTCTCACACACACACAGTTACCCTGTCACACTCACACACATTCACTCTCTCACACTCACACACAGTCACTCTCTCACACTCTCACACGGTCACTCTCTCACACTCACACACAGTCACTCCCGCACACTCACACACAGTCACTCTTTCACACTCATGCACTTTCATCCTCTCAAACTCACACATGTTCATTCTCTCACACTGACACACAGCCACTCTCTCACACTCACACACAGTCACCCTCTCACACTCACACACAGTCACACTCTCCCACTCACACACAGTCACTCTCTCACACTCACACACACTTACAACCTTGCACTGACACATGTTCATTCTCTCACACTCCCACAAGTCACCCTCTCACACACACACACACAGTCACCCTGTCACATTCAGTCACTCTCTCCCACTCACACACAGTCACTCACTCACACTCACACACAGTCACCCTCTCACACTCACACACAGTCACACTCTCCCACTCACACACAGTCACTCTCTCACACTCACGCACACTTACTCTCTCGCACTCACACATGTTGATTCTCTCACACTCACACACAGTCACCCACTCACACTCACACACATCCACTCTCTCCCACTCACACACAGTCAATCTCTCACACTAACACACATCCACTCTCTCCCACTCACACACAGTCACACTCTCCCACTCACACACAGTCACTCTCTCACACTCACACACAGTCACTCTCTCACACTCACACACATCCTCTCTCTCCCACTCACACACAGTCACTCTCTCACACTAACATACATTCACTCTCTCACACTCACACACACTTACTCTCTCGCACTCACACACATCCACTCTCTCACACTCACACACAGTCACTCTCTCACACTCACACACACAGTCACACAATCCCACTCACACACAGTCACTCTCTCACACTCACACACAGTCCCTCTCTAAGACTCACACACAGTCACTCTCTCACACTCACACACACTTACTCTCTCGCACTCACACATGTCCATTCTCTCACACTCACACACAGTCACCCTCTCACACTCACAAACATCCACTCTCTCACACTCACACACAGTCACTTACCCACACTCACAAACAGTCACTCTCGCACACTCACACTTGTTCATTCTCTCACACTCACACACAGTCAAACTCTGACACTCACACACAGTGACACTCAAACTCACACATGTTCATTCTCTCACACTCACACACAGTCACACTCACACTCACACACAATCCCTCTCTCACACTCACACACATTCACCCTCTCGCACTCACACACATTCACTCTCTCATACTAACACACAGTCACTCTCTCACACTCACACACATTCACTCTCTCACACTCACACAATCACCCTCTCACACTCACACACATTCACTCTCTCACACACACACACATACTGACTCTCTCTCACACACACACATTCACTCTCTCACACTCACACACATTCACGCTCTCACACTCACACACAGTCACACTTTCACACTCACACACAGTCACTCTCTCAGACTCTTACACAGTCACTCTCTCACACAGTGACAATCTTACACTCACATAGACACACTCTCACACTCACACACAGTCACTCTCTCGCACTCACACACAGTCATTCTCTCCCACTCACACACAGTCACTCTCTCACACTCACACATGTTCATTCTCTCACACTGACACACATTCACTCTCTCCCACTCACACACAGTCACCCTCTCACACTCACACACATTCACACTCTCGCACTGACACACTGTCACTCTCTCACACTCAAAAACAATCACGCTCTAATACTCGCACACAGTCACGCATTCACACTCACCCACAGTCACTCTCTCCCACTCACACACATTCACTCTCTCACACTCACACACAGTCACTCTCTCCCACTCACACACAGTCACGCTCTCACACACAGTCACTCTCTCACACTCGCATACATTCACTCTCTCACACACAAACAGTCACTTTCTCACACTCACACACATTCACTCACTCACACTCACACACAGTCACTCTCACCCACTCACACACAGTCACCCTCTCACACACACACACACAGTCACCCTGTCACATTCAGTCACTCTCACACTCACAAACTGACTCTCTCACACTCACACACATTCACTCTCTCTCACTCACACACAGTCACTCTCTCACACTCACATGTTCATTCTCTCACACTCACACACATTCACTCTCTCACACTCACAAACATTCACTCTCACCCACTCACACACAGTCACCCTCTCACACACGCACAGTTACCCTGTCACACTCACACACATTCACTCTCTCACACTCACACACAGTCACTCTCTCACACTCTCACACGGTCACTCTCTCACACTCACACACAGTCACTCCCGCACACTCACACACAGTCACTCTTTCACACTCATGCACTTTCATCCTCTCAAACTCACACATGTTCATTCTCTCACACTGACACACAGCCACTCTCTCACACTCACACACAGTCACCCTCTCACACTCACACACAGTCACACTCTCCCACTCACACACAGTCACTCTCTCACACTCACACACACTTACAACCTTGCACTGACACATGTTCATTCTCTCACACTCCCACAAAGTCACCCTCTCACACACACACACACAGTCACCCTGTCACATTCAGTCACTCTCTCACACTCACACAGTCACTCTCTCACACTCACACTCAGTCACTCTCCCACACTCACACATTCACTCTCATACTCACACTCACTCATTCACACTCACACACATTCATTCTCACCAACTCACTCACAGTCACCCTCTCACACACACACACACAGTTACCCTGTCACACTCACACACATTCACTCTCTCACACTCACACACAGTCACTCTCTCACACACACACAGTCACTCTCTCACACTCATGCACATTCATTCTCCCAAACTCACACATGTTCATTCTCTCACACTGACACAGTCACTCTCTCACACTCACACAGTCAACCTCTCACACTCACACACAGCCACTCTCTTGCACTCACACACTGACTCACACTCAAACACAGTCACTCTCTCACACTCACACACAGTCACTCTCTCCCACTCACACACAGCCAAACTCTCGCACTCACACACATTCACTCTCTCACACTAATACACATTCACTCTCTCACACTCACACACACACTTACTCTCTCGCACTCACACATGTTCATTCTCTCACACTCACACACAGTCAACCTCTCACACTCACACACATCCACTCTCTCACACTCACACACAATCACTCACCCACACTCACACACAGTCACTCTCTCACACTCACACATGTTCATTCTCTCACACTCACACACAGTCACTCTCTGACACTCACACATGTTCATTCTCTCACACTCACACACAGTCCCTCTCTAAGACTCACACACAGTCACTCTCTCACACTCACACACACTTACTCTCTCGCACTCACACATGTCCATTCTCTCACACTCACACACAGTCACCCTCTCACACTCACAAACATCCACTCTCTCACACTCACACACAGTCACTTACCCACACTCACAAACAGTCACTCTCGCACACTCACACTTGTTCATTCTCTCACACTCACACACAGTCAAACTCTGACACTCACACACAGTGACACTCAAACTCACACATGTTCATTCTCTCACACTCACACACAGTCACACTCACACTCACACACAATCCCTCTCTCACACTCACACACATTCACCCTCTCGCACTCACACACATTCACTCTCTCCCACTAACACACAGTCACTCTCTCACACTCACACACATTCACTCTCTCACACTCACACAATCACCCTCTCACACTCACACACATTCACTCTCTCACACACACACACATACTGACTCTCTCTCACACACACACATTCACTCTCTCACACTCACACACATTCACGCTCTCACACTCACACACAGTCACACTTTCACACTCACACACAGTCACTCTCTCAGACTCTTACACAGTCACTCTCTCACACAGTGACAATCTTACACTCACATAGACACACTCTCACACTCACACACAGTCACTCTCTCGCACTCACACACAGTCATTCTCTCCCACTCACACACAGTCACTCTCTCACACTCACACATGTTCATTCTCTCACACTGACACACATTCACTCTCTCCCACTCACACACAGTCACCCTCTCACACTCACACACATTCACACTCTCGCACTGACACACTGTCACTCTCTCACACTCAAAAACAATCACGCTCTAATACTCGCACACAGTCACGCATTCACACTCACCCACAGTCACTCTCTCCCACTCACACACATTCACTCTCTCACACTCACACACAGTCACTCTCTCCCACTCACACACAGTCACGCTCTCACACACAGTCACTCTCTCACACTCGCATACATTCACTTTCTCACACACAAACAGTCACTTTCTCACACTCACACACATTCACTCACTCACACTCACACACAGTCACTCTCACCCACTCACACACAGTCACCCTCTCACACACACACACACAGTCACCCTGTCACATTCAGTCACTCTAACACTCACAAACTGACTCTCTCACACTCACACACATTCACTCTCTCTCACTCACACACAGTCACTCTCTCACACTCACATGTTCATTCTCTCACACTCACACACATTCACTCTCTCACACTCACAAACATTCACTCTCACCCACTCACACACAGTCACCCTCTCACACACACACACAGTTACCCTGTCACACTCACACACATTCACTCTCTCACACTCACACACAGTCACTCTCTCACACTCTCACACGGTCACTCTCTCACACTCACACACAGTCACTCCTGCACACTCACACACAGTCACTCTTTCACACTCATGCACTTTCATCCTCTCAAACTCACACATGTTCATTCTCTCACACTGACACACAGCCACTCTCTCACACTCACACACAGTCACCCTCTCACACTCACACACAGTCACACTCTCCCACTCACACACAGTCACTCTCTCACACTCACACACACTTACAACCTTGCACTGACACATGTTCATTCTCTCACACTCCCACAAAGTCACCCTCTCACACACACACACACAGTCACCCTGTCACATTCAGTCACTCTCTCACACTCACACAGTCACTCTCTCACACTCACACTCAGTCACTCTCCCACACTCACACATTTACTCTCATACTCACACTCACTCATTCACACTCACACACATTCATTCTCACCAACTCACACACATTCACTCTCTCACACACACACACATACTGACTCTCTCTCACACACACACATTCACTCTCTCACACTCACACACATTCACGCTCTCACACTCACACACAGTCACACTTTCACACTCACACACAGTCACTCTCTCAGACTCTTACACAGTCACTCTCTCACACAGTGACAATCTTACACTCACATAGACACACTCTCACACTCACACACAGTCACTCTCTCGCACTCACACACAGTCATTCTCTCCCACTCACACACAGTCACTCTCTCACACTCACACATGTTCATTCTCTCACACTGACACACATTCACTCTCTCCCACTCACACACAGTCACCCTCTCACACTCACACACATTCACACTCTCGCACTGACACACTGTCACTCTCTCACACTCAAAAACAATCACGCTCTAATACTCGCACACAGTCACGCATTCACACTCACCCACAGTCACTCTCTCCCACTCACACACATTCACTCTCTCACACTCACACACAGTCACTCTCTCCCACTCACACATGGTCACGCTCTCACACACAGTCACTCTCTCACACTCGCATACATTCACTCTCTCACACACAAACAGTCACTTTCTCACACTCACACACATTCACTCACTCACACTCACACACAGTCACTCTCACCCACTCACACACAGTCACCCTCTCACACACACACACACAGTCACCCTGTCACATTCAGTCACTCTCACACTCACAAACTGACTCTCTCACACTCACACACATTCACTCTCTCTCACTCACACACAGTCACTCTCTCACACTCACATGTTCATTCTCTCACACTCACACACATTCACTCTCTCACACTCACAAACATTCACTCTCACCCACTCACACACAGTCACCCTCTCACACACACACAGTTACCCTGTCACACTCACACACATTCACTCTCTCACACTCACACACAGTCACTCTCTCACACTCTCACACGGTCACTCTCTCACACTCACACACAGTCACTCCCGCACACTCACACACAGTCACTCTTTCACACTCATGCACTTTCATCCTCTCAAACTCACACATGTTCATTCTCTCACACTGACACACAGCCACTCTCTCACACTCACACACAGTCACCCTCTCCCACTCACACACAGTCACCCTCTCACACTCACACACATTCACACTCTCGCACTGACACACTGTCACTCTCTCACACTCAAAAACAATCACGCTCTAATACTCGCACACAGTCACGCATTCACACTCACCCACAGTCACTCTCTCCCACTCACACACATTCACTCTCTCACACTCACACACAGTCACTCTCTCCCACTCACACATGGTCACGCTCTCACACACAGTCACTCTCTCACACTCGCATACATTCACTCTCTCACACACAAACAGTCACTTTCTCACACTCACACACATTCACTCACTCACACTCACACACAGTCACTCTCACCCACTCACACACAGTCACCCTCTCACACACACACACACAGTCACCCTGTCACATTCAGTCACTCTCACACTCACAAACTGACTCTCTCACACTCACACACATTCACTCTCTCTCACTCACACACAGTCACTCTCTCACACTCACATGTTCATTCTCTCACACTCACACACATTCACTCTCTCACACTCACAAACATTCACTCTCACCCACTCACACACAGTCACCCTCTCACACACACACAGTTACCCTGTCACACTCACACACATTCACTCTCTCACACTCACACACAGTCACTCTCTCACACTCTCACACGGTCACTCTCTCACACTCACACACAGTCACTCCCGCACACTCACACACAGTCACTCTTTCACACTCATGCACTTTCATCCTCTCAAACTCACACATGTTCATTCTCTCACACTGACACACAGCCACTCTCTCACACTCACACACAGTCACCCTCTCACACTCACACACAGTCACACTCTCCCACTCACACACAGTCACTCTCTCACACTCACACACACTTACAACCTTGCACTGACACATGTTCATTCTCTCACACTCCCACAAAGTCACCCTCTCACACACACACACACAGTCACCCTGTCACATTCAGTCACTCTCTCACACTCACACAGTCACTCTCTCACACTCACACTCAGTCACTCTCCCACACTCACACATTCACTCTCATACTCACACTCACTCATTCACACTCACACACATTCATTCTCACCAACTCACTCACAGTCACCCTCTCACACACACACACACAGTTACCCTGTCACACTCACACACATTCACTCTCTCACACTCACACACAGTCACTCTCTCACACACACACAGTCACTCTCTCACACTCATGCACATTCATTCTCCCAAACTCACACATGTTCATTCTCTCACACTGACACAGTCACTCTCTCACACGCACACAGTCAACCTCTCACACTCACACACAGCCACTCTCTTGCACTCACACACTGACTCACACTCAAACACAGTCACTCTCTCACACTCACACACAGTCACTCTCTCCCACTCACACACAGCCAAACTCTCGCACTCACACACATTCACTCTCTCACACTAATACACATTCACTCTCTCACACTCACACACACACTTACTCTCTCGCACTCACACATGTTCATTCTCTCACACTCACACACAGTCAACCTCTCACACTCACACACATCCACTCTCTCACACTCACACACAATCACTCACCCACACTCACACACAGTCACTCTCTCACACTCACACATGTTCATTCTCTCACACTCACACACAGTCACTCTCTGACACTCACACATGTTCATTCTCTCACACTCACACACAGTCCCTCTCTAAGACTCACACACAGTCACTCTCTCACACTCTCACACACTTACTCTCTCGCACTCACACATGTCCATTCTCTCACACTCACACACTGTCACCCTCTCACACTCACAAACATCCACTCTCTCACACTCACACACAGTCACTTACCCACACTCACAAACAGTCACTCTCGCACACTCACACTTGTTCATTCTCTCACACTCACACACAGTCAAACTCTGACACTCACACACAGTGACACTCAAACTCACACATGTTCATTCTCTCACACTCACACACAGTCACACTCACACTCACACACAATCCCTCTCTCACACTCACACACATTCACCCTCTCGCACTCACACACATTCACTCTCTCCCACTAACACACAGTCACTCTCTCACACTCACACACATTCACTCTCTCACACTCACACAATCACCCTCTCACACTCACACACATTCACTCTCTCACACACACACACATACTGACTCTCTCTCACACACACACATTCACTCTCTCACACTCACACACATTCACGCTCTCACACTCACACACAGTCACACTTTCACACTCACACACAGTCACTCTCTCAGACTCTTACACAGTCACTCTCTCACACAGTGACAATCTTACACTCACATAGGCACACTCTCACACTCACACACAGTCACTCTCTCGCACTCACACACAGTCATTCTCTCCCACTCACACACAGTCACTCTCTCACACTCACACATGTTCATTCTCTCACACTGACACACATTCACTCTCTCCCACTCACACACAGTCACCCTCTCACACTCACACACATTCACACTCTCGCACTGACACACTGTCACTCTCTCACACTCAAAAACAATCACGCTCTAATACTCGCACACAGTCACGCATTCACACTCACCCACAGTCACTCTCTCCCACTCACACACATTCACTCTCTCACACTCACACACAGTCACTCTCTCCCACTCACACACAGTCACGCTCTCACACACAGTCACTCTCTCACACTCGCATACATTCACTCTCTCACACACAAACAGTCACTTTCTCACACTCACACACATTCACTCACTCACACTCACACACAGTCACTCTCACCCACTCACACACAGTCACCCTCTCACACACACACACACAGTCACCCTGTCACATTCAGTCACTCTAACACTCACAAACTGACTCTCTCACACTCACACACATTCACTCTCTCTCACTCACACACAGTCACTCTCTCACACTCACATGTTCATTCTCTCACACTCACACACATTCACTCTCTCACACTCACAAACATTCACTCTCACCCACTCACACACAGTCACCCTCTCACACACACACAGTTACCCTGTCACACTCACACACATTCACTCTCTCACACTCACACACAGTCACTCTCTCACACTCTCACACGGTCACTCTCTCACACTCACACACAGTCACTCCCGCACACTCACACACAGTCACTCTTTCACACTCATGCACTTTCATCCTCTCAAACTCACACATGTTCATTCTCTCACACTGACACACAGCCACTCTCTCACACTCACACACAGTCACCCTCTCACACTCACACACAGTCACACTCTCCCACTCACACACAGTCACTCTCTCACACTCACACACACTTACAACCTTGCACTGACACATGTTCATTCTCTCACACTCCCACAAAGTCACCCTCTCACACACACACACACAGTCACCCTGTCACATTCAGTCACTCTCTCACACTCACACAGTCACTCTCTCACACTCACACTCAGTCACTCTCCCACACTCACACATTCACTCTCATACTCACACTCACTCATTCACACTCACACACATTCATTCTCACCAACTCACTCACAGTCACCCTCTCACACACACACACACAGTTACCCTGTCACACTCACACACATTCACTCTCTCACACTCACACACAGTCACTCTCTCACACACACACAGTCACTCTCTCACACTCATGCACATTCATTCTCCCAAACTCACACATGTTCATTCTCTCACACTGACACAGTCACTCTCTCACACTCACACAGTCAACCTCTCACACTCACACACAGCCACTCTCTTGCACTCACACACTGACTCACACTCAAACACAGTCACTCTCTCACACTCACACACAGTCACTCTCTCCCACTCACACACAGCCAAACTCTCGCACTCACACACATTCACTCTCTCACACTAATACACATTCACTCTCTCACACTCACACACACACTTACTCTCTCGCACTCACACATGTTCATTCTCTCACACTCACACACAGTCAACCTCTCACACTCACACACATCCACTCTCTCACACTCACACACAATCACTCACCCACACTCACACACAGTCACTCTCTCACACTCACACATGTTCATTCTCTCACACTCACACACAGTCACTCTCTGACACTCACACATGTTCATTCTCTCACACTCACACACAGTCACACTCTGACACTCACACACAGTCACTCTCTCACACTCATGCACATACATCCTCTCAAACTCACACATGTTTATTCTCTCACACTGACACAGTCACTCTCTCACACTCACACACATTCACTCTCTCACAATCACACACAGTCACCCTCTCACACAGTCACACTCTCCCACTCACACACAGTCACTCTCTCACACTCACGCACACTCACTCTCTCGCACTCACACATGTTCATTCTCTCACACTCACAAACAGTCACGCTCTCACACTCACCTACAGTCACTCTCTCCCACTCACACATAGTCACTCTCTCACACTCACACACAGTCACCCTCTCACACTCACACACATTCACATTCTCGCACTCACACACAGTCACTCTCTCACACTCACACACAGTCACCCTCTCGCACTCACATATTTCCATTCACTCACACAGTCACCCTCTCAGACTCACAAACATCCACTCTCTCCCACTCACACACAGTCACTCTCTCCCACTCACAGTCATTCTCTCCCACTCACACACAGTCACTCTCTCACACATGTTCATTCTCTCACACTGACACACATTCACTCTCTCACACTCACACACATCCACTCTCTCCCACTCACACACAGTCACTCTCTCACACTAACACACATTCACTCTCTCACTCTCAAACACACTTACTCTCTCGCACTCACTCACATCCACTCTCTCACACTCACACACAGTCACTCTCTCACACTCACACACAGTCACACTCTCCTACTCACACACAGTCTCTCTCTCACACTCACAAACAGTCACTCTCTCAGACTCACACACACTTACTCTCTCGCACTCACACATGTCCATTCTCTCACACTCACACAGTCACCCTCTCACACTCACAAACATCCACTCTCTCACACACACACACAGTCACTCACCCACACTCACAAACAGTCACTCTCTCACACTCACACTTGTTCATTCTCTCACACTCACACACAGTCAAACTCTGACACTCACACACAGTCACCCACTCACACTCACAGACAGTCACACTCAAACTCACACATGTTCATTCTCTCACACTCACACACAGTCACACTCACACTCACACACAGTCCCCCTCTCACACTCACACACATTCACCCTCTCCCTCTCACACACATTCACTCTCTCCCACACACACACAGTCACTCTCTCACAGCCAGACAATCACACTCTCACACTCACACACATTCACTCTCTCACACTCACACACAGTCACTGTCTCACACTCACACACAGTCACTCTCTCCGACTCATACACACTGACTCTCTCTCACACACACACCCTCCCTCTCACACATTCACGCTCTCACACACACACACATTCACCCTCTCCCACTCACACACAATCACACTCTCACACTCACACACAGTCACTCTCTCAGACTCTTACACAGTCACTCTCTCACACAGTCACAATCTCACACTCACACAGTCACACTCTCACACTCACACACAGTCACTCTCTCAGACTCTTACACAGTCATTCTCTCACACAGTCACAATCTCACACTCACACAGTCACACTCACACACTGTCACTCTCTTCCACTCACACGCAGTGACTCTCTCACACTCACAGTCACTCTTTCATACTCATGTTCATTCCCCCACACTCACACATGTTCATTCTCTCACACTCTCACATGTTCATTCTCTCACACTCACACACAGACACCCTCTCACTCTCACACACATTCACACTCTCGCAATCACACACAGCCACTCTCTCACACTCACACACAATCACGCTCTAACACTCGCACACAGTCACGCTCTCACACTCACTCACAGTCACTCTCTCCCACTCACACACATTCGCTCTCTCACACTCGCACACAGTCACTCTCTCCCACTCACACACAGTCACTCTCTCACACTCACACACAGTCACCCTCTTGCACTCACACTCATTCACATTCTCGCACTCACACACAGTCACTCTCTCTCACTCACACACAGTCACGCTCTAACACTCGCACACAGTCACGCTCTCACACTCACCCACAGTCACTCTCTCCCACTCACACACATTTACTCTCTCACACTCACACACAGTCACTCTCTCCCACTCACACACCGTCACTCTCTCACACTCATACACAGTCACCCTCTCGCACTCACACACATTCACTCTCTCACACTCACACACGGTCACTCTCTCTCACTCTCACATAGTCACACTCTCGCACTCACACACATTCACTCTCTCACACACAGTCACTCTCTCACACTCGCACACATTCACTCTCTCACACACAAACAGTCACTTTCTCGCACTCACACACAGTCACTATCTCCCACTCACAAACTGACTCTCTCACACTCACACACATTCACTCTCTCACACTCAGACAGTCACTCTCTCACACTCACACACAGTCACTCTCTCACACTCACATGTTCATTCTCTCACACTCACAGACATTCACTCTCTCACACTCACACACAGTCACTCTCTCACACTCACACACAGTCACCCTCTCACACACACACACAGTCACCCTCTCACATTCAGTCACTCTCTCACACTCACACAGTCACTCTCTCACTCACACACAGTCATCCTTTAACACTCACACACATTTGCTCTCTCACACGCACACACACTGACTCTCACACTCACACATGTTCATTCTCTCACACACACACATTCACTGTCTCACACTCACAGGCAGTCACCCTCTCACACTCACACAGTCACCCTCTCACACTCACACACATTCACTCTCTCACAATCACACACAGTCACCCTCTCACACAGTCACACTCTCCCACTCACACACAGTCACTCTCTCACACTCACGCACACTCACTCTCTCGCACTCACACATGTTCATTCTCTCACACTCACAAACAGTCACGCTCTCACACTCACCTACAGTCACTCTCTCCCACTCACACATAGTCACTCTCTCACACTCACACACAGTCACCCTCTCACACTCACACACATTCACATTCTCGCACTCACACACAGTCACTCTCTCACACTCACACACAGTCACCCTCTCGCACTCACATATTTCCATTCACTCACACAGTCACCCTCTCAGACTCACAAACATCCACTCTCTCCCACTCACACACAGTCACTCTCTCCCACTCACAGTCATTCTCTCCCACTCACACACAGTCACTCTCTCACACATGTTCATTCTCTCACACTGACACACATTCACTCTCTCACACTCACACACATCCACTCTCTCCCACTCACACACAGTCACTCTCTCACACTAACACACATTCACTCTCTCACTCTCAAACACACTTACTCTCTCGCACTCACTCACATCCACTCTCTCACACTCACACACAGTCACTCTCTCACACTCACACACAGTCACACTCTCCTACTCACACACAGTCTCTCTCTCACACTCACAAACAGTCACTCTCTCAGACTCACACACACTTACTCTCTCGCACTCACACATGTCCATTCTCTCACACTCACACAGTCACCCTCTCACACTCACAAACATCCACTCTCTCACACACACACACAGTCACTCACCCACACTCACAAACAGTCACTCTCTCACACTCACACTTGTTCATTCTCTCACACTCACACACAGTCAAACTCTGACACTCACACACAGTCACCCACTCACACTCACAGACAGTCACACTCAAACTCACACATGTTCATTCTCTCACACTCACACACAGTCACACTCACACTCACACACAGTCCCCCTCTCACACTCACACACATTCACCCTCTCCCTCTCACACACATTCACTCTCTCCCACACACACACAGTCACTCTCTCACAGCCAGACAATCACACTCTCACACTCACACACATTCACTCTCTCACACTCACACACAGTCACTGTCTCACACTCACACACAGTCACTCTCTCCGACTCATACACACTGACTCTCTCTCACACACACACCCTCCCTCTCACACATTCACGCTCTCACACACACACACATGCACCCTCTCCCACTCACACACAATCACACTCTCACACTCACACACAGTCACTCTCTCAGACTCTTACACAGTCACTCTCTCACACAGTCACAATCTCACACTCACACAGTCACACTCTCACACTCACACACAGTCACTCTCTCAGACTCTTACACAGTCATTCTCTCACACAGTCACAATCTCACACTCACACAGTCACACTCACACACTGTCACTCTCTTCCACTCACACGCAGTGACTCTCTCACACTCACAGTCACTCTTTCATACTCATGTTCATTCCCCCACACTCACACATGTTCATTCTCTCACACTCTCACATGTTCATTCTCTCACACTCACACACAGACACCCTCTCACTCTCACACACATTCACACTCTCGCAATCACACACAGCCACTCTCTCACACTCACACACAATCACGCTCTAACACTCGCACACAGTCACGCTCTCACACTCACTCACAGTCACTCTCTCCCACTCACACACATTCGCTCTCTCACACTCGCACACAGTCACTCTCTCCCACTCACACACAGTCACTCTCTCACACTCACACACAGTCACCCTCTTGCACTCACACACATTCACATTCTCGCACTCACACACAGTCACTCTCTCTCACTCACACACAGTCACGCTCTAACACTCGCACACAGTCACGCTCTCACACTCACCCACAGTCACTCTCTCCCACTCACACACATTTACTCTCTCACACTCACACACAGTCACTCTCTCCCACTCACACACCGTCACTCTCTCACACTCATACACAGTCACCCTCTCGCACTCACACACATTCACTCTCTCACACTCACACACGGTCACTCTCTCTCACTCTCACATAGTCACACTCTCGCACTCACACACATTCACTCTCTCACACACAGTCACTCTCTCACACTCGCACACATTCACTCTCTCACACACAAACAGTCACTTTCTCGCACTCATACACAGTCACTATCTCCCACTCACAAACTGACTCTCTCACACTCACACACATTCACTCTCTCACACTCAGACAGTCACTCTCTCACACTCACACACAGTCACTCTCTCACACTCACATGTTCATTCTCTCACACTCACAGACATTCACTCTCTCACACTCACACACAGTCACTCTCTCACACTCACACACAGTCACCCTCTCACACACACACACAGTCACCCTCTCACATTCAGTCAATCTCTCACACTCACACAGTCACTCTCTCACTCACACACAGTCATCCTTTAACACTCACACACATTTGCTCTCTCACACGCACACACACTGACTCTCACACTCACACATGTTCATTCTCTCACACACACACATTCACTGTCTCACACTCACAGGCAGTCACCCTCTCACACTCACACAGTCACCCTCTCGCACTCACACACAGTCACTCTCTCACACTCACTCACAGTCACTCTCTCATAATCACACAGTCACTCTCACACTCACACACAGTCGCCCTCTCACACACATTCACTCTCTCACACACACACATTCACACACAGTCACTCTCCCACACTCACACACATTTACTCTCTCACACACACACATTCACTCTCTCACACTCACACACAGTCACTTCCGCACACTCACACATGTTTATTCTCTCACACTCACATACAGTCACACTCTCACACTCCCACACAGTCACTCTCTTGCACTCACACACACTGATTCTCTCGCACTCACACATGTTCATTCTCTCACACTAACACAGTCACCCACTCACACTCGCACACAGTCACTGTCTCACACACAGTCACTCTCTCCCACTCACACACACTCAATCTCTCACACTCACACATTCACTCTCTCACACTCACACATTCACACACTCACACACAGACACTCTCTCGCACTCACACACAGTCACCCTCTCACACACACATACAGTCACCCTGTCACACTCAGTCACTCTCTCACACTCACACACTGTCACCCTCAAACACTCACACACGTTCACTCTCTCAAACTCATGCACATTCATCCTCTCAAACTCACACATGTTCATTATCTCACACTCACACACAGTCACTCTCTTGCACTCACACACTGACTCTCACACACTCACACATGTTCATTCTCTCACACTCACACAGTCACCCTCTCACACTCACACTCATTCACACTCTCACACTCAAGCTCTCACACTCACACACAGTCACTCTCTCGCACTCACACACATTCACACTCTCGCACTCACACACAGTCACTCTCTCACACTCACACACAGTCACGCTATAACACTCACACACAGTCACTCTCTCACACTCACACACAGTCACGCTATAACACTCACACACAGTCACTCTCTCCCACTCAAAAACATTCACTCTCTCACACTCAGTCACTCTCACACACTCACACGCAGTCACTCTCTCACACACACACATTCACTCTCTCACACTCACACACAGTCACTCTCTCACACTCACACAGTCACCGTCTCGCCCTCACACACATTCACTCTCTCACATTCACACACGGTCACCCTCTCTCACTCACACACTGTCACTCTCAAACATTCACACACAGTCACTCTCTGACACTGACACACAGCCACTCTCTCCCACTCACACACAGTCACCCTCTCACACTCACAAACAGTCACTCTCTCAGACTCACACACACTTACTCTCTCGCACTCACACATGTCCATTCTCTCACACTCACACAGTCACCCTCTCAAACTCACAAACATCCACTCTCACACACACACACAGTCACTCACCCACACTCACAAACAGTCACTCTCTCACACTCACACTTGTTCATTCTCTCACACTCACACACAGTCAAACTCTGACACTCACACACAGTCACCCACTCACACTCACAGACAGTCACACTCAAACTCACACATGTTCATTCTCTCACACTCACACACAGTCACACTCACACTCACACACAGTCCCCCTCTCACACTCACACACATTCACCCTCTCCCTCTCACACACATTCACTCTCTCCCACACACACACAGTCACTCTCTCACAGCCAGACAATCACACTCTCACACTCACACACATTCACTCTCTCACACTCACACACAGTCACTGTCTCACACTCACACACAGTCACTCTCTCCGACTCATACACACTGACTCTCTCTCACACACACACCCTCCCTCTCACACATTCACGCTCTCACACACACACATTCACCCTCTCCCACTCACACACAATCACACTCTCACACTCACACACAGTCACTCTCTCAGACTCTTACACAGTCACTCTCTCACACAGTCACAATCTCACACTCACACAGTCACACTCTCACACTCACACACAGTCACTCTCTCAGACTCTTACTCAGTCATTCTCTCACACAGTCACAATCTCACACTCACACAGTCACACTCACACACTGTCACTCTCTTCCACTCACACGCAGTGACTCTCTCACACTCACAGTCACTCTTTCATACTCATGTTCATTCCCCCACACTCACACATGTTCATTCTCTCACACTCTCACATGTTCATTCTCTCACACTCACACACAGACACCCTCTCACTCTCACACACATTCACACTCTCGCAATCACACACAGCCACTCTCTCACACTCACACACAATCACGCTCTAACACTCGCACACAGTCACGCTCTCACACTCACTCACAGTCACTCTCTCCCACTCACACACATTCGCTCTCTCACACTCGCACACAGTCACTCTCTCCCACTCACACACAGTCACTCTCTCACACTCACACACAGTCACCCTCTCGCACTCACACACATTCACATTCTCGCACTCACACACAGTCACTCTCTCTCACTCACACACAGTCACGCTCTAACACTCGCACACAGTCACGCTCTCACACTCACCCACAGTCACTCTCTCCCACTCACACACATTTACTCTCTCACACTCACACACAGTCACTCTCTCCCACTCACACACCGTCACTCTCTCACACTCATACACAGTCACCCTCTCGCACTCACACACATTCACTCTCTCACACTCACACACGGTCACTCTCTCTCACTCTCACATAGTCACACTCTCGCACTCACACACATTCACTCTCTCACACACAGTCACTCTCTCACACTCGCACACATTCACTCTCTCACACACAAACAGTCACTTTCTCGCACTCACACACAGTCACTATCTCCCACTCACAAACTGACTCTCTCACACTCACACACATTCACTCTCTCACACTCAGACAGTCACTCTCTCACACTCACACACAGTCACTCTCTCACACTCACATGTTCATTCTCTCACACTCACAGACATTCACTCTCTCACACTCACACACAGTCACTCTCTCACACTCACACACAGTCACCCTCTCACACACACACACAGTCACCCTCTCACATTCAGTCACTCTCTCACACTCACACAGTCACTCTCTCACTCACACACAGTCATCCTTTAACACTCACACACATTTGCTCTCTCACACGCACACACACTGACTCTCACACTCACACATGTTCATTCTCTCACACACACACATTCACTGTCTCACACTCACAGGCAGTCACCCTCTCACACTCACACAGTCACCCTCTCGCACTCACTCACAGTCACTCTCTCATAATCACACAGTCACTCTCACACTCACACACAGTCGCCCTCTCACACTCACACACATTCACTCTCTCACACACACACATTCACACACAGTCACTCTCCCACACTCACACACATTTACTCTCTCACACACACACATTCACTCTCTCACACTCACACACAGTCACTTCCGCACACTCACACATGTTTATTCTCTCACACTCACATACAGTCACACTCTCACACTCCCACACAGTCACTCTCTTGCACTCACACACACTGATTCTCTCGCACTCACACATGTTCATTCTCTCACACTCACACAGTCACCCACTCACACTCGCACACAGTCACTGTCTCACACACAGACACTCTCTCCCACTCACACACACTCAATCTCTCACACTCACACATTCACTCTCTCACACTCACACATTCACACTCTCACACTCACACACAGACACTCTCTCGCACTCACACACAGTCACCCTCTCACACACACATACAGTCACCCTGTCACACTCAGTCACTCTCTCACACTCACACACTGTCACCCTCAAACACTCACACACGTTCACTCTCTCAAACTCATGCACATTCATCCTCTCAAACTCACACATGTTCATTATCTCACACTCACACACAGTCACTCTCTTGCACTCACACACTGACTCTCACACACTCACACATGTTCATTCTCTCACACTCACACAGTCACCCTCTCACACTCACACTCATTCACACTCTCACACTCAAGCTCTCACACTCACACACAGTCACTCTCTCGCACTCACACACATTCACACTCTCGCACTCACACACAGTCACTCTCTCACACTCACACACAGTCACTCTCTCTCACTCACACACAGTCACGCTCTAACACTCGCACACAGTCACGCTCTCACACTCACCCACAGTCACTCTCTCCCACTCACACACATTTACTCTCTCACACTCACACACAGTCACTCTCTCCCACTCACACACCGTCACTCTCTCACACTCATACACAGTCACCCTCTCGCACTCACACACATTCACTCTCTCACACTCACACACGGTCACTCTCTCTCACTCTCACATAGTCACACTCTCGCACTCACACACATTCACTCTCTCACACACAGTCACTCTCTCACACTCGCACACATTCACTCTCTCACACACAAACAGTCACTTTCTCGCACTCATACACAGTCACTATCTCCCACTCACAAACTGACTCTCTCACACTCACACACATTCACTCTCTCACACTCAGACAGTCACTCTCTCACACTCACACACAGTCACTCTCTCACACTCACATGTTCATTCTCTCACACTCACAGACATTCACTCTCTCACACTCACACACAGTCACTCTCTCACACTCACACACAGTCACCCTCTCACACACACACACAGTCACCCTCTCACATTCAGTCAATCTCTCACACTCACACAGTCACTCTCTCACTCACACACAGTCATCCTTTAACACTCACACACATTTGCTCTCTCACACGCACACACACTGACTCTCACACTCACACATGTTCATTCTCTCACACACACACATTCACTGTCTCACACTCACAGGCAGTCACCCTCTCACACTCACACAGTCACCCTCTCGCACTCACACACAGTCACTCTCTCACACTCACTCACAGTCACTCTCTCATAATCACACAGTCACTCTCACACTCACACACAGTCGCCCTCTCACACACATTCACTCTCTCACACACACACATTCACACACAGTCACTCTCCCACACTCACACACATTTACTCTCTCACACACACACATTCACTCTCTCACACTCACACACAGTCACTTCCGCACACTCACACATGTTTATTCTCTCACACTCACATACAGTCACACTCTCACACTCCCACACAGTCACTCTCTTGCACTCACACACACTGATTCTCTCGCACTCACACATGTTCATTCTCTCACACTAACACAGTCACCCACTCACACTCGCACACAGTCACTGTCTCACACACAGTCACTCTCTCCCACTCACACACACTCAATCTCTCACACTCACACATTCACTCTCTCACACTCACACATTCACACACTCACACACAGACACTCTCTCGCACTCACACACAGTCACCCTCTCACACACACATACAGTCACCCTGTCACACTCAGTCACTCTCTCACACTCACACACTGTCACCCTCAAACACTCACACACGTTCACTCTCTCAAACTCATGCACATTCATCCTCTCAAACTCACACATGTTCATTATCTCACACTCACACACAGTCACTCTCTTGCACTCACACACTGACTCTCACACACTCACACATGTTCATTCTCTCACACTCACACAGTCACCCTCTCACACTCACACTCATTCACACTCTCACACTCAAGCTCTCACACTCACACACAGTCACTCTCTCGCACTCACACACATTCACACTCTCGCACTCACACACAGTCACTCTCTCACACTCACACACAGTCACGCTATAACACTCACACACAGTCACTCTCTCACACTCACACACAGTCACGCTATAACACTCACACACAGTCACTCTCTCCCACTCAAAAACATTCACTCTCTCACACTCAGTCACTCTCACACACTCACACGCAGTCACTCTCTCACACACACACATTCACTCTCTCACACTCACACACAGTCACTCTCTCACACTCACACAGTCACCGTCTCGCCCTCACACACATTCACTCTCTCACATTCACACACGGTCACCCTCTCTCACTCACACACAGTCACTCTCAAACACTCACACACAGTCACTCTCTGACACTGACACACAGCCACTCTCTCCCACTCACACAGTCACCCTCTCACACTCACAAACAGTCACTCTCTCAGACTCACACACACTTACTCTCTCGCACTCACACATGTCCATTCTCTCACACTCACACAGTCACCCTCTCAAACTCACAAACATCCACTCTCTCACACACACACACAGTCACTCACCCACACTCACAAACAGTCACTCTCTCACACTCACACTTGTTCATTCTCTCACACTCACACACAGTCAAACTCTGACACTCACACACAGTCACCCACTCACACTCACAGACAGTCACACTCAAACTCACACATGTTCATTCTCTCACACTCACACACAGTCACACTCACACTCACACACAGTCCCCCTCTCACACTCACACACATTCACCCTCTCCCTCTCACACACATTCACTCTCTCCCACACACACACAGTCACTCTCTCACAGCCAGACAATCACACTCTCACACTCACACACATTCACTCTCTCACACTCACACACAGTCACTGTCTCACACTCACACACAGTCACTCTCTCCGACTCATACACACTGACTCTCTCTCACACACACACCCTCCCTCTCACACATTCACGCTCTCACACACACACATTCACCCTCTCCCACTCACACACAATCACACTCTCACACTCACACACAGTCACTCTCTCAGACTCTTACACAGTCACTCTCTCACACAGTCACAATCTCACACTCACACAGTCACACTCTCACACTCACACACAGTCACTCTCTCAGACTCTTACTCAGTCATTCTCTCACACAGTCACAATCTCACACTCACACAGTCACACTCACACACTGTCACTCTCTTCCACTCACACGCAGTGACTCTCTCACACTCACAGTCACTCTTTCATACTCATGTTCATTCCCCCACACTCACACATGTTCATTCTCTCACACTCTCACATGTTCATTCTCTCACACTCACACACAGACACCCTCTCACTCTCACACACATTCACACTCTCGCAATCACACACAGCCACTCTCTCACACTCACACACAATCACGCTCTAACACTCGCACACAGTCACGCTCTCACACTCACTCACAGTCACTCTCTCCCACTCACACACATTCGCTCTCTCACACTCGCACACAGTCACTCTCTCCCACTCACACACAGTCACTCTCTCACACTCACACACAGTCACCCTCTCGCACTCACACACATTCACATTCTCGCACTCACACACAGTCACTCTCTCTCACTCACACACAGTCACGCTCTAACACTCGCACACAGTCACGCTCTCACACTCACCCACAGTCACTCTCTCCCACTCACACACATTTACTCTCTCACACTCACACACAGTCACTCTCTCCCACTCACACACCGTCACTCTCTCACACTCATACACAGTCACCCTCTCGCACTCACACACATTCACTCTCTCACACTCACACACGGTCACTCTCTCTCACTCTCACATAGTCACACTCTCGCACTCACACACATTCACTCTCTCACACACAGTCACTCTCTCACACTCGCACACATTCACTCTCTCACACACAAACAGTCACTTTCTCGCACTCACACACAGTCACTATCTCCCACTCACAAACTGACTCTCTCACACTCACACACATTCACTCTCTCACACTCAGACAGTCACTCTCTCACACTCACACACAGTCACTCTCTCACACTCACATGTTCATTCTCTCACACTCACAGACATTCACTCTCTCACACTCACACACAGTCACTCTCTCACACTCACACACAGTCACCCTCTCACACACACACACAGTCACCCTCTCACATTCAGTCACTCTCTCACACTCACACAGTCACTCTCTCACTCACACACAGTCATCCTTTAACACTCACACACATTTGCTCTCTCACACGCACACACACTGACTCTCACACTCACACATGTTCATTCTCTCACACACACACATTCACTGTCTCACACTCACAGGCAGTCACCCTCTCACACTCACACAGTCACCCTCTCGCACTCACTCACAGTCACTCTCTCATAATCACACAGTCACTCTCACACTCACACACAGTCGCCCTCTCACACTCACACACATTCACTCTCTCACACACACACATTCACACACAGTCACTCTCCCACACTCACACACATTTACTCTCTCACACACACACATTCACTCTCTCACACTCACACACAGTCACTTCCGCACACTCACACATGTTTATTCTCTCACACTCACATACAGTCACACTCTCACACTCCCACACAGTCACTCTCTTGCACTCACACACACTGATTCTCTCGCACTCACACATGTTCATTCTCTCACACTCACACAGTCACCCACTCACACTCGCACACAGTCACTGTCTCACACACAGACACTCTCTCCCACTCACACACACTCAATCTCTCACACTCACACATTCACTCTCTCACACTCACACATTCACACTCTCACACTCACACACAGACACTCTCTCGCACTCACACACAGTCACCCTCTCACACACACATACAGTCACCCTGTCACACTCAGTCACTCTCTCACACTCACACACTGTCACCCTCAAACACTCACACACGTTCACTCTCTCAAACTCATGCACATTCATCCTCTCAAACTCACACATGTTCATTATCTCACACTCACACACAGTCACTCTCTTGCACTCACACACTGACTCTCACACACTCACACATGTTCATTCTCTCACACTCACACAGTCACCCTCTCACACTCACACTCATTCACACTCTCACACTCAAGCTCTCACACTCACACACAGTCACTCTCTCGCACTCACACACATTCACACTCTCGCACTCACACACAGTCACTCTCTCACACTCACACACAGTCACGCTATAACACTCACACACAGTCACTCTCTCACACTCACACACAGTCACGCTATAACACTCACACACAGTCACTCTCTCCCACTCAAAAACATTCACTCTCTCACACTCAGTCACTCTCACACACTCACACGCAGTCACTCTCTCACACACACACATTCACTCTCTCACACTCACACACAGTCACTCTCTCACACTCACACAGTCACCGTCTCGCCCTCACACACATTCACTCTCTCACATTCACACACGGTCACCCTCTCTCACTCACACACAGTCACTCTCAAACACTCACACACAGTCACTCTCTGACACTGACACACAGCCACTCTCTCCCACTCACACAGTCACCCTCTCACACTCACATAGTCACTCTCTCACACTCACTCTCTGACACTCACACACAGCCACTCTCTCCCACTCACACACAGTCAATCTCTCACACTCACACACACTCACTCTTTCACACTCACACACAGCCAGCCTCTCGCACTCACACACATTCACTCTCTCACACTCACACACAGTCACTCTTTCACATTCAGACACAGTCACCCTCTCGCACTCACAAACATTTACTCTCTCACATCACACACATTCACTCTCTCACAGTCACACACATTCACTCTCTCACACTCACACAGTCACTCTCTCACACTCACACACAGTCACACTCTCACACTCACATGTTCATTCTCTCACACTCACACACATTCACTCTCTCGCACTCACACAGTCACTCTCTCACACTCACACACAGTCACCCTCTAACACTCACACACATTCTCTCTCTCACACTAACACACAGTCACTGTCTCACACTCACACACAGTCACTCTCACACTCACACACAGTCACTCTCTCACACTCACACACAACCACTCTCTCACACTCACACACAGTCACTCTCACACTCACACACAGTCACTCTCTCACACTCACACACAGTCACTCTCACACACACGCACTGTCACTCACTCACACTCACATACAGTCACTCTCACACTCACACACAGTCACTCTCTCACACTCACACACAGTCACTCTCACACTCACACACAGTCACTCTCTCACACTCACACACAGTCACCCTCTAACACTCACGCACATTCACTCATTCACACTCACACACAGTCACTCTCTCACACTCACACACAGTCACTCTCACACTCACACAGTCACACTCTCACACTCACACACAGCTACTCTCTCACACTCACACAGTCACTCTCACACTCACACACATTCACTCTCTTGCACTCACAAACATTCAATCTCTCACACTCACACGCAGTCACGCTCTCACACTCACACATTCACTCTCTCACACTCAAACACATTCACTTTCTCACACTCACACATTCACTCTCTCACACTCACACACAGTCACTCTCACACTCACACACATTCACTCTCTCACACTCACACACACTGACTCTCTCACACTCACACATTTTCATTCTCTCACACACACACATTCACACTCTCACACTCACAGACAGTCACCCTCTCACACTCACACAGTCACCCTCTTGCACTCACACACATTCACTCTCTCACACTCACACATGTTCATTCTCTCACACACAGTCACAGTCACACACTCACATACACTCACTATCTCACACTCACACTCTCACACCCACACACACTCACTCTCTCCCACTCACACAGTCACTCTCTCACACACACACATTCACACTCTCACACACACACATTCACACTCTCACACTCACACAGTCACTCTCTCACACTCGCACATGTTCATTCTCTCACTCACACACTCACATACACTCACTCTCTCACACTCACACACAGTCACACTCTCACTCTCACACACACACACTCTCTCCCACTCACACAGTCACTCTCTCCCACTCACAGTCACTTTCTCACACTCACACACATTCGCTCTCTCACACATTCATCCTCTCCCACTCACACATGTTCATTCTCTCACACTCACACACAGTCACTCTCACACTCACACACAGTCACTCTCTTGCACTCACACACACTGACACCCTCGCACTCACACATATTCATTCTCTCACACTCACACAGTCACCCACTCACACTCGCACAAAGTCACTGTCTCACACACAATCACTATCTCTCCAACTCACACACACTGACTCTCTCACACTCACACAGTCACTCTCTCAAACTCACACACTGTCACCCTCTAACACTCACACACATTCACTCTCTCAAACTCACACATGTTCATAATCTCACACTCACACACAGTCACTCTCTTGCACTCACACACTGACTCTCACACACTCACACATGTTCATTCTCTCACACTCACACAGTCACCCTCTTACACTCACACTCTCACACTCAAGCTCTCACACTCACACACTCACACAGTCACTCTCTCGCACTCACACACATTCACACTCTCGCACTCACACACAGTCACTCTCTCACACTCACTCACAGTCACGCTATAACACTCACACACAGTCACTCTCTCACACTCACCCACAGTCACTCTCTCCCACTCACCCACAGTCACTCTCTCCCACTCAAAAACATTCACTCTCTCACACTCAGTCACTCTCTCACACTCACACGCAGTCACTCTCTCACACACACACATTCATTCTCTCACACTCACACACATTCACTCTCTCACACTCACAGTCACCCTCTCGCACTCACACACATTCACTCTCTCACATTCAAACACGGTCACCCTCTCTCACTCACACACAGTCACTCTCTCACACTCACACACAGTCACTCTCTGACACTTACACACAGCCACTCTCTCCCACTCACACACAGTCACCCTCTCACACTCACATACAGCGACTCTCTCACACTCACTCTCTGACACTCACACACAGCCACTCTCTCCCACTCACACACAGTCACTCTCTGACACTCACACACAGTCACTCTTTCACACTCAGACACAGTCACCCTCTCGTACTCACACACATTCACTCTCTCACACTCACACACAGTCACTCTTTCACACTCAGACACAGTCACCCTCTCACACTCACACACATTCACTCTCTCACACTCACACACATTCACTCTCTCACATTCACACAGTCACTCTCTCACACAGTCACTCTCTCACACTCACATGTTCATTCTCTCACACTCACACACATTAACTCTCTCACACTCACACACAGTCACTCTCTCACACTCACACACAATCACTCTTTCACACTCACATGTTCATTCTCTCACACTCACACACATTCACTCTCTCACACTCACACACAGTCACTCTCTCACACTCACATGTTCATTCTCTCACACACATTCACCCTCTCGCACTCACACACATTTACTCTCTCACACTCACACACATTCACTCTCTCACACTCACACACATTCACTCTCTCACACTCATACAGTCACTCTCTCACACTCACACACAGTCACTCTCTCACACTCACATGTTCATTCTCTCACACTCACACACATTCACTCTCTCACACTCACACACATTCACTCTCTCACACTCACACACATTCACTCTCTCACACTCACACACAGTCACTCTCTCACACACACACACAGTCACCCTGTCACATCCAGTCACTCTCTCCCACTCACACAGTTACTCTCTCCCACTCACAGTCACTTTCTCACACTCACACACATTCGCTCTCTCACACATTCATCCTCTCCCACTCACACATGTTCATTCTCTCACACTCACACACAGTCACTCTCTCACACTCACACACAGTCACTCTCTTGCACTCACACACACTGACACCCTCGCACTCACACATATTCATTCTCTCACACTCACACAGTCACCCACTCACACTCGCACAAAGTCACTGTCTCACACACAATCACTATCTCTCCAACTCACACACACTGACTCTCTCACACTCACACAGTCACTCTCTCAAACTCACACACTGTCACCCTCTAACACTCACACACATTCACTCTCTCAAACTCACACATGTTCATAATCTCACACTCACACACAGTCACTCTCTTGCACTCACACACTGACTCTCACACACTCACACATGTTCATTCTCTCACACTCACACAGTCACCCTCTTACACTCACACTCTCACACTCAAGCTCTCACACTCACACACTCACACAGTCACTCTCTCGCACTCACACACATTCACACTCTCGCACTCACACACAGTCACTCTCTCACACTCACTCACAGTCACGCTATAACACTCACACACAGTCACTCTCTCACACTCACCCACAGTCACTCTCTCCCACTCACCCACAGTCACTCTCTCCCACTCAAAAACATTCACTCTCTCACACTCAGTCACTCTCTCACACTCACACGCAGTCACTCTCTCACACACACACATTCATTCTCTCACACTCACACACATTCACTCTCTCACACTCACAGTCACCCTCTCGCACTCACACACATTCACTCTCTCACATTCAAACACGGTCACCCTCTCTCACTCACACACAGTCACTCTCTCACACTCACACACAGTCACTCTCTGACACTTACACACAGCCACTCTCTCCCACTCACACACAGTCACCCTCTCACACTCACATACAGCGACTCTCTCACACTCACTCTCTGACACTCACACACAGCCACTCTCTCCCACTCACACACAGTCACTCTCTGACACTCACACACAGTCACTCTTTCACACTCAGACACAGTCACCCTCTCGTACTCACACACATTCACTCTCTCACACTCACACACAGTCACTCTTTCACACTCAGACACAGTCACCCTCTCACACTCACACACATTCACTCTCTCACACTCACACAAATTCACTCTCTCACACAGTCACTCTCTCACACTCACACACAATCACTCTTTCACACTCACATGTTCATTCTCTCACACTCACACACATTCACTCTCTCACACTCACACACAGTCACTCTCTCACACTCACATGTTCATTCTCTCACACACATTCACCCTCTCGCACTCACACACATTTACTCTCTCACACTCACACACATTCACTCTCTCACACTCACACACATTCACTCTCTCACACTCACACAGTCACTCTCTCACACTCACACACAGTCACTCTCTCACACTCACATGTTCATTCTCTCACACTCACACACATTCACTCTCTCACACTCACACACATTCACTCTCTCACACTCACACACATTCACTCTCTCACACTCACACACAGTCACTCTCTCACACACACACACAGTCACCCTGTCACATCCAGTCACTCTCTCACACTCACACAGTTACTCTCTCACACTCACAAACAGTCACACTCTAACACTCACACGCATTCACTCTCTCACATTCACACACCGTCACTCTCTCACACTCACACACAGCCACTCTCTCACACTCACACACATTCACTCTCTTGCACTCACAAACATTCAATCTCTCACACTCACACACAGTCACGCTCTCACACTCACACATTCACTCTCTCACACTCAAACACATTCACTCTCTCACACTCACACATTCACTCTCTCACACTCACACACAGTCACTCTCACACTCGCACACAGTCACTGTCTCACACACATTCACTCGCTCACACTCACACACACTGACTCTCTCACACTCACACATGGTCATACTCTCACACACACACATTCACTCTCTCACACTCACAGGCTGTCACCCTCTCACACTCACACACAGTCACCCACTCACACTCGCACAAAGTCACTGTCTCACACACAATCACTATCTCTCCAACTCACACACACTGACTCTCTCACACTCACACAGTCACTCTCTCAAACTCACACACTGTCACCCTCTAACACTCACACACATTCACTCTCTCAAACTCACACATGTTCATAATCTCACACTCACACACAGTCACTCTCTTGCACTCACACACTGACTCTCACACACTCACACATGTTCATTCTCTCACACTCACACAGTCACCCTCTTACACTCACACTCTCACACTCAAGCTCTCACACTCACACACTCACACAGTCACTCTCTCGCACTCACACACATTCACACTCTCGCACTCACACGCAGTCACTCTCTCACACTCACTCACAGTCACGCTATAACACTCACACACAGTCACTCTCTCACACTCACCCACAGTCACTCTCTCCCACTCACCCACAGTCACTCTCTCCCACTCAAAAACATTCACTCTCTCACACTCAGTCACTCTCTCACACTCACACGCAGTCACTCTCTCACACACACACATTCATTCTCTCACACTCACACACATTCACTCTCTCACACTCACAGTCACCCTCTCGCACTCACACACATTCACTCTCTCACATTCAAACACGGTCACCCTCTCTCACTCACACACAGTCACTCTCTCACACTCACACACAGTCACTCTCTGACACTTACACACAGCCACTCTCTCCCACTCACACACAGTCACCCTCTCACACTCACATACAGCGACTCTCTCACACTCACTCTCTGACACTCACACACAGCCACTCTCTCCCACTCACACACAGTCACTCTCTGACACTCACACACAGTCACTCTTTCACACTCAGACACAGTCACCCTCTCGTACTCACACACATTCACTCTCTCACACTCACACACAGTCACTCTTTCACACTCAGACACAGTCACCCTCTCACACTCACACACATTCACTCTCTCACACTCACACACATTCACTCTCTCACATTCACACAGTCACTCTCTCACACAGTCACTCTCTCACACTCACATGTTCATTCTCTCACACTCACACACATTAACTCTCTCACACTCACACACAGTCACTCTCTCACACTCACACACAATCACTCTTTCACACTCACATGTTCATTCTCTCACACTCACACACATTCACTCTCTCACACTCACACACAGTCACTCTCTCACACTCACATGTTCATTCTCTCACACACATTCACCCTCTCGCACTCACACACATTTACTCTCTCACACTCACACACATTCACTCTCTCACACTCACACACATTCACTCTCTCACACTCACACAGTCACTCTCTCACACTCACACACAGTCACTCTCTCACACTCACATGTTCATTCTCTCACACTCACACACATTCACTCTCTCACACTCACACACATTCACTCTCTCACACTCACACACATTCACTCTCTCACACTCACACACAGTCACTCTCTCACACACACACACAGTCACCCTGTCACATCCAGTCACTCTCTCACACTCACACAGTCACTCTCTCACACTCACAAACAGTCACACTCTAACACTCACACGCATTCACTCTCTCACATTCACACACCGTCACTCTCTCACACTCACACACAGCCACTCTCTCACACTCACACACATTCACTCTCTTGCACTCACAAACATTCAATCTCTCACACTCACACACAGTCACGCTCTCACACTCACACATTCACTCTCTCACACTCAAACACATTCACTCTCTCACACTCACACATTCACTCTCTCACACTCACACACAGTCACTCTCACACTCGCACACAGTCACTGTCTCACACACATTCACTCGCTCACACTCACACACACTGACTCTCTCACACTCACACATGGTCATACTCTCACACACACACATTCACTCTCTCACACTCACACAGTCACTCTCACACTCACACACAGTCACTCTCTCACACTCACACACAGTCACTCTCACACACACGCACTGTCACTCACTCACACTCACATACAGTCACTCTCACACTCACACACAGTCACTCTCTCACACTCACACACAGTCACTCTCACACTCACACACAGTCACTCTCTCACACTCACACACAGTCACCCTCTAACACTCACACACATTCACTCATTCACACTCACACACAGTCACTCTCTCACACTCACACACAGTCACTCTCACACTCACACAGTCACACTCTCACACTCACACACAGCTACTCTCTCACACTCACACAGTCACTCTCACACTCACACACATTCACTCTCTTGCACTCACAAACATTCAATCTCTCACACTCACACGCAGTCACGCTCTCACACTCACACATTCACTCTCTCACACTCACACATTCACTCTCTCACACTCACACACAGTCACTCTCACACTCACACACATTCACTCTCACACTCACACACACTGACTCTCTCACACTCACACATTTTCATTCTCTCACACACACACATTCACACTGTCACACTCACAGACAGTCACCCTCTCACACTCACACAGTCACCCTCTTGCACTCACACACATTCACTCTCTCACACTCACACATGTTCATTCTCTCACACACAGTCACCGTCACACACTCACATACACTCACTATCTCACACTCACACTCTCACACCCACACACACTCACTCTCTCCCACTCACACAGTCACTCTCTCACACACACACATTCACACTCTCACACACACACATTCACACTCTCACACTCACACAGTCACTCTCTCACACTCGCACATGTTCATTCTCTCACTCACACACTCACATACACTCACTCTCTCACACTCACACACAGTCACACTCTCACTCTCACACACACACACTCTCTCCCACTCACACAGTCACTCTCTCCCACTCACAGTCACTTTCTCACACTCACACACATTCGCTCTCTCACACATTCATCCTCTCCCACTCACACATGTTCATTCTCTCACACTCACACACAGTCACTCTCTCACACTCACACACAGTCACTCTCTTGCACTCACACACACTGACACCCTCGCACTCACACATATTCATTCTCTCACACTCACACAGTCACCCACTCACACTCGCACAAAGTCACTGTCTCACACACAATCACTATCTCTCCAACTCACACACACTGACTCTCTCACACTCACACAGTCACTCTCTCAAACTCACACACTGTCACCCTCTAACACTCACACACATTCACTCTCTCAAACTCACACATGTTCATAATCTCACACTCACACACAGTCACTCTCTTGCACTCACACACTGACTCTCACACACTCACACATGTTCATTCTCTCACACTCACACAGTCACCCTCTTACACTCACACTCTCACACTCAAGCTCTCACACTCACACACTCACACAGTCACTCTCTCGCACTCACACACATTCACACTCTCGCACTCACACACAGTCACTCTCTCACACTCACTCACAGTCACGCTATAACACTCACACACAGTCACTCTCTCACACTCACCCACAGTCACTCTCTCCCACTCACCCACAGTCACTCTCTCCCACTCAAAAACATTCACTCTCTCACACTCAGTCACTCTCTCACACTCACACGCAGTCACTCTCTCACACACACACATTCATTCTCTCACACTCACACACATTCACTCTCTCACACTCACAGTCACCCTCTCGCACTCACACACATTCACTCTCTCACATTCAAACACGGTCACCCTCTCTCACTCACACACAGTCACTCTCTCACACTCACACACAGTCACTCTCTGACACTTACACACAGCCACTCTCTCCCACTCACACACAGTCACCCTCTCACACTCACATACAGCGACTCTCTCACACTCACTCTCTGACACTCACACACAGCCACTCTCTCCCACTCACACACAGTCACTCTCTGACACTCACACACAGTCACTCTTTCACACTCAGACACAGTCACCCTCTCGTACTCACACACATTCACTCTCTCACACTCACACACAGTCACTCTTTCACACTCAGACACAGTCACCCTCTCACACTCACACACATTCACTCTCTCACACTCACACACATTCACTCTCTCACATTCACACAGTCACTCTCTCACACAGTCACTCTCTCACACTCACATGTTCATTCTCTCACACTCACACACATTAACTCTCTCACACTCACACACAGTCACTCTCTCACACTCACACACAATCACTCTTTCACACTCACATGTTCATTCTCTCACACTCACACACATTCACTCTCTCACACTCACACACAGTCACTCTCTCACACTCACATGTTCATTCTCTCACACACATTCACCCTCTCGCACTCACACACATTTACTCTCTCACACTCACACACATTCACTCTCTCACACTCACACACATTCACTCTCTCACACTCACACAGTCACTCTCTCACACTCACACACAGTCACTCTCTCACACTCACATGTTCATTCTCTCACACTCACACACATTCACTCTCTCACACTCACACACATTCACTCTCTCACACTCACACACATTCACTCTCACACTCACACACAGTCACTCTCTCACACACACACACAGTCACCCTGTCACATCCAGTCACTCTCTCACACTCACACAGTTACTCTCTCACACTCACAAACAGTCACACTCTAACACTCACACGCATTCACTCTCTCACATTCACACACCGTCACTCTCTCACACTCACACACAGCCACTCTCTCACACTCACACACATTCACTCTCTTGCACTCACAAACATTCAATCTCTCACACTCACACACAGTCACGCTCTCACACTCACACATTCACTCTCTCACACTCAAACACATTCACTCTCTCACACTCACACATTCACTCTCTCACACTCACACACAGTCACTCTCACACTCGCACACAGTCACTGTCTCACACACATTCACTCGCTCACACTCACACACACTGACTCTCTCACACTCACACATGGTCATACTCTCACACACACACATTCACTCTCTCACACTCACAGGCTGTCACCCTCTCACACTCACACACAGTCACCCACTCGCACTCACACACAGTCACTCTCTTACATGCACACACAGTCACTCTCTCACACTCACACAGTCACTCTCTCACACTCACACACAGTCACCCTCCCACACTCACACACAGTCACCCTCTCACACTCACACACATTCACTCTCTCACACACACATTCACACTCACACTCACACACAGTCACTCTCTCACACTCACACACATTCATTCTCTCACACACACACATTCACTCTCTCACACTCACACACAGTCACTCTCTCACACTCACACATGTTCATTCTCTTACACACAGTCACACTCACACACTCACACACACTCACTCTCTCACACTCACACAGTCACTCTCTCACACTCACACACAGTCACTCTCTTCCACTCACAGTCACTTTCTCACACTCACACACATTCACTCTCTCACACATTGAACCTCTCCCACTCACACATGTTCATTCTCTCACACACACACACAGTCACTCTCACACTCACACCCATTCACCCTGTCAAACTCACACACAGACACTCTCTCACACTCTCACAGTCACTCTCTTGCACTCACACACACTGACTCTCTTGCACTCACACATATTCATTCTCTCACACTCACACAGTCACCCTCTCACACTCGCCCACAGTTACTGTCTCTCACTCACACACAGTCACTCTCTCCCACTCACACATACTGACTCTCTCACACTCACACACATTCACTCTCTTACACTCAAACACATTCACTCTCTCACACTCACACACATTCACCCTCTCCCTCTCACACACAGTCATTCTCTCCCACTCACACACAGTCACTCTCTCACACTCACACATGTTCATTCTCTCACACACACACATTCACTCTCTCACACTTACACTGTCTCTCACACTCACCCACCGCCACTCTCTCCCACTCGCACACATTCACTCTCTCACACTCACACAGTCACTCTGTCCCACTCACACACATTCACTCTCTCGCACTCACACACAGTCACGCTCTCACACTCACACATTCACTCTCACACTCAGACATTCACTCTCTCACACTCACACATTCACTCTCTCACACTCATCCACATTCATCCTCTCAAACTCACACATGTTCAGTCTGTCACACTGACACACAGTCACTCTCTCACACAGTCAAGCTCTCACACTCACACACAGTCACTCTCTCACACTCACACACATTCACTCTCTCACACTCACACAAATTCACTCTCTCACACTCACACACAGTCAGCCTCTCACACTCACACACATTCACTCTCTCACACTCACAGTCACCCTCTCACACTCACACAGTCACTCTCTTGCACTCACACACTGACTCCCTCACACTCACACATGTTCATTCTCTCACACTCACACAGTTAAACTCTCACACTCACACACATTCACCCTGTCCCACACATTCACTCTCTCACACTCATACATGTTCACTCTCTCACACACACACATTCACTCTCTCACACTCACACATGTTCTCTCTCACACTCACACAAACTGACTCTCACACTCACACCCTCACACACATTCATTCTCTCACACTCACACACACTGACTCTCTCACACTCACACATGTTCATTCTCTCACACACAGTCACTCTCTCACACTCACACAGTCTCTCTCTCACACACACACAGTCACTCTCCCACACTCACACACAGTCGCCCTCTCACACTCACACACAGTCACTCTCTCACACTCTCACAGTCTCTCTCTCACACACACACACAGTCACTCTCCCACACTCACACACAGTCGCCCTCTCACACTCACACTCATTCACTTTCTCACACACACACATTCACACTCACACACAGTTACTCTCTCACACTCACACATGTTCATTCTCTCAAACACAGTCACAGTCACACACTCACATACACTCACTCTCTCCCACTCACAGTCACACTCTCACACACACACATTCACACTTTCACACACACACATTCACACTTTCACACACACACATTCACACCCTCACACACACACAGTCACTCTCTCACACATACACACATTCACTCTCTCACACACACACACTCACTCTCTCACGCACACACAGTCACACTCTCACACCCACACACACTCACTCTCTCCCACTCACAGTCACTCTCTCACACACTCACATACACTCACTCTCTCACACTCACACAGTCACACTCTCACACTCACACACACTCACTCTCTCCCACTCACACAGTCACTCTCTCCTACTCACAGTCACTTTCTCACACTCACACACTTTCGCTCACTCACACATTCATCCTCTCCCACTCACACATGTTCATTCTCTCACACTCACACACAGTCACTCTCTCACACTCACACGCAGTCACTCTCTTGCACTCACACACACTGACTCTTTCGCACTCACACATCTTCATTCTCTCACACTCACACAGTCACCCACTCACACTCGCACACAGTCACTGCCTCACACACAGTCACTCTCTCCCACTCACACACACTGACTCTCTCACACTCACACACAGTCACTCTCTCACACTCACACATGTTCATAATCTCACACTCACACACAGTCACTCTCTTGCACTCACACACTGAATCTCACACACTCGCACATGTTCATTCTCTCACACTCACAGAGTCACCCTCTCACACTCACACTCATTCACACTCTCACACTCAAGCTCTCACACTCACACACTCACACACAGTCACTCTCTCGCACTCACAGGCATTGACACTCTCGCACTCACACACAGTCACTCTCTCACACTCACACACAGTCACGCTATAACACTCACACACAGTCACTCTCTCACACTCACCCACAGTCACTCTCTCCCACTCACCCACAGTCACTCTCTCCCACTCAAAAACATTCACTCTCTCACACTCAGTCACTCTCTCACACTCACACGCAGTCACTCTCTCACACACACACATTCACTCTCTCACACTCACACACAGTCACTCTCTCACACTCACACACAGTCACCCTCTCGCACTCACACACATTCACTCTCTCACATTCACACACGGTCACCCTCTCCCACTCACACACAGTCACTCTCTCACACTCACACACAGTCACTCTTTCACACTCACACACAGACAGCCTCTCGCACTCACACACATTCACTCTCTCACACTCACACACAGTCACTCTTTCACACTCAGACACAGTCACCCTCTCGCACTCACACACATTTACTCTCTCTCACTCACACACATTCACTCTCTCACACACACATTCACTCTCTCACACTCACAGACATTCACCCTCTCACACTCACACACAGTCACCCTCTCGCACTCACACACAATCACTATCTCACTCTCACACAGTCACTCTCTCACAATCACACAGTCACTCTCTCACACTCACACACATTCACTCTCTCACACACACACATTCACACTCACAATAACACACACTGACTCTCTCACACTCACACACATTCACTCTCTCACACTCAAACACATTCACTCTCTCACACTCACACACATTCACCATCTCCCACTCACACACAGTCATTCTCTCCTACTCACACACTGTCACTCTCTCACACTCACACATGTTCATTCTCTCACACACACATATTCACTCTCTCACACTTACACTGTCTCTGACACTCACACACCATCACTCTCTCCCACTCGCACACATTCACCCTCTCACACTCACACAGTCACTCTGTCCCACTCACACACATTCACTCTCTCGCACTCACACACAGTTACTCTCTCACACTCACACACAGTTACTCGCTCACACTCACACAGTCACGCTCTCACACGCACACATTCACTCTCACATTCAGACATTCACTCTCTCACACTCACACATTCACTCTCAAACACACACACATTCACTCTCTCACACTTACACTGTCTCTCAAACTCGCACATGTTCAGTCTCTCACACTGACACACATTCACTCTCTCACACTCACACACAGTCACTCTCTTGCACTCACACATTCACTCTCTCACACTCACACATGTTCTCTCTCACACTCACACAAATTGACTCTCACAGTCACACCCTCACACACATTCATTCTCTCACACTCACACATGCTGACTATTTGCACTCATCCACGCTCATTCTCTCACACTCACAAACCCTCACACGCCCACTCTCACTCACATGCGCACACTTACACACGCGAACATGTTCATTCTCACACTCACAGACGCTGACTCTCTCACACTCACACACATTCACTCTCTCGCACTCACACACATTCACACACATTCACCTTCTCGCACTCACACACATTCACTCTCTCACACTCACACAGTCACGCTCTCACACTCACACATTCACTCTCACTTTCACACATTCACTCTCTCACACTCACACATTCACTCTCAAACACACACACATTCACTCTCTCACACTTACACTGTCTCTCAAACTCGCACATGTTCAGTCTCTCACACTGACACACAGTCACTCTCTCACACTCACACAGTCACTCTCTCACATATTCAACCTCTCCCACTCACACATGTTCATTCTCTCACACACACACACAGTCACTCTCACACTCACACCCAGTCACCCTGTCAAACTCACACACAGTCACTCTCTCACACTCTCACAGTCACTCTCTCGCACTCACACACACGGACTCTCTTGCACTCACACATGTTCATTCTCTCACACTCACACAGCCACCCTCTCACACTCGCCCACAGTCACTGTCTCTCACTCACACACAGTCACTCTTTCCCACTCACACACACTGACTCTCTCACACTCACACATGTTCATTCTCTCACACACACACATTCACTCTCTCACACTTACACTGTCTCTCACACTCACACACCATCACTCTCTCCCACTCGCACACATTCACTCCCTCACACTCACACAGTCACTCTGTCCCACTCACACACAGTCACTCTCTCGCACTCACACACATTCACTCTCTCACACTCACACATTCACTCTCACATTCACACATTCACTCTCTCACACTCACACATTCACTCTCAAACACACACACATTCACTCTCTCACACTTACACTGTCTCTCAAACTCGCACATGTTCAGTCTCTCACACTGACACACAGTCACTCTCTCACACTCACACACAGTCACCCTCTCACACTCACACACAGTCACTCTCTCACACTCACGCACAGTCACTCTCTCACACTCACACACATTCACTCTCTCACATTCACACACGGTCACCCTCTCCCACTCACACACAGTCACTCTCTCACACTCACACACAGTCACTCTTTCACACTCACACACAGACAGCCTCTCGCACTCACACACATTCACTCTCTCACACTCACACACAGTCACTCTTTCACACTCAGACACAGTCACCCTCTCGCACTCACACACATTTACTCTCTCACACTCACACACATTCACTCTCTCACACACACATTCACTCTCTCACACTCACAGACAGTCACCCTCTCACACTCACACACAGTCACCCTCTCGCACTCACACACAATCACTATCTCACTCTCACACAGTCACTCTCTCACAATCACACAGTCACTCTCTCACACTCACTCTCTCACACACACACATTCACACTCACACTCACACACACTGACTCTCTCACACTCACACACATTCACTCTCTCACACTCAAACACATTCACTCTCTCACACTCACACACATTCACCATCTCCCACTCACACACAGTCATTCTCTCCCACTCACACACTGTCACTCTCTCACACTCACACATGTTCATTCTCTCACACACACATATTCACTCTCTCACACTTACACTGTCTCTCACACTCACACACCATCACTCTCTCCCACTCGCACACATTCACCCTCTCACACTCACACAGTCACTCTGTCCCACTCACACACATTCACTCTCTCGCACTCACACACAGTTACTCTCTCACACTCACACACAGTTACTCTCTCACACTCACACAGTCACGCTCTCACACACACGCATTCACTCTCACATTCAGACATTCACTCTCTCACACTCACACATTCACTCTCAAACACACACACATTCACTCTCTCACACTTACACTGTCTCTCAAACTCGCACATGTTCAGTCTCTCACACTGACACACATTCACTCTCTCACACTCACACACAGTCACTCTCTTGCACTCACACATTCACTCTCTCACACTCACACATGTTCTCTCTCACACTCACACAAATTGACTCTCACACTCACACCCTCACACACATTCATTCTCTCACACTCACACATGCTGACTATTTGCACTCATCCACGCTCATTCTCTCACACTCACAAACCCTCACACGCCCACTCTCACTCACATGCGCACACTTACACACGCGAACATGTTCATTCTCACACTCACAGACGCTGACTCTCTCACACTCACACACATTCACTCTCTCGCACTCACACACATTCACTCACTCACATTCACACACATTCACCTTCTCGCACTCACACACATTCACTCTCTCACACTCACACAGTCACGCTCTCACACTCACACATTCACTCTCACATTCACACATTCACTCTCTCACACTCACACATTCACTCTCTCACACTTACACTGTCTCTCAAACTCGCACATGTTCAGTCTCTCACACTGACACACAGTCAGTCTCTCACACTCACACACAGTCACTCTCACACTCACACCCAGTCACCCTGTCAAACTCACACACAGTCACTCTCTCACACTCTCACAGTCACTCTCACACACACACACAGTCACTCTCACACTCACACCCAGTCACCCTGTCAAACTCACACACAGTCACTCTCTCACACTCACACATTCACTCTCACACACACACACAGTCACTCTCACACTCACACCCAGTCACCCTGTCAAACTCACACACAGTCACTCTCTCACACTCACACATTCACTCTCACACACACACACAGTCACTCTCACACTCACACCCAGTCACCCTGTCAAACTCACACACAGTCACTCTCTCACACTCTCACAGTCACTCTCTCGCACTCACACACACTGACTCTCTTGCACTCACACATGTTCATTCTCTCACACACACACAGCCACCCTCTCACACTCGCCCACAGTCACTGTCTCTCACTCACACACAGTCACTCTTTCCCACTCACACACAGTCACTCTCTCACACTCACACATGTTCATTCTCTCACACACACACATTCACTCTCTCACACTTACACTGTCTCTCACACTCACACACCATCACTCTCTCCCACTCGCACACATTCACTCTCTCACACTCACACAGTCACTCTGTCCCACTCACACACATTCACTCTCTCGCACTCACACACAGTCACGCTCTCACACTCACACATTCACTCTCACATTCACACATTCACTCTCTCACACTCACACATTCACTCTCAAACACACACACATTCACTCTCTCACACTTACACTGTCTCTCAAACTCGCACATGTTCAGTCTCTCACACTGACACACAGTCACTCTCTCACACTCACACACAGTCACCCTCTCACACTCACACACATTCACTCTCTTGCACTCACACACGGTCACTGTCTCCCACTCACACACAGTCACCCTCTCGCACTCACACACATTCACTCTCTCACACTCACAAACAGTCACTTTCTCACACTCACACACAGTCACTCTCTCCCACTCATAGACTGACTCTCTCACACTCACACAAATTCACTCTCTCACACTCACACACAATCAGTCTCTCGCAGTCACACACATTCACTCTCTCACACTCACACAGTCACTCTCTCCCACTCACACACAGTCACCCTTTCACACTCACACACATTCAGTCTATCACACTCACACACAGTCACTTTCTCACACTCACACACAGTCACTCTCTCCCACTCATAGACTGACTCTCTCACACTCACACAAATTCACTCTCTCACACACACACACAGTCAGTCTCTCGCACTCACACTCATTCACTCTCTCACACTCACACACAGTCATTCTCTTGCACTCACACATTCCCTCTCTCACACTCACACATGTTCTCTCTCACACACACACAAACTGACTCTCACACTCACACCTTCACACACATTCATTCTCTCACACTCACACATGCTGACTATTTGCACTCATCCACGTTCATTCTCTCACACTCACAAACCCTCACACGCCCACTCTCACTCACACACATTCACTCTCTCACATTCACACACATTCACTCTCTCGCACTCACACACATTCACTCTCTCACACTCACACAGTCACGCTCTCACACTCACACACATTCACTCTCTCACATTCACACACATTCACTCTCTCGCACTCACACACATTCACTCTCTCACACTCACACAGTCACGCTCTCACACTCACACATTCACTCTCACATTCACTCTCTCACATTCACACACATTCACTCTATCACACTCACACACAGTCACTTTCTCACACTCACACACAGTCACTCTCTCCCACTCATAGACTGACTCTCTCACACTCACACAAATTCACTCTCTCACACTCACACACAGTCAGTCTCTCGAAGACACACACATTCACTCTCTCACACTCACAGTCACTCTCTCCCACTCACACACAGTCACCCTTTCGCACTCACACACATTCACTCTCTCGCACTCACACACATTCACTCTCTCACACTCACACACATTCACTCTCTCACACACACTCACATTCACCCTCTCACACTCACACAGTCACTCTGTCCCACTCACACACATTCACTCTCTCGCACTCACACACAGTTACTCTCTCACACTCACACACAGTTACTCTCTCACACTCACACAGTCACGCTCTCACACACACGCATTCACTCTCACATTCAGACATTCACTCTCTCACACTCACACATTCACTCTCAAACACACACACATTCACTCTCTCACACTTACACTGTCTCTCAAACTCGCACATGTTCAGTCTCTCACACTGACACACATTCACTCTCTCACACTCACACACAGTCACTCTCTTGCACTCACACATTCACTCTCTCACACTCACACATGTTCTCTCTCACACTCACACAAATTGACTCTCACACTCACACCCTCACACACATTCATTCTCTCACACTCACACATGCTGACTATTTGCACTCATCCACGCTCATTCTCTCACACTCACAAACCCTCACACGCCCACTCTCACTCACATGCGCACACTTACACACGCGAACATGTTCATTCTCACACTCACAGACGCTGACTCTCTCACACTCACACACATTCACTCTCTCGCACTCACACACATTCACTCTCTCACATTCACACACATTCACCTTCTCGCACTCACACACATTCACTCTCTCACACTCACACAGTCACGCTCTCACACTCACACATTCACTCTCACATTCACACATTCACTCTCTCACACTCACACATTCACTCTCTCACACTTACACTGTCTCTCAAACTCGCACATGTTCAGTCTCTCACACTGACACACAGTCAGTCTCTCACACTCACACACAGTCACTCTCACACTCACACCCAGTCACCCTGTCAAACTCACACACAGTCACTCTCTCACACTCTCACAGTCACTCTCACACACACACACAGTCACTCTCACACTCACACCCAGTCACCCTGTCAAACTCACACACAGTCACTCTCTCACACTCACACATTCACTCTCACACACACACACAGTCACTCTCACACTCACACCCAGTCACCCTGTCAAACTCACACACAGTCACTCTCTCACACTCACACATTCACTCACACACACACACAGTCACTCTCACACTCACACCCAGTCACCCTGTCAAACTCACACACAGTCACTCTCTCACACTCTCACAGTCACTCTCTCGCACTCACACACACTGACTCTCTTGCACTCACACATGTTCATTCTCTCACACACACACAGCCACCCTCTCACACTCGCCCACAGTCACTGTCTCTCACTCACACACAGTCACTCTTTCCCACTCACACACAGTCACTCTCTCACACTCACACATGTTCATTCTCTCACACACACACATTCACTCTCTCACACTTACACTGTCTCTCACACTCACACACCATCACTCTCTCCCACTCGCACACATTCACTCTCTCACACTCACACAGTCACTCTGTCCCACTCACACACATTCACTCTCTCGCACTCACACACAGTCACGCTCTCACACTCACACATTCACTCTCACATTCACACATTCACTCTCTCACACTCACACATTCACTCTCAAACACACACACATTCACTCTCTCACACTTACACTGTCTCTCAAACTCGCACATGTTCAGTCTCTCACACTGACACACAGTCACTCTCTCACACTCACACACAGTCACCCTCTCACACTCACACACATTCACTCTCTTGCACTCACACACGGTCACTGTCTCCCACTCACACACAGTCACCCTCTCGCACTCACACACATTCACTCTCTCACACTCACAAACAGTCACTTTCTCACACTCACACACAGTCACTCTCTCCCACTCATAGACTGACTCTCTCACACTCACACAAATTCACTCTCTCACACTCACACACAATCAGTCTCTCGCAGTCACACACATTCACTCTCTCACACTCACACAGTCACTCTCTCCCACTCACACACAGTCACCCTTTCACACTCACACACATTCAGTCTATCACACTCACACACAGTCACTTTCTCACACTCACACACAGTCACTCTCTCCCACTCATAGACTGACTCTCTCACACTCACACAAATTCACTCTCTCACACACACACACAGTCAGTCTCTCGCACTCACACTCATTCACTCTCTCACACTCACACACAGTCATTCTCTTGCACTCACACATTCCCTCTCTCACACTCACACATGTTCTCTCTCACACACACACAAACTGACTCTCACACTCACACCTTCACACACATTCATTCTCTCACACTCACACATGCTGACTATTTGCACTCATCCACGTTCATTCTCTCACACTCACAAACCCTCACACGCCCACTCTCACTCACACACATTCACTCTCTCACATTCACACACATTCACTCTCTCGCACTCACACACATTCACTCTCTCACACTCACACAGTCACGCTCTCACACTCACACACATTCACTCTCTCACATTCACACACATTCACTCTCTCGCACTCACACACATTCACTCTCTCACACTCACACAGTCACGCTCTCACACTCACACATTCACTCTCACATTCACTCTCTCACATTCACACACATTCACTCTATCACACTCACACACAGTCACTTTCTCACACTCACACACAGTCACTCTCTCCCACTCATAGACTGACTCTCTCGCACTCACACACATTCACTCTCTCACACTCACACAGTCACGCTCTCACACTCACACACATTCACTCTCTCACATTCACACACATTCACTCTCTCGCACTCACACACATTCACTCTCTCACACTCACACAGTCACGCTCTCACACTCACACATTCACTCTCACATTCACTCTCTCACATTCACACACATTCACTCTATCACACTCACACACAGTCACTTTCTCACACTCACACACAGTCACTCTCTCCCACTCATAGACTGACTCTCTCACACTCACACAAATTCACTCTCTCACACTCACACACAGTCAGTCTCTCGAAGACACACACATTCACTCTCTCACACTCACAGTCACTCTCTCCCACTCACACACAGTCACCCTTTCGCACTCACACACATTCACTCTCTCGCACTCACACACATTCACTCTCTCACACTCACACACATTCACTCTCTCACACACACTCACAGTCACTCTCTCCCACTCACACACAGTCACCCTTTCGCACTCACACACATTCACTCTCTCGCACTCACACACATTCACTCTCTCACACTCACACACAGTCACTCTTTTGCAATCACACATTCACTCTCTCACACTCACACATGTTCTCTCTCACACTCACACAAACTGACTCTCACACTCACACCTTCACACACATTCATTCTCTCACACTCACACATGCTGACTATTTGCACTCATCCACGTTCATTCTCTCACACTCACAAACCCTCACACGCCCACTCTCACTCACATGCGCACACTTACACACTCGAACATGTTCATTCTCACACTCACAGACGCTGACTCTCTCAGATTCACACACATTCACTCTCTCGCACTCACACACATTCACTCTCTCACATTCACACACATTCACTCTCTCGCACTCACACACATTCACTCTCTCACACACATTCACTCTCTCACACTCACACACATTCACTCTCTCGCACTCACAGACATTCACTCTCTTGCACTCACACACATTCACTCTCTCACACACACACATTCACTCTCTCACACGCACACACAGTCACTCTCTCACACTCACACATGTTCATTGTCTCACTCACACACAGTCACACTCACACACTCACATAAACTCACTCTCTCACACTCACACTCTCACACTCACACACAGTCACTCTCTCCCACTCACACAGTCACCCTCTCACACTCGCACACAATCACTGTCTCACACACACACACAGTCACACTCTCCCACTCACACACACTGACTCTCTCACACTCAGACACATTCACTCTCTCACACCCACACACTTTCACTCTCTCACACTCACACACGTTTACTCTCTCGCACTCACATGTTCATTCTCTCCCACTCACACATGTTCATTCTCTCACACTCACACACATTCGCTCCCACACACTCACACTCATTCAGTCTCTCACACTCACACACATTCACTCTCACACACTCACACTCATTCAGTCTCTCACACTCACACACAGTCACTCTCTCCCACTCGCACGCATTCACTCTCTCACACTCACACACAGTCACTCTGTCCCACTTGCACACATTCACTCTCTCACACTCACACACAGTCACTCTGTCCCACTCACACACAGTCACTCTCTCACACTCACACACAGCCACTCTCTCACACTGACACACAGTCACTCTCTCACACTCACACAGTCACTCTCTCACATATTCAACCTCTCCCACTCACACATGTTCATTCTCTCACACACACACACAGTCACTCTCACACTCACACCCAGTCACCCTGTCAAACTCACACACAGTCACTCTCTCACACTCTCACAGTCACTCTCTCGCACTCACACACACTGACTCTCTTGCACTCACACATGTTCATTCTCTCACACTCACACAGCCACCCTCTCACACTCGCCCACAGTCACTGTCTCTCACTCACACACAGTCACTCTTTCCCACTCACGCACATTGACTCTCTCACACTCACACATGTTCATTCTCTCACACACACACATTCACTCTCTCACACTTACACTGTCTCTCACACTCATACACCATCACTCTCTCCCACTCGCACACATTCACTCTCTCACACTCACACAGTCACTCTGTCCCACTCACACACATTCACTCTCTCGCACTCACACACAGTCACGCTCTCACACTCACACATTCACTCTCACATTCACACATTCACTCTCTCACACTCACACATTCACTCTCAAACACACATACATTCACTCTCTCACACTTACACTGTCTCTCACACTGACACACAGTCACTCTCTCACACTGACACACAGTCACTCTCTCACACTCACACACAGTCACCCTCTCACACTCACACACAGTCACTCTCTCACACTCACGCACAGTCACTCTCTCACACTCACACACATTCACTCTCTTGCACTCACACACGGTCACTGTCTCCCACTAACACACAGTCACCCTCTCGCACTCACACACATTCACTCTATCACACTCACACACAGTCACTTTCTCACACTCACACACAGTCACTCTCTCCCACTCATAGACTGACTCTCTCACACTCACACAAATTCACTCTCTCACACTCACACACAATCAGTCTCTCGCAGTCACACACATTCACTCTCTCACACTCACACAGTCACTCTCTCCCACTCACACACAGTCACCCTTTCGCACTCACACACATTCAGTCTATCACACTCACACACAGTCACTTTCTCATACTCACACACAGTCACTCTCTCCCACTCAGAGACTGACTCTCTCACACTCACACAAATTCACTCTCTCACACTCACACACAGTCAGTCTCTCGCACTCACACACATTCACTCTCTCACACTCACACACAGTCACTCTCTTGCACTCACACATTCACTCTCTCACACTCACACATGTTCTCTCTCACACTCACACAAACTGACTCTCACACTCACACCCTCACACACATTCATTCTCTCACACTCACACATGCTGACTATTTGCACTCATCCACGTTCATTCTCTCACACTCACAAACCCTCACACGCCCACTCTCACTCACATGCGCACACTTACACACTCGAACATGTTCATTCTCACACTCACAGACGCTGACTCTCTCACACTCACACACATTCACTCTCTCGCACTCACACACATTCACTCTATCACATTCACACACATTCACTCTCTCGCACTCACACACATTCACTCTCTCACACTCACACAGTCACGCTCTCACACTCACACATTCACTCTCACATTCACACATTCACTCTCTCACACATTCACTCTCAAACACACACACATTCACTCTCTCACACTTACACTGTCTCTCAATCTCGCACATGTTCAGTCTCTCACACTGACACACAGTCGCTTTATCACACTCACACACAGTCACCCTCTCACACTCACACACAGTTACTCTCTCACACTCACGCACAGTCACTCTCTCATACTCACACACATTCACTCTCTTGCACTCACACACATTCACTCTCTCACACTCACACACAGTCACCCTCTCGCACTCACACACATTCACTCTATCACACGCGCACACAGTCACTCTCGCACACTCACACATGTTCATTGTCTCACTCACACACAGTCACACTCACACACTCACATAAACTCACTCTCTCACACTCACACTCTCACACTCACACACAGTCACTCTCACACTCACACACAGTCACTCTCACCCACTCACACAGTCACCCTCTCACACTCGCACACAATCACTGTCTCACACACACACACAGTCACACTCTCCCACTCACACACACTGACTCTCTCACACTCACATACATTCACTCCCACACATTCAGTCTCTCACACTCACACACATTGACTCTCACACACTCACACTCATTCAGTCTCTCACATTCACACACAGTCACTCTGTCCCACTCGCACACATTCACTCTCTCACACTTACACTGTCTCTCACACTCATACACCATCACTCTCTCCCACTCGCACACATTCACTCTGTCCCACTCACACACAGTCACTCTGTCCCACTCACACACATTCACTCTCTCACACTCACACACAGCCACTCTCTCACACTCACACACAGTCACACTCTCACACTCACTTACTCACTCTCACACTCACACATTCACTCTCTCACACTCACACACATTCACTCTCTCACATTCACTCTCTCACACTCACACACATTCACTCTCTCACACTCACACACAGTTACCCTCTCACACTCACACACAGTCACCCTCTCATACAGTCACCCTGTCACACTCACACACAGTCACTCTCTCACACTCACACACAGTCACTCTCTCACACTCACAGTCACCCTCTAACACTCACACAGTAACCCTCTAACACTCACACACATTCACTCTCTCACACTCACAGTCGCTCTCTCACACTCACACACAGTCACTCTCTCACACTCACACACAGTCACTCTTTCACACTCACATGTTCATTCTCTCACACTCACACAGTTACCCTCTAACACTCACACACATTCACTCTCTCACATTCACACACATTCACTCTCTCGCACTCACACACATTCACTCTCTCACACACATTCACTCTCTCACACTCACACACATTCACTCTCTCGCACTCACACACATTCACTCTCTCACACACATTCACTCTCTCACACTCACACACATTCACTCTCTCGCACTCACAGACATTCACTCTCTTGCACTCACACACATTCACTCTCTCACACACACACATTCACTCTATCACACGCACACACAGTCACTCTCTCACACTCACACATGTTCATTGTCTCACTCACACACAGTCACACTCACACACTCACATAAACTCACTCTCTCACACTCACACTCTCACACTCACACACAGTCACTCTCTCCCACTCACACACAGTCACTCTCTCCCACTCACACAGTCACCCTCTCACACTCGCACACAATCACTGTCTCACACACACACACAGTCACACTCTCCCACTCACACACACTGAATCTCTCACACTCACACACATTCACTCTCTCACACTCACACACTTACACTCTCTCACACTCACACACGTTTACTCTCTCGCACTCACATGTTCATTCTCTCCCACTCACACACAGTCACTCTCTCACACTCACACACATTCGCTCACACACACTCACACTCATTCAGTCTCTCACACTCACACACATTCACTCTCACACACTCACACTCATTCAGTCTCTCACACTCACACACAGTCACTCTCTCCCACTCGCACGCATTCACTCTCTCACACTCACACACAGTCACTCTGTCCCACTCGCACACATTCACTCTCTCACACACAGCCACTCTCTCACACTGACACACAGTCACTCTCTCACACTCACACAGTCACTCTCTCACATATTCAACCTCTCCCACTCACACATGTTCATTCTCTCACACACACACACAGTCACTCTCACACTCACACCCAGTCACCCTGTCAAACTCACACACAGTCACTCTCTCACACTCTCACAGTCACTCTCTCGCACTCACACACACGGACTCTCTTGCACTCACACATGTTCATTCTCTCACACTCACACAGCCACCCTCTCACACTCGCCCACAGTCACTGTCTCTCACTCACACACAGTCACTCTTTCCCACTCACACACATTGACTCTCTCACACTCACACACATTCACTCTCTCACACTCACACAGTCACTCTGTCCCACTCACACACATTCACTCTCTCGCACTCACACAGAGTCACGCTCTCACACTCACACATTCACTCTCACATTCACACATTCACTCTCTCACACTCACACATTCACTCTCAAACACACACACATTCACTCTCTCACACTTACACTGTCTCTCAAACTCGCACATGTTCAGTCTCTCACACTGACACACAGTCACTCTCTCACACTCACACAGTCACCCTCTCACACTCACACACAGTCACTCTCTCACACTCACGCACAGTCACTCTCTCACACTCACACACATTCACTCTCTTGCACTCACACACGGTCACTGTCTCCCACTCACACACAGTCACCCTCTCGCACTCACACACATTCACTCTATCACACTCACACACAGTCACTTTCTCACACTCACACAGTCACTCTCTCCCACTCATAGACTGACTCTCTCACACTCACACAAATTCACTCTCTCACACTCACACACAATCAGTCTCTCGCAGTCACACACATTCACTCTCTCACACTCACACAGTCACTCTCTCCCACTCACACACAGTCACCCTTTCGCACTCACACACATTCAGTCTATCACACTCACACACAGTCACTTTCTCACACTCACACACAGTCACTCTCTCCCACTCATAGACTGACTCTCTCACACTCACACAAATTCACTCTCTCACACTCACACACAGTCACTCTCTTGCACTCACACATTCACTCTCTCACACTCACACATGTTCTCTCTCACACTCACACGAACTGACTCTCACACTCACACCCTCACACACATTCATTCTCTCACACTCACACATGCTGACTATTTGCACTCATCCACGTTCATTCTCTCACACTCACAAACCCTCACACGCCCACTCTCACTCACATGCGCACACTTACACACTCGAACATGTTCATTCTCACACTCACAGACGCTGACTCTCTCACACTCACACACATTCACTCTCTCGCACTCACACACATTCACTCTCACATTCACACACATTCACTCTCTCGCACTCACACACATTCACTCTCTCACACTCACACAGTCACGCTCTCACACTCACACATTCACTCTCACATTCACACATTCACTCTCTCACACATTCACTCTCAAACACACACACATTCACTCTCTCACACTTACACTGTCTCTCAATCTCGCACATGTTCAGTCTCTCACACTGACACACAGTCGCTTTCTCACACTCACACACAGTCACCCTCTCACACTCACACACAGTTACTCTCTCACACTCACGCGCAGTCACTCTCTCATACTCACACACATTCACTCTCTTGCACTCACACACGGTCACTCTCTCCCACTCACACACAGTCACCCTGTCGCACTCACACACATTCACTCTATCACACGCACACACAGTCACTCTCTCACACTCACACACAGTCACTCTCTCCCACTCATAGACTGACTCTCTCACACTCACACAAATTCACTCTCTCACACTCACACACAGTCAGTCTCTCGCAGACATACACATTCACTCTCTCACACTCACACACAGTCACTCTGTCCCACTCGCACACATTCACTCTGTCCCACTCACACACAGTCACTCTGTCCCACTCACACACATTCACTCTCTCACACTCACACACATCCACTCTCTCACACTCACACACAGTCACACTCTCACACTCACACATACACTCTCACACTCACACATTCACTCTCTCACACTCACACACATTCACTCTCTCACATTCACTCTCTCACACTCACACACATTCACTCTCTCACACTCACACACAGTTACCCTCTCACACTCACACACAGTCACCCTCTCATACAGTCACCCTGTCACACTCACACACAGTCACTCTCTCACACTCACACACAGTCACTCTCTCACACTCACAGTCGCCCTCTAACACTCACACAGTAACCCTCTAACACTCACACACATTCACTCTCTCACACTCACAGTCGCTCTCTCACACTCACACACGGTCACTCTCTCACACTCACACACAGTCACCCTCTCGCACTCACACTCAGTCACTCTCTCACACTCACACGCAGTCAGTCTCTCGCACTCACACACATTCACTCTCTCACACTCACACACAGTCACTCTCTTGCACTCACACATTCACTCTCTCACACTCACACATGTTCTCTCTCACACTCACACAAACTGACTCTCACACTCACACCCTCACACACATTCATTCTCTCACACTCACACATGCTGACTATTTGCACTCATCCACGTTCATTCTCTCACACTCACAAACCCTCACACGCCCACTCTCACTCACATGCGCACACTTACACACTCGAACATGTTCATTCTCACACTCACAGACGCTGACTCTCTCACACTCACACACATTCACTCTCTCGCACTCACACACATTCACTCTCACATTCACACACATTCACTCTCTCACACTCACACAGTCACGCTCTCACACTCACACATTCACTCTCACATTCACACATTCACTCTCTCACACATTCACTCTCAAACACACACACATTCACTCTCTCACACTTACACTGTCTCTCAATCTCGCACATGTTCAGTCTCTCACACTGACACACAGTCGCTTTCTCACACTCACACACAGTCACCCTCTCACACTCACACACAGTTACTCTCTCACACTCACGCGCAGTCACTCTCTCATACTCACACACATTCACTCTCTTGCACTCACACACGGTCACTCTCTCCCACTCACACACAGTCACCCTCTCGCACTCACACACATTCACTCTATCACACGCACACACAGTCACTCTCTCACACTCACACACAGTCACTCTCTCCCACTCATAGACTGACTCTCTCACACTCACACAAATTCACTCTCTCACACTCACACACAGTCAGTCTCTCGCAGACATACACATTCACTCTCTCACACTCACACACAGTCACTCTGTCCCACTCGCACACATTCACTCTGTCCCACTCACACACAGTCACTCTGTCCCACTCACACACATTCACTCTCTCACACTCACACACATCCACTCTCTCACACTCACACACAGTCACACTCTCACACTCACACATTCACTCTCACACTCACACATTCACTCTCTCACACTCACACACATTCACTCTCTCACATTCACTCTCTCACACTCACACACATTCACTCTCTCACACTCACACACAGTTACCCTCTCACACTCACACACAGTCACCCTCTCATACAGTCACCCTGTCACACTCACACACAGTCACTCCCTCACACTCACACACAGTCACTCTCTCACACTCACAGTCGCCCTCTAACACTCACACAGTAACCCTCTAACACTCACACACATTCACTCTCTCACACTCACAGTCGCTCTCTCACACTCACACACGGTCACTCTCTCACACTCACACACAGTCACCCTCTCGCACTCACACTCAGTCACTCTCTCACACTCACACACAGTCACTCTTTCACACTCACATGTTCATTCTCTCACACTCACACAGTTACCCTCTAACACTCACGCACATTCACTCTCTCACACTCAGTTACACTCAGTCACAGTCACTCTCTCCCACTCACACACATTCACACTCTCGCACTCACACTGACTCTCACACTCACACTGTCACTCCCTGAAACTCACACACATTCACTCTCTCACACACACACACATTCACTCCCCCACTATCACACATATTCATTCTCTCACACTCACTGTCACTCTCACACTCACGCATGCTCTCTCTATCCACTCACACACACTTTTTCACGCACTCACATCCTCTCGCTTCCACACTCATACTGTGTGTGCAGTGTGTGTGAGTCTGACAGTGTGCGCGTTTGTGTTGTGAGAGGGTGACATGTGAGTGTGAGAAAGTGAGTTGTGAGTTGAGAATGAGTTGTCAGTGTACGAGAGTGAACATGTGAGTATGAGAGACTGAGGTCTGTGTCAGTGTGAGGGAATGAACAGTGTGTGTGACTGTGGACAGTGTGTGTGTGTGTGAGAGTGTGGAAAGTGTGTGTGGACAGTGTGTGAGAGAGTGTGGACAGTGTGTGTGGACATTGTGTGTGAGAGTGTGGACAGTGTGTGAGAGAGTGTGGACAGTGTGTGTGGACATTGTGTGTGTGTGTGTGGACAGTGTGTGTGTGAGTGTGGAATGTGTGTGAGAGAGTGTGGACAGTGTGTGAGAGAGTGGAGAGTGTGTGTGTGAGTGTGGACAGTGTGTGTGGACATTGTGTGTGTGTGTGTGGACAGTGTGTGTGTCAGTGTGGACAGTGTGTGAGAGAGTGGAGAGTGTGTGTGTGAGTGTGGACAGTGTGTGTGGACAGTGTGTGAGAGAGTGTGGACAGTGTGTGTGGACATTGTGTGTGTGTGTGTGGACAGTGTGTGTGTGAGTGTGGACAGTGTGTGAGAGAGTGTGGACAGTGTGTGTGGACATTGTGTGTGTGTGTGTGGACAGTGTGTGTGTGAGTGTGGACAGTGTGTGAGAGAGTGTGGACAGTGTGTGTGGACATTGTGTGTGTGTGTGTGGACAGTGTGTGTGTCAGTGTGGACAGTGTGTGAGAGAGTGGAGAGTGTGTGTGTGAGTGTGGACAGTGTGTGTGGGAGTGTGGAGAGTGTGTGTGTGAGTGTGGACAGTGTGTGTGAGAGTGTGGACAGTGTGTGTGCACATTGTGTGTGTGAGAGTGTGTGTGTGAGTGTGGACAGTGTGTGTGAGAGTGTGGAGAGTGTGTGTGTTAGTGTGGACAGTGTGTGTGTGAGAGTGTGGAGAGTGTGTGTGTTAGTGGGACAGTGTGTGTGAGAGTGTGGACAGTGTGTGTGTGAGTGTGGACAGTGTGTGTGAGAGGGTGGACAGTGTGTGTGGACAGTGTGTGTGAGAGTGTGGACAGTGTGTGTGTGAGAGTGTGGAGAGTGTGTGTGTTAGTGGGACAGTGTGTGTGAGAGTGTGGACAGTGTGTGTGTGAGTGTGGACAGTGTGTGTGAGAGGGTGGACAGTGTGTGTGGACAGTGTATGTGAGAGTGTGGACAGTGTGCGTGAGTGTGTGGACAGTGTGTGTGAGTGTGGACAGTGTGTGAGAGAGTGTGGACAGTGTGTGTGAGAGTGTGGACAGTGTGCGTGAGTGTGGACCGTGTGTGTGAGAGTGTGGACAGTGTGTGAGAGTGATGACAGTGTGTGTGAGAGTGTGGAAAGTGTGTTTGTGAGTGTGGACAGTGAATGAGAGTGAGGACAGTGTGTGTGAGAGTGTGGACAGTCTGTGTGTGAGTGTGGACAGTGTGTGTGTGAATGTGGACAGTGTGTGTGAGAGTGTGGACAGTGTGTGTGTGAGTGTGAACAGTGTGTGTGAGTGTGGACCGTGTGCGTGGACAGTGTGTGTGTGTGAGGACAGTGTGTGTGAGAGTATGGACAGTGTGTGAGAGTGTGGACAGTGTGTGTGTGTGAGGACAGTGTGTGTGTGTGTGAACAGTGTGTGTGAGTGTGGACCGTGTGTGTGTGAGTGTGGACAGTGTTTGTGAGAGTGTGGACAGTGTGTGTGAGAGAGTGTGGACAGTGTGTGTGTGTGTGAGTGAGGACAGTGTGTGTGTGAGAGTGTGGACAGTGTGTGCGAGAGTGCGTGGAGTGTGTGTGTGTGTGTGAGTGTGGACAGTGTGTGTGTGAGTTTGGACAGTGTGTGTGTGACTGTTGACAGAGTGTGTGAGAGTGTGGATTGTGTGTGTGTGAGTGGACAGTGTGTGTGTGTGTGTGTGAGTTTGGACAGTGTGTGTGTGAGTGTGGACAGTGTGTGTGTGAGTGTGGACAGCGTGTGTGTGTGTTTGGACAGTGTGTGTGTGTGAGGACAGTGTGTGTGAGAGAGTGGACAGTGTGTGTGTGGGTGTGGACAGTGTGTGTGTGAGTGTGGACAGTGTTTGTGAGACTGTGGACAGTGTGTGTGAGAGTGTGGATAGTGTGTGTGTGAGTGTGGATAGTGTGTGTTTGTGAGTGTGGACAGTGTGTGTGAGAGTGTGGACAGGTGTGTGAGTGTGGACAGTGTGTGTGTGAGTGTGGATAGTGTGTGTTTGTGAGTGTGGGCAGTGTGTGTGAGACTGTGGACAGTGTGTGTGAGAGTGTGTGGACAGTGTGTGAGAGAGTGTGGACAGTGTGTGTGGACATTGTGTGTGTGTGTGGACAGTGTGTGTGTGTGAGAGAGTGTGGACAGTGTGTGAGAGAGTGTAGACAGTGTGTGTGGACATTGTGTGTGTGTGTGTGGACAGTGTGTGTGTGTGAAAGTGTGGACAGTGTGTGAGAGAGTGTGGACAGTGTGTGTGGACATTGTGTGTGTGAGTGTGGACATTGTGTGTGTGAGTGTGGACCATGTGTGTGTGAGTGTGGACGGTGTGTGTGAGTGTGGACAGTGTGTGTGAATGTGGACAGTGTGTGTGTGAGTGTCGATAGTGTGCGTGTGTGTGAGTGTGATCAGTGTGTGTGAATGTGTACAGTGTGTGTGTGAGTGTCGATAGCGTGCGTGTGTGTGAGTGTGATCAGTGTGTGTGAATGTGTACAGTGTGTGTGTGAGTGTCGATAGTGTGCGTGAATGTGTGTCATCAGTGTGTGTGAATGTGAACAGTGTGTGTGAGTGTGGACCGTGTGTGTGGACAGTGTGTGTGTGTGAGGACAGTGTGTGTGAGAGTATGGACAGTGTGTGAGAGTGTGGACAGTGTGTGTGTGTGAGGACAGTGTGTGTGTGAGTGTGAACAGTGTGTGTGAGTGTGGACCGTGTGTGTGTGAGTGTGGACAGTGTTTGTGAGAGTGTGGACAGTGTGTGTGAGAGAGTGTGGACAGTGTGTGTGTGTGTGAGTGAGGACAGTGCGTGTGAGTTTGGACAGTGTGTGTGTGAGTGTTGACAGAGTGTGTGAGAGTGTGGATTGTGTGTGTGTGAGTGTGGACAGTGTGTCTGTGAGTGTGGACAGTGTGTGTGTGTGTTTGGACAGTGTGTGTGTGTGAGGACAGTGTGTGTGAGAGAGTGGACAGTGTGTGTGTGAGTGTGGACAGTGTGTGAGTGAGTGTGGACAGTGTTTGTGAGACTGTGGACAGTGTGTGTGAGAGTCTGGATAGTGTGTGTGTGAGTGTGGATAGTGTGTGTTTGTGAGTGTGGACAGTGTGTGTGAGAGTGTGGACAGGTGTGTGAGTGTGGACAGTGTGTATGTGAGTGTGGATAGTGTGTGTTTGTGAGTGTGGACAGTGTGTGTGAGACTGTGGACAGTGTGTGTGAGAGTGTGTGGACAGTGTGTGAGAGAGTGTGGACAGTGTGTGTGGACATTGTGTGTGTGTGTGTGGACAGTGTGTGTGTGTGAGAGAGTGTGGACAGTGTGTGAGAGAGTGTGGAAAGTGTGTGTGGAAATTGTGTGTGTGTGTGTGGACAGTGTGTGTGTGTGTGAAAGTGTGGACAGTGTGTGAGAGAGTGTGGACAGTGTGTGTGGACATTGTGTGTGTGAGTGTGAACAGTCTTTGTGTGAGTTTGGACCATGTGTGTGAGAGTGAGGACAGTGTGTGTGTGAGTGTGGACAGTGTCTGTGTGAGTGTGGACAGTGTGTGTGTGTGGACAGTGTGTGTGTGTGTGGACAGTGTGTGTGTGAGTGTGGACAGTGTGTGTGTGAGTGTGGACAGTGTGCGTGTGTGAGTGTGGACAGTGTGTATGTGTGAGTGTGGACAGTGTGTGTGAGATTGTGGACAGTGTGTGTGCAAGTGTGGACAGTGTGTGTGAGTGTGGACAGTGTGTGTGTGAGTATGGAAAGTTTGTGTGTGTGGACAGTGTGTGAGAGTGTGGACAGTGTGAGTAAGTGTGGACAGTGTGTGTGAGAGTGTGGACAGTGTGTGTGTTTGAGTGTGGACCGTGTGTGTGTGAGTGTGAACAGTGTGTGTGAGTGTGGACCGTGTGTGTGTGAGTGTGGACAGTGTTTGTGAGAGTGTGGACAGTGTGTGTGAGAGAGTGTGGACAGTGTGTGTGTGTGTGAGTGAGGACAGTGCGTGTGAGTGTGGACCGTGTGTGTGTGAGTGTGGACAGTGTTTGTGAGAGTGTGGACAGTGTGCGTGAGAGAGTGTGGACAGTGTGTGTGTGTGTGAGTGAGGACAGTGCGTGTGAGTTTGGACAGTGTGTGTGTGAGTGTTGACAGAGTGTGTGAGAGTGTGGATTGTGTGTGTGTGAGTGTGGACAGTGTGTCTGTGAGTGTGGACAGTGTGTGTGTGTGTTTGGACAGTGTGTGTGTGTGAGGACAGTGTGTGTGAGAGAGTGGACAGTGTGTGTGTGAGTGTGGACAGTGTGTGAGTGAGTGTGGACAGTGTTTGTGAGACTGTGGACAGTGTGTGTGAGAGTCTGGATAGTTTGTGTGTGAGTGTGGATAGTGTGTGTTTGTGAGTGTGGACAGTGTGTGTGAGAGTGTGGACAGGTGTGTGAGTGTGGACAGTGTGTATGTGAGTGTGGATAGTGTGTGTTTGTGAGTGTGGACAGTGTGTGTGAGACTGTGGACAGTGTGTGTGAGAGTGTGTGGACAGTGTGTGAGAGAGTGTGGACAGTGTGTGTGGACATTGTGTGTGTGTGTGTGGACAGTGTGTGAGTGTGAGAGAGTGTGGACAGTGTGTGAGAGAGTGTGGAAAGTGTGTGTGGAAATTGTGTGTGTGTGTGTGGACAGTGTGTGTGTGTGTGAAAGTGTGGACAGTGTGTGAGAGAGTGTGGACAGTGTGTGTGGACATTGTGTGTGTGAGTGTGAACAGTCTTTGTGTGAGTTTGGACCATGTGTGTGTGAGTGTGGACAGTGTGTGTGAGTGTGGACAGTGGTTGTGAATGTGGACAGTGTGTGTGTGAGTGTCGATAGTGTGCGTGTGTGTGAGTGTGGACAGTGTGTGTGTGAGTGTGGACCCTGTATGTGTGAGTGTTTGCAGTTTGTGTGTGAGTGTGGACAGTGTGTGTGAGTGTAGACAGGTTGTGTGTGAATGTCGACAGTCTGTGTGTGAGTGTGGATAGTGTGTGTGTGAGTGTGGACAGTGTGTGTGTGAATGTGCACAGTGTGTGTGTGAGAGTCGATAGTGTGTGTGAGAGTGTTGACAATGTATGTGAGATTGTAGATAGTGTGTTCGGGAGTGTGACAGTGTGTGTGAATGTGGTGAGTGTGTGTGTGAGTGTGGATAGTGTGTGATGAGAGTGGACAGTGTGTGTGGGTGAGTGTGGATAGTGTGTGATGAGAGTGGACAGTATGTGTGTGTGAGTGTGGACAGTGTGTGTGTGAGTGTGGACAGTGGGTGTGAGAGTGTGGACAGTTTGTGCGAGATTGTGGACAGTGTGTGTGTGAGTGTGTACAGTGTGTGTGTGTGGGAGTTTGGACAGTGTGTGTGAATGTGGACAGTGTGTGTGTGAATGTGGACAGTGTGTGTGTGAGTGTGTGGACAGTGTGTGTGTGTGAGTGTGGACAGTGTGTGTGTGAGTGTGGACAGTGTGTGTGAGAGTGTGGACAGTGTGAGTGTGGACAGTGTGTGTGAGAGTGTGTGGACAGTGTGTGTGTGAGTGTGGACAGTGTGTGTGTGAGAGTGTCGACAGTGTGTGTGTGAGTGTGGACAGTGTGTGTGAGTGAGTGTGGACAGTGTCTGTGTGTAGGCAGTGTGTCTGTGTGAGTGTGGACAGTGTGTGGGCAGTGTGTGTGAATGTGGACAGTGTGTGTGGAGTGTGTGTGTGTGTGTGTGTGTGTGTGTGTGTGTGGACAGTGCGTGAGAGAGTGTGGACAGTGTGTGTGTGAGTGGACAGTGTGTGTGTGTGTGGACAGTGTGCGTGTGAGAGAGTGTGGACAGTGTGTGTGAGTGTGGACAGTGTGTGTGTGAGTGTGGACAGTGTGTGTGAGTGTGGGCAGTGTGTGAGAGCGTGGACAGTGTGTGTGTGAGTGTGGATAGTGTGTGAGAGTGTGGACAGTGTGTGTGTGAGTGTGGATAGCGTGTGCGTGAGTGTGGGCAGTGTGCATGTGAGAGCGTGGATAGAGTATGTGTGAATGTGGACAGTGTGTGTGTGTGGACAGAGTGTGTGAGAGTGTGGACAGTGAGTGTGTGAGTGTGGACAGTGTGTGTGTGAGTGTGGACAGTGAGTGTGGACAGTGTGTGTTTGAGTGTGGACAGTGTGTGTGAGTGTGGACAGTGTGTGTGAGTGTGGACAGTGTGTGTGAGAGTGAGGACAGTGTGTGTGTGAGTGTGGACAGTGTCTGTGTGAGTGTGGACAGTGTGTGTGTGTGGACAGTGTGTGTGTGTGTGGACAGTGTGTGTGTGAGTGTGGACAGTGTGTGTGTGAGTGTGGACAGTGTTTGTGAGAGTGTGGACAGTGTGTGTGAGAGAGTGTGGACAGTGTGTGTGTGTGTGAGTGAGGACAGTGCGTGTGAGTGTGGACCGTGTGTGTGTGAGTGTGGACAGTGTTTATGAGAGTGTGGACAGTGTGTGTGAGAGAGTGTGGACAGTGTGTGTGTGTGTGAGTGAGGACAGTGCGTGTGAGTTTGGACAGTGTGTGTGTGAGTGTTGACAGAGTGTGTGAGAGTGTGGATAGTGTGTGTGAGAGAGTGTGGACAGTGTGTGTGTGTGTGAGTGAGGACAGTGCGTGTGAGTGTGGACCGTGTGTGTGTGAGTGTGGACAGTGTTTGTGAGAGTGTGGACAGTGTGTGTGAGAGAGTGTGGACAGTGTGTGTGTGTGTGAGTGAGGACAGTGCGTGTGAGTTTGGACAGTGTGTGTGTGAGTGTTGACAGAGTGTGTGAGAGTGTGGATTGTGTGTGTGTGAGTGTGGACAGTGTGTCTGTGAGTGTGGACAGTGTGTGTGTGTGTTTGGACAGTGTGTGTGTGTGAGGACAGTGTGTGTGAGAGAGTGGACAGTGTGTGTGTGAGTGTGGACAGTGTGTGAGTGAGTGTGGACAGTGTTTGTGAGACTGTGGACAGTGTGTGTGAGAGTCTGGATAGTGTGTGTGTGAGTGTGGATAGTGTGTGTTTGTGAGTGTGGACAGTGTGTGTGAGAGTGTGGACAGGTGTGTGAGTGTGGACAGTGTGTATGTGAGTGTGGATAGTGTGTGTTTGTGAGTGTGGACAGTGTGTGTGAGACTGTGGACAGTGTGTGTGAGAGTGTGTGGACAGTGTGTGAGAGAGTGTGGACAGTGTGTGTGGACATTGTGTGTGTGTGTGTGGACAGTGTGTGTGTGTGAGAGAGTGTGGACAGTGTGTGAGAGAGTGTGGAAAGTGTGTGTGGAAATTGTGTGTGTGTGTGTGGACAGTGTGTGTGTGTGTGAAAGTGTGGACAGTGTGTGAGAGAGTGTGGACAGTGTGTGTGGACATTGTGTGTGTGAGTGTGAACAGTCTTTGTGTGAGTTTGGACCATGTGTGTGAGAGTGAGGACAGTGTGTGTGTGAGTGTGGACAGTGTCTGTGTGAGTGTGGACAGTGTGTGTGTGTGGACAGTGTGTGTGTGTGTGGACAGTGTGTGTGTGAGTGTGGACAGTGTGTGTGTGAGTGTGGACAGTGTGCGTGTGTGAGTGTGGACAGTGTGTATGTGTGAGTGTGGACAGTGTGTGTGAGATTGTGGACAGTGTGTGTGCAAGTGTGGACAGTGTGTGTGAGTGTGGACAGTGTGTGTGTGAGTATGGAAAGTTTGTGTGTGTGGACAGTGTGTGAGAGTGTGGACAGTGTGAGTAAGTGTGGACAGTGTGTGTGAGAGTGTGGACAGTGTGTGTGTTTGAGTGTGGACCGTGTGTGTGTGAGTGTGAACAGTGTGTGTGAGTGTGGACCGTGTGTGTGTGAGTGTGGACAGTGTTTGTGAGAGTGTGGACAGTGTGTGTGAGAGAGTGTGGACAGTGTGTGTGTGTGTGAGTGAGGACAGTGCGTGTGAGTGTGGACCGTGTGTGTGTGAGTGTGGACAGTGTTTGTGAGAGTGTGGACAGTGTGCGTGAGAGAGTGTGGACAGTGTGTGTGTGTGTGAGTGAGGACAGTGCGTGTGAGTTTGGACAGTGTGTGTGTGAGTGTTGACAGAGTGTGTGAGAGTGTGGATTGTGTGTGTGTGAGTGTGGACAGTGTGTCTGTGAGTGTGGACAGTGTGTGTGTGTGTTTGGACAGTGTGTGTGTGTGAGGACAGTGTGTGTGAGAGAGTGGACAGTGTGTGTGTGAGTGTGGACAGTGTGTGAGTGAGTGTGGACAGTGTTTGTGAGACTGTGGACAGTGTGTGTGAGAGTCTGGATAGTTTGTGTGTGAGTGTGGATAGTGTGTGTTTGTGAGTGTGGACAGTGTGTGTGAGAGTGTGGACAGGTGTGTGAGTGTGGACAGTGTGTATGTGAGTGTGGATAGTGTGTGTTTGTGAGTGTGGACAGTGTGTGTGAGACTGTGGACAGTGTGTGTGAGAGTGTGTGGACAGTGTGTGAGAGAGTGTGGACAGTGTGTGTGGACATTGTGTGTGTGTGTGTGGACAGTGTGTGAGTGTGAGAGAGTGTGGACAGTGTGTGAGAGAGTGTGGAAAGTGTGTGTGGAAATTGTGTGTGTGTGTGTGGACAGTGTGTGTGTGTGTGAAAGTGTGGACAGTGTGTGAGAGATTGTGGACAGTGTGTGTGGACATTGTGTGTGTGAGTGTGAACAGTCTTTGTGTGAGTTTGGACCATGTGTGTGTGAGTGTGGACAGTGTGTGTGAGTGTGGACAGTGGTTGTGAATGTGGACAGTGTGTGTGTGAGTGTCGATAGTGTGCGTGTGTGTGAGTGTGGACAGTGTGTGTGTGAGTGTGGACCCTGTATGTGTGAGTGTTTGCAGTTTGTGTGTGAGTGTGGACAGTGTGTGTGAGTGTAGACAGGTTGTGTGTGAATGTCGACAGTCTGTGTGTGAGTGTGGATAGTGTGTGTGTGAGTGTGGACAGTGTGTGTGTGAATGTGCACAGTGTGTGTGTGAGAGTCGATAGTGTGTGTGAGAGTGTTGACAATGTATGTGAGATTGTAGATAGTGTGTTCGGGAGTGTGACAGTGTGTGTGAATGTGGTGAGTGTGTGTGTGAGTGTGGATAGTGTGTGATGAGAGTGGACAGTGTGTGTGGGTGAGTGTGGATAGTGTGTGATGAGAGTGGACAGTATGTGTGTGTGAGTGTGGACAGTGTGTGTGTGAGTGTGGACAGTGGGTGTGAGAGTGTGGACAGTTTGTGCGAGATTGTGGACAGTGTGTGTGTGAGTGTGTACAGTGTGTGTGTGTGGGAGTTTGGACAGTGTGTGTGAATGTGGACAGTGTGTGTGTGAATGTGGACAGTGTGTGTGTGAGTGTGTGGACAGTGTGTGTGTGTGAGTGTGGACAGTGTGTGTGTGAGTGTGGACAGTGTGTGTGAGAGTGTGGACAGTGTGAGTGTGGACAGTGTGTGTGAGAGTGTGTGGACAGTGTGTGTGTGAGTGTGGACAGTGTGTGTGTGAGAGTGTCGACAGTGTGTGTGTGAGTGTGGACAGTGTGTGTGAGTGAGTGTGGACAGTGTCTGTGTGTAGGCAGTGTGTCTGTGTGAGTGTGGACAGTGTGTGGGCAGTGTGTGTGAATGTGGACAGTGTGTGTGGAGTGTGTGTGTGTGTGTGTGTGTGTGTGTGTGTGTGGACAGTGCGTGAGAGAGTGTGGACAGTGTGTGTGTGAGTGGACAGTGTGTGTGTGTGTGGACAGTGTGCGTGTGAGAGAGTGTGGACAGTGTGTGTGAGTGTGGACAGTGTGTGTGTGAGTGTGGACAGTGTGTGTGAGTGTGGGCAGTGTGTGAGAGCGTGGACAGTGTGTGTGTGAGTGTGGATAGTGTGTGAGAGTGTGGACAGTGTGTGTGTGAGTGTGGATAGCGTGTGCGTGAGTGTGGGCAGTGTGCATGTGAGAGCGTGGATAGAGTATGTGTGAATGTGGACAGTGTGTGTGTGTGGACAGAGTGTGTGAGAGTGTGGACAGTGAGTGTGTGAGTGTGGACAGTGTGTGTGTGAGTGTGGACAGTGAGTGTGGACAGTGTGTGTTTGAGTGTGGACAGTGTGTGTGAGTGTGGACAGTGTGTGTGAGTGTGGACAGTGTGTGTGAGAGTGAAGACAGTGTGTGTGTGAGTGTGGACAGTGTCTGTGTGAGTGTGGACAGTGTGTGTGTGTGGACAGTGTGTGTGTGTGTGTGGACAGTGTGTGTGTGAGTGTGGACAGTGTGTGTGTGAGTGTGGACAGTGTGCGTGTGTGAGTGTGGACAGTGTGTATGTGTGAGTGTGGACAGTGTGTGTGAGATTGTGGACAGTGTGTGTGCAAGTGTGGACAGTGTGTGTGAGTGTGGACAGTGTGTGTGTGAGTATGGAAAGTTTGTGTGTGTGGACAGTGTGTGAGAGTGTGGACAGTGTGAGTAAGTGTGGACAGTGTGTGTGAGAGCGTGGACAGTGTGTGTGTTTGAGTGTGGACCGTGTGTGTGTGAGTGTGGAAAGTGTGTGTGAATGTGGAAAGTGTGTGTGTGAGTGTGGACAGTGTGTGTGAATGTGGAAAGTGTGTGTGTGAGTGTGGACTGTGTGTGCGTGAGTGTGCATAGTGTGTGTGTGAGTGTGGATAGTGTGTGTGAGTGTGGACTGAGTGTGTGAGAGAGTGGACAGTGTGTTTGAGTGTGGACAGTGTGTGTGAGTGTGGACAGTGTGTGTGAGTGTGGACAGTGTGTGTGAGTGTGGACAGTGTGTGTGAGAGTGTGGACAGTGTCTGTGTGAGTGTGGACAGTGTGTGTGTGAGTGTGGACAGTGTGTTTGAGTGTGGACAGTTGTGTGAGTGTGGACAGTGTGTGTGAGTGTGGACAGTGTGTGTGAGTGTGGACAGTGTGTGTGAGAGTGTGGACAGTGTGTGTGTGAGTGTGGACAGTGTCTGTGTGAGTGTGGACAGTGTGTGTGTGTATGGACAGTGTGTGTGAGTGTGGACAGTGTGTGTGAGAGTGTGGACAGTGTGTGTGTGAGTGTGGACAGTTTGTGTGTGTGTGTGTGAGTGTGGACAGTGTGCGTGTGTGAGTGTGGACAGTGTGTATGTGTGAGTGTGGACAGTGTGTGTGAGATTGTGAACAGTGTGTGTGCGAGTGTGGACAGTGTGTGTGAGTGTGGACAGTGTGTGTTTGAGTGTGGACCGTGTGTGTGTGAGTGTGGGCAGTGTGTGTGAATGTGGTAAGTGTGTGTGTGAGTGTGGACAGTGTGTGTGTGAGTGTGGACAGTGTCTGTGTGAGTGTGGACAGTGTGTGTGTGTATGGACAGTGTGTGTGAGTGTGGACAGTGTGTGTGTGAGTGTGGACAGTGTGTGTAAGTGTGGACAGTGTGTGAGAGTGTGGACAGTGTGTGTGTGCAGGCGTGGACAGTGTGTGTGTGAGTGTCGATAGTGTGTGTGTGAGTGTGGATAGTGTGTGTGTGAGTGTGGGCAGTGTGCGTGTGAGAGCGTGGATAGAGTGTGTGCGAGTGTGGACAGTATGTGTTAATTTGGATAGTGTGCGCGTGTGTATGACAGTGTGTGTGTGAATGTGGACAGTGTGTGTATTTGTGGACAGTGTGTGTGAGTGTGGACTGTGTGTGTGAGAGTGTGGACAGTGTGTGTGAGTGTGGACAGTGTGTGTGAGATTGTCGACAGTGTGTGTGCGAGTGTGGACAGTGTGTGTGTGAGAGTGTGGACAGTGTGTGTGAGATTGTAGATAGTGTGTGCGGGAGTGTGACAGTGTGTGTGAATGTGGTGAGTGTGTGTGTGGATAGTGTGTGATGAGAGTGGACAGTGTGTGTGTGTGAGTGTGGATAGTGTGTGATGTGAGTGGACAGTATGTGTGTGTGAGTGTGGACAGTGTGTGTGTGAGTGTGGACAGTGTGTGTGAGAGTGTGAACAGTGTGTGCGAGATTGTGGACAGTGTGTGTGTGAGTGTGTACAGTGTGTGTGTGTGTGAGTTTGGACAGTGTGTGCGAATGTGGACAGTGTGTGTGTGTGTGTGTGGACAGTGTGTGTGTGTGTGGACAGTGTGTGTGAGATTGTGGACAGTGTGTGTGCAAGTGTGGACAGTGTGTGTGAGTGTGGACAGTGTGTGTGTGAGTGTGGAAAGTTTGTGTGTGTGGACAGTGTGTGAGAGTGTGGACAGTGTGAGTAAGTGTGGACAGTGTGTGTGTTTGAGTGTGGACCGTGTGTGTGTGAGTGTGGACAGTGTGTGTGAATGTGGAAAGTGTGTGTGTGAGTGTGGACTGTGTGTGTGAATGTGGAAAGTATGTGTGTGACTGTGGACTGTGTGTGCGTGAGTGTGCATAGTGTGAGTGTGCATAGTGTGTGTGTGAGTGTGGATAGTGTGTGTGTGAGTGTGGCTAGTGTGTGCGTGAGTGTGACAGTGTGTGTGAATGTGGACAGTTTTAGTGTGAGTGTGGACAGTGTGTGTGTGAGTGTGGACAGTGTGTGTGTGAGTGAGGACAGTGTGTGTGAGTGAGTGTGGACAGCGTGTGTGAGTGTGGACAGTGAGTGTGAATGTGGACAGTGTGTGTGTGAGTGTGGACAGTGTGTGTAAGTGTGGACAGTGTGTGAGAGTGTGGACAGTGTGTGTGTGGGTGTGGACAGTGTGTGTGTGAGTGTCGATAGTGTGTGTGTGAGTGTGGATTGTGTGTGCGTGAGTGCGGGCAGTGTGCGTGTGAGAGCGTGGATAGAGTGTGCGAGTGTGGACAGTGTGTGTGTGATAGTGTGGACAGTGTGTGTGTTTGAGTGTGGACCGTTTGTGTGTGAGTGTGGACAGTGTGTGTGAATGTGGAAAGTGTGTGTGTGAGTGTGGACAGTATGTGTGAAGGTGGAAAGTGTGTGTGAGTGTGGACTGTGTGTGCGTTAGTGTGGATAGTGTGTGTGTGAGTGTGGATAGTATGTGCGTGAGTGTGACAGTGTGTGTGAATGTGGACAGTTTGTGTATGAGTGTGGATAGTGTGTGAGAGTGTGGACAGTATGTGTGAATTTGGATAGTGTGTGCGTGAGTATGACAGTGTGTGTGTGAATGTGGAGAGTGTGTGTATGTGTGGACAGTGTGTGTGAGTATGGACAGTGTGTGTGAGAGTGTGGAAAGTGTGTTTGAGTGTGGACAGTGTTTGTGAGTGTGGACAGTGTGTGTTAGAGTGTGGACAGTGTGTTTGAGTGTGGACAGTGTGTGTGAGTGTGGACAGTGTGTGAGTGTGGACAGTGTGTGAGAGAGTGTGGACAGTGTGTGTGTGAGTGTGGACAGTGTGTGTGAGATTGTGGACAGTGTGTGTGCAAGTGTGGACAGTGTGTGTGAGTGTGGACAGTGTGTGTGTGAGTGTGGAAAGTTTGTGTGTGTGGACAGTGTGTGAGAGTGTGGACAGTGTGAGTAAGTGTGGACAGTGTGTGTGAGAGTGTGGACAGTGTGTGTGTTTGAGTGTGGACTGTGTGTGTGTGAGTGTGGACAGTGTGTGTGAATGTGGAAAGTGTGTGTGTGTGTGTGGACTGTGTGTGTGAATGTGGAAAGTATGTGTGTGACTGTGGACTGTGTGTGCGTGAGTGTGCATAGTGTGTGTGTGAGTGTGGATAGTGTGTGTGTGAGTGTGGCTAGTGTGTGCGTGAGTGTGACAGTGTGTGTGAATGTGGACAGTTTGTGTGTGAGTGTGGACAGTGTGTGTGTGAGTGTGGACAGTGTGTGTGTGAGTGAGGACAGTGTGTGTGAGTGAGTGTGGACAGCGTGTGTGAGTGTGGACAGTGAGTGTGAATGTGGACAGTGTGTGTGTGAGTGTGGACAGTGTGTGTAAGTGTGGACAGTGTGTGAGAGTGTGGACAGTGTGTGTGTGGGTGTGGACAGTGTGTGTGTGAGTGTCGATAGTGTGTGTGTGAGTGTGGATTGTGTGTGCGTGAGTGCGGGCAGTGTGCGTGTGAGAGCGTGGATAGAGTGTGTGCGAGTGTGGACAGTGTGTGTGTGATAGTGTGGACAGTGTGTGTGTTTGAGTGTGGACCGTTTGTGTGTGAGTGTGGACAGTGTGTGTGAATGTGGAAAGTGTGTGTGTGAGAGTGGACAGTATGTGTGAAGGTGGAAAGTGTGTGTGAGTGTGGACTGTGTGTGCGTTAGTGTGGATAGTGTGTGTGTGAGTGTGGATAGTATGTGCGTGAGTGTGACAGTGTGTGTGAATGTGGACAGTTTGTGTATGAGTGTGGATAATGTGTGAGAGTGTGGACAGTATGTGTGAATTTGGATAGTGTGTGCGTGAGTATGACAGTGTGTGTGTGAATGTGGAGAGTGTGTGTATGTGTGGACAGTGTGTGTGAGTATGGACAGTGTGTGTGAGAGTGTGGAAAGTGTGTTTGAGTGTGGACAGTGTTTGTGAGTGTGGACAGTGTGTGTGAGAGTGTGGACAGTGTGTGTGAGTGTGGACAGTGTGTGAGTGTGGACAGTGTGTGAGAGAGTGTGGACAGTGTGTGTGTGAGTGTGGACAGTGTGTGTGAGATTGTGGACAGTGTGTGTGCAAGTGTGGACAGTGTGTGTGAGTGTGGACAGTGTGTGTGTGAGTGTGGAAAGTTTGTGTGTGTGGACAGTGTGTGAGAGTGTGGACAGTGTGAGTAAGTGTGGACAGTGTGTGTGAGAGTGTGGACAGTGTGTGTGTTTGAGTGTGGACTGTGTGTGTGTGAGTGTGGACAGTGTGTGTGAATGTGGAAAGTGTGTGTGTGAGTGTGGACTGTGTGTGTGAATGTGGAAAGTATGTGTGTGACTGTGGACTGTGTGTGCGTGAGTGTGCATAGTGTGTGTGTGAGTGTGGATAGTGTGTGTGTGAGTGTGGCTAGTGTGTGCGTGAGTGTGACAGTGTGTGTGAATGTGGACAGTTTGTGTGTGAGTGTGGACAGTGTGTGTGTGAGTGAGGACAGTGTGTGTGAGTGAGTGTGGACAGCGTGTGTGAGTGTGGACAGTGAGTGTGAACGTGGACAGTGTGTGTGTGAGTGTGGACAGTGTGTGTAAGTGTGGACAGTGTGTGAGAGTGTGGACAGTGTGTGTGTGGGTGTGGACAGTGTGTGTGTGAGTGTCGATAGTGTGTGTGTGAGTGTGGATTGTGTGTGCATGAGTGCGGGCAGTGTGCGTGTGAGAGCGTGGATAGAGTGTGCGAGTGTGGACAGTATGTGTTAAATTGGATAGTGTGTGCGTGAGTATGACAGTGTGTGTGTGAATGTGAACAGTGTGTGTATGTGTGGACAGTGTGTGTGAGTGTGGACTGTGTGTGTGAGAGTGTGGACAGTGTGTTTGAGTGTGGACAGTGTGTGTGACTGTGGACAGTGTGTGTGAGTGTGGGCAGTGTGTGTGAGAGTGTGGACAGTGTGTGTGTGAGTGTGGACAGTGTCTGTGTGAGTATGGACAGTGTGTGTGAGTGTGGACAGTGTGTGTGAGAGTGTGGACAGTGTGTGTGTGAGTGTGGACAGTGTGTGTGTGTGTGTGTGAGTGTGGACAGTGTGTGTGCGAGTGTGGACAGTGTGTGTAAGTGTGGACAGTGTGTGAGAGTGTGGACAGTGTGTGTTGGTGTGGACAGTGTGTGTGTGACTGTCGATAGTGTGTGTGTGAATGTGGATAGTGTGTGCGTGAGTGTGGGCAGTGTGCGTGTGAGAGCGTGGATAGAGTGTGTGCGAGTGTGGACAGTGTGTGTGTGTGTGTGAGTGTGGACAGTGTGCGTGTGTGAGTGTGGACAGTGTGTATGTGTGAGTGTGGACAGTGTGTGTGAGATTGTGAACAGTGTGTGTGCGAGTGTGGACAGTGTGTGTGAGTGTGGACAGTGTGTGTGTGAGTGTGGAAAGTGTGTGTGTGAATGTGGACAGTGTGTGTATGTGTGGACAGTGTGTGTGAGAGTGTGGACAGTGTGTTTGAGTGCGGACAGTGTGTGTGAGTGTGGACAGTGTGTGTGAGTGTGGACAGTGTGTGTGAGTGTGGACAGTGTGTGTGAGAGTGTGGACAGTGTGTGTGAGTGTTGGCAGTGTCTGTGTGAGTGGGGACAGTGTGTGCGTGTGTGGACAGTGTGTGTGAGTGTGGACAGTGTGTGTGAGAGTGTGAACAGTGTGTGTGTGAGTGTGGACAGTGTGTGTGTGTGTGTGTGTGAGTGTGGACAGTGTGCGTGTGTGAGTGTGGACAGTGAATATGTGTGAGTGTGGACAGTGTGTGTGAGATTGTGAACAGTGTGTGTGCGAGTGTGGACAGTGTGTGTGAGTGTGGACAGTGTGTGTGTGTGTGTGGAAAGTGTGTGTGAGAGTGTGGACAGTGTGTGTGTGATAGTGTGGACAGTGTGTGTGTTTGAGTGTGGACCGTTTGTGTGTGAGTGTGGACAGTGTGTGTGAATGTGGAAAGTGTGTGTGTGAGTGTGGACAGTATGTGTGAAGGTGGAAAGTGTGTGTGAGTGTGGACTGTGTGTGCGTTAGTGTGGATAGTGTGAGTGTGGATAGTATGTGCGTGAGTGTGACAGTGTGTGTGAATGTGGACAGTTTGTGTATGAGTGTGGATAGTGTGTGAGAGTGTGGACAGTATGTGTGAATTTGGATAGTGTGTGCGTGAGTATGACAGTGTGTGTGTGAATGTGGAGAGTGTGTGTATGTGTGGACAGTGTGTGTGAGTATGGACAGTGTGTGTGAGAGTGTGGAAAGTGTGTTTGAGTGTGGACAGTGTTTGTGAGTGTGGACAGTGTGTGTGAGAGTGTGGACAGTGTGTTTGAGTGTGGACAGTGTGTGTGAGTGTGGACAGTGTGTGAGTGTGGACAGTGTGTGAGAGAGTGTGGACAGTGTGTGTGTGAGTGTGGACAGTGTGTGTGAGATTGTGGACAGTGTGTGTGCAAGTGTGGACAGTGTGTGTGAGTGTGGACAGTGTGTGTGTGAGTGTGGAAAGTTTGTGTGTGTGGACAGTGTGTGAGAGTGTGGACAGTGTGAGTAAGTGTGGACAGTGTGTGTGAGAGTGTGGACAGTGTGTGTGTTTGAGTGTGGACCGTGTGTGTGTGAGTGTGGACAGTGTGTGTGAATGTGGAAAGTGTGTGTGTGAGTGTGGACTGTGTGTGTGAATGTGGAAAGTATGTGTGTGACTGTGGACTGTGTGTGCGTGAGTGTGCATAGTGTGTGTGTGAGTGTGGATAGTGTGTGTGTGAGTGTGGCTAGTGTGTGCGTGAGTGTGACAGTGTGTGTCAATGTGGACAGTTTGTGTGTGAGTGTGGACAGTGTGTGTGTGAGTGTGGACAGTGTGTGTGTGAGTGAGGACAGTGTGTGTGAGTGAGTGTGGACAGCGTGTGTGAGTGTGGACAGTGAGTGTGAATGTGGACAGTGTGTGTGTGAGTGTGGACAGTGTGTGTAAGTGTGGACAGTGTGTGAGAGTGTGGACAGTGTGTGTGTGGGTGTGGACAGTGTGTGTGTGAGTGTCGATAGTGTGTGTGTGAGTGTGGATTGTGTGTGCGTGAGTGCGGGCAGTGTGCGTGTGAGAGCGTGGATAGAGTGTGTGCGAGTGTGGACAGTGTGTGTGTGATAGTGTGGACAGTGTGTGTGTTTGAGTGTGGACCGTTTGTGTGTGAGTGTGGACAGTGTGTGTGAATGTGGAAAGTGTGTGTGTGAGTGTGGACAGTAAGTGTGAAGGTGGAAAGTGTGTGTGAGTGTGGACTGTGTGTGCGTTAGTGTGGATAGTGTGTGTGTGAGTGTGGATAGTATGTGCATGAGTGTGACAGTGTGTGTGAATGTGGACAGTTTGTGTATGAGTGTGGATAGTGTGTGAGAGTGTGGACAGTATGTGTGAATTTGGATAGTGTGTGCGTGAGTATGACAGTGTGTGTGTGAATGTGGAGAGTGTGTGTATGTGTGGACAGTGTGTGTGAGTATGGACAGTGTGTGTGAGAGTGTGGAAAGTGTGTTTGAGTGTGGACAGTGTTTGTGAGTGTGGACAGTGTGTGTGAGAGTGTGGACAGTGTGTGTGAGTGTGGACAGTGTGTGAGTGTGGACAGTGTGTGAGAGAGTGTGGACAGTGTGTGTGTGAGTGTGGACAGTGTGTGTGAGATTGTGGACAGTGTGTGTGCAAGTGTGGACAGTGTGTGTGAGTGTGGACAGTGTGTGTGTGAGTGTGGAAAGTTTGTGTGTGTGGACAGTGTGTGAGAGTGTGGACAGTGTGAGTAAGTGTGGACAGTGTGTGTGAGAGTGTGGACAGTGTGTGTGTTTGAGTGTGGACTGTGTGTGTGTGAGTGTGGACAGTGTGTGTGAATGTGGAAAGTGTGTGTGTGAGTGTGGACTGTGTGTGTGAATGTGGAAAGTATGTGCGTGACTGTGGACTGTGTGTGCGTGAGTGTGCATAGTGTGTGTGTGAGTGTGGATAGTGTGTGTGTGAGTGTGGCTAGTGTGTGCGTGAGTGTGACAGTGTGTGTGAATGTGGACAGTTTGTGTGTGAGTGTGGACAGTGTGTGTGTGAGTGTGGACAGTGTGTGTGTGAGTGAGGACAGTGTGTGTGAGTGAGTGTGGACAGCGTGTGTGAGTGTGGACAGTGAGTGTGAATGTGGACAGTGTGTGTGTGAGTGTGGACAGTGTGTGTAAGTGTGGACAGTGTGTGAGAGTGTGGACAGTGTGTGTGTGGGTGTGGACAGTGTGTGTGTGAGTGTCGATAGTGTGTGTGTGAGTGTGGATTGTGTGTGCGTGAGTGCGGGCAGTGTGCGTGTGAGAGCGTGGATAGAGTGTGTGTTTGAGTGTGGACCGTTTGTGTGTGAGTGTGGACAGTGTGTGTGAATGTGGAAAGTGTGTGTGTGAGTGTGGACAGTATGTGTGAAGGTGGAAAGTGTGTGTGAGTGTGGACTGTGTGTGCGTTAGTGTGGATAGTGTGTGTGTGAGTGTGGATAGTATGTGCGTGAGTGTGACAGTGTGTGTGAATGTGGACAGTTTGTGTATGAGTGTGGATAGTGTGTGAGAGTGTGGACAGTATGTGTGAATTTGGATAGTGTGTGCGTGAGTATGACAGTGTGTGAGTGAATGTGGAGAGTGTGTGTATGTGTGGACAGTGTGTGTGAGTATGGACAGTGTGTGTGAGAGTGTGGAAAGTGTGTTTGAGTGTGGACAGTGTTTGTGAGTGTGGACAGTGTGTGTGAGAGTGTGGACAGTGTGTTTGAGTGTGGACAGTGTGTGTGAGTGTGGACAGTGTGTGAGTGTGGACAGTGTGTGAGAGAGTGTGGACAGTGTGTGTGTGAGTGTGGACAGTGTGTGTGAGATTGTGGACAGTGTGTGTGCAAGTGTGGACAGTGTGTGTGAGTGTGGACAGTGTGTGTGTGAGTGTGGAAAGTTTGTGTGTGTGGACAGTGTGTGAGAGTGTGGACAGTGTGAGTAAGTGTGGACAGTGTGTGTGAGAGTGTGGACAGTGTGTGTGTTTGAGTGTGGACTGTGTGTGTGTGAGTGTGGACAGTGTGTGTGAATGTGGAAAGTGTGTGTGTGAGTGTGGACTGTGTGTGTGAATGTGGAAAGTATGTGTGTGACTGTGGACTGTGTGTGCGTGAGTGTGCATAGTGTGTGTGTGAGTGTGGATAGTGTGTGTGTGAGTGTGGCTAGTGTGTGCGTGAGTGTGACAGTGTGTGTGAATGTGGACAGTTTGTGTGTGAGTGTGGACAGTGTGTGTGTGAGTGAGGACAGTGTGTGTGAGTGAGTGTGGACAGCGTGTGTGAGTGTGGACAGTGAGTGTGAATGTGGACAGTGTGTGTGTGAGTGTAGACAGTGTGTGTAAGTGTGGACAGTGTGTGAGAGTGTGGACAGTGTGTGTGTGGGTGTGGACAGTGTGTGTGTGAGTGTCGATAGTGTGTGTGTGAGTGTGGATTGTGTGTGCATGAGTGCGGGCAGTGTGCGTGTGAGAGCGTGGATAGAGTGTGTGCGAGTGTGGACAGTATGTGTTAAATTGGATAGTGTGTGCGTGAGTATGACAGTGTGTGTGTGAATGTGAACAGTGTGTGTATGTGTGGACAGTGTGTGTGAGTGTGGACTGTGTGTGTGAGAGTGTGGACAGTGTGTTTGAGTGTGGACAGTGTGTGTGAGTGTGTGAGTGTGGGCAGTGTGTGTGAGAGTGTGGACAGTGTGTGTGTGAGTGTGGACAGTGTCTGTGTGAGTATGGACAGTGTGTGTGAGTGTGGACAGTGTGTGTGAGAGTGTGGACAGTGTGTGTGTGAGTGTGGACAGTGTGTGTGTGTGTGTGTGAGTGTGGACAGCATGCATGTGTGAGTGTGGACAGTGTGTATGTGTGAGTGTGGACAGTGTGTGTGAGATTGTGAACAGTGTGTGTGCGAGTGTGGACAGTGTGTGTGAGTGTGGACAGTGTGTGTGTGAGTGTGGACAGTGTGTGTGAGAGTGTGGACAGTGTGTGTGGGATAGTGTGGACACTGTGTGTGTTTGAGTGTGGACCGTGTGTGTGTGAGTGTGGACAGTGTGTGTGAATGTGGAAAGTGTGTGTGTGAGTGTGGACAGTGTGCGTGAATGTGGAAAGTGTGTGTGAGTGTGGACTGTGTGTGCGTGAGTGTGGATAGTGTGTGTGTGAGTGTGGATAGTATGTGCGTGAGTGTGACAGTGTGTGTGAATGTGGACAGTTTGTGTGTGAGCGTGGATAGTGTGTGTGAGAGTGTGGACAGTGTGTGTGTGAGTGTGGACAGTGTGTGTGTGAGTGTGGACAGTGTGTGTCAGTGAGTGTGGACAGTGTGTGTGAGTGTGGACAGTGAGTGTGAGTGTGGACAGTGTGTGTGTGAGTGTGGACAGTGTGTGTAAGTGTGGACAGTGTGTGAGAGTGTGGACAGTGTGTGTGTGGGTGTGGACAGTGTGTGTGTGTGTCGATAGTGTGTGTGTGAGTGTGGATAGTGTGTGCGTGAGTGTGGGCAGTATGCGTGTGAGAGCGTGGATAGAGTGTGTGAGAGTGTGGACAGTCTGTGTGTGAGAGTGTGGACAGTGTGTGTGTGAGTGTGGGTAGTATGTGTGAATTTGGATAGTGTGTGCGAGAGTATGACAGTGTGTGTGTGAATGTGGAGAGTGTGTGTATGTGTGGACAGTGTGTGTGAGTATGGACAGTGTGTGTGAGAGTGTGGACAGTGTGTTTGAGTGTGGACAGTGTGTGTGAGTGTGGACAGTGTGTGTGAGAGTGTGGACAGTGTGTGTGAGTGTGGACAGTGTGTGTGAGTGTGGACAGTGTGTGAGAGAGTGTGGACAGTGTGTGTGTGAGTGTGGACAGTATGTGTGAGATTGTGGACGGTGTGTGTGCAAGTGTGGACAGTGTGTGTGAGTGTGGACAGTGTGTGTGTGAGTGTGGAAAGTTTGTGTGTGTGGACAGTGTGTGAGAGTGTGGACAGTGTGAGTAAGTGTGGACAGTGAGTGTGAGAGTGTGGACAGTGTGTGTGAATGTGGAAATTGTGTGTGTGAGTGTGGACAGTGTGTGTGAATGTGGAAAGTGCGTGTGTGAGTGTGGACTGTGTGTGCGTGAGTGTGCATAGTGTGTGTGAGTGTGGATAGTGTGTGTGTGAGTGTGGATAGTGTGTGCGTGAGTGTTACAGTGTGTGTGAATGTGGACAGTTTGTGTGTGAGTGTGGATAGTGTGTGTGTGAGTGTGGACAGTGTGTGTGTGAGTGTGGACAGTGTGTGTGTGAGTGTGGACAGTGTGTGTGAGTGAGTGTGGACAGTGTGTGTGAGTGTGGACAGTGAGTGTGAGTGTGGACAGTGTGTGTGTGAGTGTGGACAGTGTGTGTAAGTGTGGACAGTGTGTGAGAGTGTGGACAGTGTGTGTGTGGGTGTGGACAGTGTGTGTGTGAGTGTCGATAGTGTGTGTGTGAGTGTGGATAGTGTGTGCGTGAGTGTGGGCAGTGTGCATGTGAGAGCGTGGATAGAGTGTGTGCGAGTGTGGACAGTATGTGTTAATTTGGATAGTGTGCGCGTGAGTATGACAGTGTGTGTGTGAATGTGGACAGTGTGTGTATTTGTGGACAGTGTGTGTGAGTGTGGACTGTGTGTGTGAGAGTGTGGACAGTGTGTTTGAGTGTGGACAGTGTGTGTGAGTGTGGACAGTGTGTGAGAGTGTGGACAGTGTGTGTGTGAGTGTGGACAGTGTCTGTGTGAGTGTGGACAGTGTGTGTGTGTGTGGACAGTGTGTGTGAGTGTGGACAGTGTGTGTGAGAGTGTGGGCAGTGTGTGTGTGAGTGTGGACAGTGTGTGTGTGTGTGTGAGTGTGGACAGTGTGCGTGTGTGAGTGTGGACAGTGTGTGTGTGAGTGTGGACAGTGTGTGTGTGTGTGAGTGTGGACAGTGTGCGTGTGTGAATGTGGAAAGTGTGTGTGAGTGTGGACTGTGTGTGCGTGAGTGTGGATAGTGTGTGCGTGAGTGTGGATAGTATGTGCGTGAGTGTGACAGTGTGTGTGAATGTGGACAGTTTGTGTGTGAGTGTGGATAGTGTGTGTGAGAGTGTGGACAGTGTCTGTGTGAGTGTGGACAGTGTGTGTGTGAGGGTGGACAGTGTGTGTGAGTGAGTGTGGACAGTGTGTGTGAGTGTGGACAGTGAGTGTGAGTGTGGACAGTGTGTGTGTGAGTGTGGACAGTGTGTGTAAGTGTGGACAGTGTGTGAGAGCGTGGACAGTGTGGGTGTGGACAGTGTGTGTGTGAGTGTCGATAGTGTGTGTGTGATTGTGGATAGTGTGAGTGTGGGCAGTATGCGTGTGAGAGCGTGGATAGAGTGTGTGAGAGTGTGGACAGTCTGTGTGTGAGAGTGTGGACAGTGTGTGTGTGAGTGTGGGTAGTATGTGTGAATTTGGATAGTGTGTGCGAGAGTATGACAGTGTGTGTGTGAATGTGGAGAGTGTGTGTATGTGTGGACAGTGTGTGTGAGTATGGACAGTGTGTGTGAGAGTGTGGACAGTGTGTTTGAGTGTGGACAGTGTGTGTGAGTGTGGACAGTGTGTGTGAGAGTGTGGACAGTGTGTGTGAGTGTGGACAGTGTGTGTGAGTGTGGACAGTGTGTGAGAGAGTGTGGACAGTGTGTGTGTGAGTGTGGACAGTATGTGTGAGATTGTGGACGGTGTGTGTGCAAGTGTGGACAGTGTGTGTGAGTGTGGACAATGTGTGTGTGAGTGTGGAAAGTTTGTGTGTGTGGACAGTGTGTGAGAGTGTGGACAGTGTGAGTAAGTGTGGACAGTGAGTGTGAGAGTGTGGACAGTGTGTGTGAATGTGGAAATTGTGTGTGTGAGTGTGGACAGTGTGTGTGAATGTGGAAAGTGCGTGTGTGAGTGTGGACTGTGTGTGCGTGAGTGTGCATAGTGTGTGTGAGTGTGGATAGTGTGTGTGTGAGTGTGGATAGTGTGTGCGTGAGTGTTACAGTGTGTGTGAATGTGGACAGTTTGTGTGTGAGTGTGGATAGTGTGTGTGTGAGTGTGGACAGTGTGTGTGTGAGTGTGGACAGTGTGTGTGTGAGTGTGGACAGTGTGTGTGAGTGAGTGTGGACAGTGTGTGTGAGTGTGGACAGTGAGTGTGAGTGTGGACAGTGTGTGTGTGAGTGTGGACAGTGTGTGTAAGTGTGGACAGTGTGTGAGAGTGTGGACAGTGTGTGTGTGGGTGTGGACAGTGTGTGTGTGAGTGTCGATAGTGTGTGTGTGAGTGTGGATAGTGTGTGCGTGAGTGTGGGCAGTGTGCATGTGAGAGCGTGGATAGAGTGTGTGCGAGTGTGGACAGTATGTGTTAATTTGGATAGTGTGCGCGTGAGTATGACAGTGTGTGTGTGAATGTGGACAGTGTGTGTATTTGTGGACAGTGTGTGTGAGTGTGGACTGTGTGTGTGAGAGTGTGGACAGTGTGTTTGAGTGTGGACAGTGTGTGTGAGTGTGGACAGTGTGTGAGAGTGTGGACAGTGTGTGTGTGAGTGTGGACAGTGTCTGTGTGAGTGTGGACAGTGTGTGTGTGTGTGGACAGTGTGTGTGAGTGTGGACAGTGTGTGTGAGAGTGTGGGCAGTGTGTGTGTGAGTGTGGACAGTGTGTGTGTGTGTGTGAGTGTGGACAGTGTGCGTGTGTGAGTGTGGACAGTGTGTGTGTGAGTGTGGACAGTGTGTGTGTGTGTGAGTGTGGACAGTGTGCGTGTGTGAATGTGGAAAGTGTGTGTGAGTGTGGACTGTGTGTGCGTGAGTGTGGATAGTGTGTGCGTGAGTGTGGATAGTATGTGCGTGAGTGTGACAGTGTGTGTGAATGTGGACAGTTTGTGTGTGAGTGTGGATAGTGTGTGTGAGAGTGTGGACAGTGTCTGTGTGAGTGTGGACAGTGTGTGTGTGAGGGTGGACAGTGTGTGTGAGTGAGTGTGGACAGTGTGTGTGAGTGTGGACAGTGAGTGTGAGTGTGGACAGTGTGTGTGTGAGTGTGGACAGTGTGTGTAAGTGTGGACAGTGTGTGAGAGCGTGGACAGTGTGGGTGTGGACAGTGTGTGTGTGAGTGTCGATAGTGTGTGTGTGATTGTGGATAGTGTGAGTGTGGGCAGTATGCGTGTGAGAGCGTGGATAGAGTGTGTGAGAGTGTGGACAGTGTGTGTGTGAGTGTGGACAGTGTGTGTGTGTGTCGATAGTGTGTGTGTGAGTGTGGATAGTGTGTGCGTGAGTGTGGGCAGTATGCGTGTGAGAGCGTGGATAGAGTGTGTGCGAGTGTTGACAGTATGTGTGAATTTGGATATTGTGTGCGTGAGTATGACAGTGTGTGTGTGAATGTGGAGAGTGTGTGTTTGTGTGGACAGTGTGTGTGAGTATGGACAGTGTGTCTGAGAGTGTGGACAGTGTGTTTGAGTGTGGACATGGTGTGTGAGTGTGGACAGTGTGTGTGAGAGTGTGGACAGTGTGTTTGAGTGTGGACAGTGTATGTGAGTGTGGACAGTGTGTGTGAGTGTGGAGTGTGTGTGAGTGTGGACAGTGTGTGAGAGACTGTGGACAGTGTGTGTGTGAGTGTGGACAGTGTGTGTGAGATTTTGGACGGTGTGTGTGCAAGTGTGGACAGTGTGTGTGAGTGTGGACAGTGTGTGTGTGAGTGTGGAAAGTTTGTGTGTGCGGACAGTGTGTGAGAGTGTGGACAGTCTGAGTAAGTGTGGACAGTGTGTGTGAGAGTGTGGACAGTGTGTGTGAATGTGGAAAGTGCGTGTGTGAGTGTGGACTGTGTGTGCGTGAGTGTGCATAGTGTGTGTGTGAGTGTGGATAGTGTGTGTGTGAGTGTGGATAGTGTGTGCGTGAGTGTGACAGTGTGTGTGAATGTGGACAGTGTGTGTGTGAGTGTGGACAGTGTGTGTGTGAGTGTGGACAGTGTGTGTGAGTGAGTGTGGACAGTGTGTGTGAGTGTGGACAGTGAGTGTGAGTGTGGACAGTGTGTGTAAGTGTGGACAGTGTGTGAGAGTGTGGACAGTGTGTGTGTGCAGGTGTGGACAGTGTGTGTGTGAGTGTCGATAGTGTGTGTGTGAGTGTGGATAGTGTGTGTGTGAGTGTGGGCAGTGTTCGTGTGAGAGCGTGGATAGAGTGTGTGCGAGTGTGGACAGTATGTGTTAATTTGGATAGTGTGCGCGTGAGTATGACAGTGTGTGTATGAATGTGGACAGTGTGTGTATTTGTGGACAGTGTGTGTGAGTGTGGACTGTGTGTGTGAGAGTGTGGACAGTGTGTGTGAGTGTGGACAGTGTGTGAGTGTGGACATTGTGTGTGAGAGTGTGGACAGTGTGTGTGTGAGTGTGGACAGTGTCTGTGTGAGTGTGGACAGTGTGTGTGTGTGTGGACAGTGTGTGTGAGTGTGGATAGTAGTGTGTGAGAGTGTGGACAGTGTGTGTGTGAGTGTGGACAGTGTGTGTGTGTGTGTGTGTGTGAGTGTGGACAGTGTGCGTGTGTGAGTGTGGACAGTGTGTATGTGTGAGTGTGGACAGTGTGTGTGAGATTGTGAACAGTGTGTGTGTGAGTGTGGACAGTGTGTGTGAGTGTGGACAGTGTGTGTGTGAGTGTGGACAGTGTGTGTGAGAGTGTGGACAGTGTGTGTGTGATAGTGTGGACACTGTGTGTTTTTGAGTGTGGACCGTGTGTGTGTGAGTGTGGACAGTGTGTGTGAACGTGGAAAGTGTGTGTGTGAGTGTGGACAGTGTGTGTGAATGTGGAAAGTATGTGTGAGTGTGGACTGTGTGTGCGTGAGTGTGGATAGTGTGTGTGAGTGTGGATAGTATGTGCGTGAGTGTGACAGTGTGTGTGTGAGTGTGGACAGTATGTGCGTGAGTGTGACAGTGTGTGTGTGAGTGTGGACACTGAGTGTGTGAGTGTGGACAGTGTGTGTGTGAGTGTGGACAGTGTGTGTGAGTGTGAGAGTGTGGACAGTGTGTGTGAGAGTGTGGACAGTGTGTGTGAGAGTGTGGACAGTGTGTGTGTGAGTGTGGACAGTGAGTGTGTGAGTGTGGACAGTGTGTGTGTGAGTGTGGACAGTGTGTGTGAGTGTGAGAGTGTGGACAGTGTGTGTGAGAGTGTGGACAGTGTGTGTGAGAGTGTGGACAGTGTGTGTGTGAGTGTGGACAGTGTGTGTAAGTGTGGACAGTGTGTGTGAGTGTGGACAGTGAGTGTGTGAGTGTGGACAGTGTGTGTGTGAGTGTGAATAGTGTGTGTGAGTGTGGGCAGTGTGTGTGTGAGTGTGGATAGTGTGTGTGTGAGTGTGACAGTGTGTAGAATCATAGAATCATAGAAGTTTACAGCATGGAAACAGGCCCTTCGGCCCAACCAGTCCATGCCGCCCAGTTTTTTACCATTAAGCTAGTCCCAGTTGCCCGCACTTGGCCCATAACCCTCTATACCCATCTTACCCATGTAACCATCTAAATGCTTTTTGAAAGACACAATTGTACCCGCTTCTACTACTACCTCTGGCAGCCCATTCCAGACACTCACTACCCTCTGAGTGAAGAAATTGCCCCTCTGGGCCCTTCTGAATCTCTCCCCTCTCACCTTAAACCTATGCCCTCTAGTTTTAGACTCCCCTACCTTTGGGAAAAGATGTTGACTATCTACCTTATCTATGCCCCTCATTATTTTATAGACTGTGCACAGTCTGTGTGTGAGTATGGACAGTGTGTTTGTGTGAGTGTGGACAGTGTGTGTGTGAGTTTGGACAGTGAGTGTATGAGTGTAGATAGTGTGCGTGTGAGTGTGGAAAGTGTTTGAGAGTGTGGACAGTGTGTGTGTGAGAGTGGACAGTGTGTGTGGACAGTGTGTGTGTGAGTGTGGACAGTGTGTGTGTGATTGTAGAAAATGTGTGTGTGAGTGCGGACAGTGTGTGTGAGCGTGGACAGTGTGTGTGTGAGTGTAGATAGTGTGCGTGTGAGTGTGGACAGTGTGTGTGTGAGTGTGGACCGTGTGTGTGTGTGTGTGGACAGTGTGTGTGTGTGAGTGTTAGCAGTGTGTGTGAGTGTGGACAGTGTGTGTGAATGTGGACAGTGTGTGTGTGAGTGGCGATAGTGTGCGTGTGTGTGAGTGTGATCAGTGTGTGTGAATGTGGACAGTGTGTGTGTGAGTGTCGATAGTGTGCGTGTGTGTGTGTGATCAGTGTGTGTGTGACTGTGGACAGTGTGTGTGTGTGTGTGTGTGAACGTGGACAGTGTGTGTGTGAGTGAGGACAGTGTGTGTGTGAGTGTGGACAGTGTGTGTGTGAGTGTGGACAGTGTGTGTGTGAGTGTGGACAGTGTGTGTGATACTGTGGACAGTGTGTGTGAGAGTTTGTGGACAGTGTGTGTGTGACTGTGGACAGTGTGTGTGTGAGTGTGGATAGTGTGTGTTTGAGTGTGGACATTGTCTGTGTGTATGGATAGTGTAAGTGTGAGAGTGGATAGTGTGGACAGTGTGTGTGTGAGTGTGGACAGTGTGTGTGTCAGTGTGGACAGTGTGTGAGAGAGTGGAGAGTGTGTGTGTGAGTGTGGACAGTGTGTGTGTGAGTGTGGATAGTGTGTGCATGATTGTGACTGTGTGTGTGAATGTGCACAGTGTGTGTGAATGTGGACAGTGTGTGTGAGAGTGTGGATAGTGTGTGTGAGAGTGTGGATAGTGTGTGTGAATGTGTGACAGTGTGAGTGTGAGTTTGGACAGTATGTGTGCATTTGGATAATGTGTGCGTGAGTGTGACAGTATGTGTGAATGTGGACAGTGTGTGTGTGTGTGGACAGTATGTGAGAGTGTGGACAGTGTGTGTGTGAGTGTGGACAGTGTGTGTGTGAGTGAGGACAGTGTGTGTGTGAGTGTGGACAGTGTGCGTGTGAGGGTGAGAGTGGGCTCAGTGTGCGTGTGTGAGTGTGGACTGCGTATGTGTGAGTGTGAACAGTGTGTGTGAGATTGTCGACAGTGTGTGTGCGAGTGTGGACAGTGTGTGTGTGAGTGTGGACAGTGTGTGTGTGAGTGTGGACAGTGTGTGAGAGTGTGGACAGTCTGTGTGAGTGTGGACAGTGCGTGTGAGTTTGGCAGTGTGTGTGTGAGTGTGGACAGTGTGTGTGTGAGTGTGGACAGTGTGTGTGTGAGTGTGGACAGTGCGTGTGAGTGTGGACAGTGTGTGTTTGAGTGTGGACAGTGTGTGAGAGTGTGGACAGTGTGTGTGGACAGTGTGTGTGTCAGTGTGGACAGTGTGTGTGTGAGTGTGAGTGTGTGGGCAGTGTGTGTGAGAGTGTGGACAGTGTGTGTGAAAGTATGGACAGTGTGTGTGTGAGTGTGGACAGTGTGTGTAAGTGTGGACAGTGTGTGTGAGTGTGGACAGTGAGTGTGTGAGTGTGGACAGCGTGTGTGCGAGTGTGGACAGTGTGTGTGAGTGTGGGCAGTGTGTGTGCGAGTGTGGACAGTGTGTGTGAGAGGGTGGACAGTTTGTGTGAGGACAGTGTGTGTGTGTGAGGACAGTGTGTGTGAGAGTGTGGACAGTGTGTGTGAGTGTGGACAGTGTGTGTGTGTGAGGGTGGACAGTGTGTGTGTGAGTTTGGACATTGTGTCTGTGAGTGTGGACACTGTGTGTGAGAGTGTGGACAGTGTGTGTGTGAGTGTGGACAGTTTGTGTGCGAGTGTGGACAGTGTATGTGAGTGTGGACAGTGTGTATGAGTGTGGACAGTGTGTGTGTGAGTGTGGACAGAGTGTGTGAGTGTGGACCGTGTGTGTGTGAGTGTGGACAGTGTGTGTGAACGTGGAAAGTGTGTGTGTGAGTGTGGACAGTGTGTGTGAATGTGGAAAGTATGTGTGAGTGTGGACTGTGTGTGCGTGAGTGTGGATAGTGTGTGTGAGTGTGGATAGTATGTGCGTGAGTGTGACAGTGTGTGTGTGAGTGTGGACAGTATGTGCGTGAGTGTGACAGTGTGTGTGTGAGTGTGGACAGTGAGTGTGTGAGTGTGGACAGTGTGTGTGTGAGTGTGGACAGTGTGTGTGAGTGTGAGAGTGTGGACAGTGTGTGTGAGAGTGTGGACAGTGTGTGTGTGAGTGTGGACAGTATGTGCGTGAGTGTGGACAGTGAGTGTGTGAGTGTGGACAGTGTGTGTGTGAGTGTGGACAGTGTGTGTGAGTGTGAGAGTGTGGACAGTGTGTGTGAGAGTGTGGACAGTGTGTGTGAGAGTGTGGACAGTGTGTGTGTGAGTGTGGACAGTGAGTGTGTGAGTGTGGACAGTGTGTGTGTGAGTGTGGACAGTGTGTGTGAGTGTGAGAGTGTGGACAGTGTGTGTGAGAGTGTGGACAGTGTGTGTGAGAGTGTGGACAGTGTGTGTGTGAGTGTGGACAGTGTGTGTAAGTGTGGACAGTGTGTGTGAGTGTGGACAGTGAGTGTGTGAGTGTGGACAGTGTGTGTGTGAGTGTGAATAGTGTGTGTGAGTGTGGGCAGTGTGTGTGTGAGTGTGCATAGTGTGTGTGTGAGTGTGACAGTGTGTAGAATCATAGAATCATAGAAGTTTACAGCATGGAAACAGGCCCTTCGGCCCAACCAGTCCATGCCGCCCAGTTTTTTACCATTAAGCTAGTCCCAGTTGCCCGCACTTGGCCCATAACCCTCTATACCCATCTTACCCATGTAACCATCTAAATGCTTTTTGAAAGACACAATTGTACCCGCTTCTACTACTACCTCTGGCAGCCCATTCCAGACACTCACTACCCTCTGAGTGAAGAAATTGCCCCTCTGGGCCCTTCTGAATCTCTCCCCTCTCACCTTAAACCTATGCCCTCTAGTTTTAGACTCCCCTACCTTTGGGAAAAGATGTTGACTATCTACCTTATCTATGCCCCTCATTATTTTATAGACTGTGCACAGTCTGTGTGTGAGTATGGACAGTGTGTTTGTGTGAGTGTGGACAGTGTGTGTGTGAGTTTGGACAGTGAGTGTATGAGTGTAGATAGTGTGCGTGTGAGTGTGGAAAGTGTTTGAGAGTGTGGACAGTGTGTGTGTGAGAGTGGACAGTGTGTGTGGACAGTGTGTGTGTGAGTGTGGACAGTGTGTGTGTGATTGTAGAAAATGTGTGTGTGAGTGCGGACAGTGTGTGTGAGCGTGGACAGTGTGTGTGTGAGTGTAGATAGTGTGCGTGTGAGTGTGGACAGTGTGTGTGTGAGTGTGGACCGTGTGTGTGTGTGTGTGGACAGTGTGTGTGTGTGAGTGTTAGCAGTGTGTGTGAGTGTGGACAGTGTGTGTGAATGTGGACAGTGTGTGTGTGAGTGGCGATAGTGTGCGTGTGTGTGAGTGTGATCAGTGTGTGTGAATGTGGACAGTGTGTGTGTGAGTGTCGATAGTGTGCGTGTGTGTGTGTGATCAGTGTGTGTGTGACTGTGGACAGTGTGTGTGTGTGTGTGTGTGAACGTGGACAGTGTGTGTGTGAGTGAGGACAGTGTGTGTGTGAGTGTGGACAGTGTGTGTGTGAGTGTGGACAGTGTGTGTGTGAGTGTGGACAGTGTGTGTGATACTGTGGACAGTGTGTGTGAGAGTTTGTGGACAGTGTGTGTGTGACTGTGGACAGTGTGTGTGTGAGTGTGGATAGTGTGTGTTTGAGTGTGGACATTGTCTGTGTGTATGGATAGTGTAAGTGTGAGAGTGGATAGTGTGGACAGTGTGTGTGTGAGTGTGGACAGTGTGTGTGTCAGTGTGGACAGTGTGTGAGAGAGTGGAGAGTGTGTGTGTGAGTGTGGACAGTGTGTGTGTGAGTGTGGATAGTGTGTGCATGATTGTGACTGTGTGTGTGAATGTGCACAGTGTGTGTGAATGTGGACAGTGTGTGTGAGAGTGTGGATAGTGTGTGTGAGAGTGTGGATAGTGTGTGTGAATGTGTGACAGTGTGAGTGTGAGTTTGGACAGTATGTGTGCATTTGGATAATGTGTGCGTGAGTGTGACAGTATGTGTGAATGTGGACAGTGTGTGTGTGTGTGGACAGTATGTGAGAGTGTGGACAGTGTGTGTGTGAGTGTGGACAGTGTGTGTGTGAGTGAGGACAGTGTGTGTGTGAGTGTGGACAGTGTGCGTGTGAGGGTGAGAGTGGGCTCAGTGTGCGTGTGTGAGTGTGGACTGCGTATGTGTGAGTGTGAACAGTGTGTGTGAGATTGTCGACAGTGTGTGTGCGAGTGTGGACAGTGTGTGTGTGAGTGTGGACAGTGTGTGTGTGAGTGTGGACAGTGTGTGAGAGTGTGGACAGTCTGTGTGAGTGTGGACAGTGCGTGTGAGTTTGGCAGTGTGTGTGTGAGTGTGGACAGTGTGTGTGTGAGTGTGGACAGTGTGTGTGTGAGTGTGGACAGTGCGTGTGAGTGTGGACAGTGTGTTTTTGAGTGTGGACAGTGTGTGAGAGTGTGGACAGTGTGTGTGGACAGTGTGTGTGTCAGTGTGGACAGTGTGTGTGTGAGTGTGAGTGTGTGGGCAGTGTGTGTGAGAGTGTGGACAGTGTGTGTGAAAGTATGGACAGTGTGTGTGTGAGTGTGGACAGTGTGTGTAAGTGTGGACAGTGTGTGTGAGTGTGGACAGTGAGTGTGTGAGTGTGGACAGCGTGTGTGCGAGTGTGGACAGTGTGTGTGAGTGTGGGCAGTGTGTGTGCGAGTGTGGACAGTGTGTGTGAGAGGGTGGACAGTTTGTGTGAGGACAGTGTGTGTGTGTGAGGACAGTGTGTGTGAGAGTGTGGACAGTGTGTGTGAGTGTGGACAGTGTGTGTGTGTGAGGGTGGACAGTGTGTGTGTGAGTTTGGACATTGTGTCTGTGAGTGTGGACACTGTGTGTGAGAGTGTGGACAGTGTGTGTGTGAGTGTGGACAGTTTGTGTGCGAGTGTGGACAGTGTATGTGAGTGTGGACAGTGTGTATGAGTGTGGACAGTGTGTGTGTGAGTGTGGACAGAGTGTGTGAGTGTGGACAGTGTGTGTGAGAGTGTGGACAGTGTGTGTGTGAGTGTGGACAATGTGTGTGTGAGTTTGGACAGTGTGTGTGTGAGTGTGGACTGTGTGTGTGAGTGTGGACAGTGTGTGTGAGATTGTGGAAAATGTGTGTGTGAGTGTGGACAGTGTGTGTGAGTGTGGACAGTGTGTGTGTGAGTATAGATAGTGTGCATGTGAGTGTGGATAGTGTGTGAGAGTGTGGACAGTGTGTGTGTGAGTGAGGACCGTGTGTGTGTGAGTGTCGATAGTGTGCGTGTGTGTGTGTCATCAGTGTGTGTGAATGTGGACAGTGTGTGTGTGAGTGCGGACAGTGTGTGTGAGTGTGGACAGTGTGTGTGTGAGTGTGGACAGTGTGTGTGTGAGTGTGGACCCTGTGTGTGTGAGTGTGGACAGTGTGTGTGAGTGTGGACAGTGTGTGTGAATGTGGACAGTGTGTGTGTGAGTGTCGATAGTGTGCGTGTGTGTGAGTGTGATCAGTGTGTGTGAATGTGGACAGTGTGTGTGTGAGTGTCGATAGTGTGCATGTGTGTGTGTCATCAGTGTGTGTGAATGTGGACAGTGTGTGTGTGAGTGTGGACAGTGTGTGTGTGAGTGTGGACCCTGTATGTGTGAGTGTTTGCAGTTTGTGTGTGAGTGTGGACAGTCTGTGTGTGAGTGTGGATAGTGTGTGTGTGAGTGTGGACAGTGTGTGTGTGAATGTGCACAGTGTGTGTGTGAGTTTGGACAGTGAGTGTATGAGTGTAGATAGTGTGCGTGTGAGTGTGGCTAGTGTTTGAGAGTGTGGACAGTGTGTGTGTGAGAGTGGACAGTGTGTGTGGACAGTGTGTGTGTGAGTGTGGACAGTGAGTGTGTGATTGTAGAAAATGTGTGTGTGAGTGCGGACAGTGTGTGTGAGCGTGGACAGTGTGTGTGTGAGTGTAGATAGTGTGCGTGTGAGTGTGGACAGTGTGTGTGTGAGTGTGGACCGTGTGTGTGTGAGTGTGGACAGTGTGCGTGTGTGAGTGTTAGCAGTGTGTGTGAGTGTGGACAGTGTGTGTGAATGTGGACAGTGTGTGTGTGAGTGGCGATAGTGTGCGTGTGTGTGAGTGTGATCAGTGTGTGTGAATGTGGACAGTGTGTGTGTGAGTGTCGATAGTGTGCGTGTGTGTGTGTGATCAGTGTGTGTGTGACTGTGGACAGTGTGTGTGTGTGTGTGTGTGAACGTGGACAGTGTGTGTGTGAGTGAGGACAGTGTGTGTGTGAGTGTGGACAGTGTGTGTGTGAGTGTGGACAGTGTGTGTGTGTGAGGGTGGACAGTGTGTGTGTGAGTTTGGACATTGTGTGTGTGAGTGTGGACACTGTGTGTGAGAGTGTGGACAGTGTGTGTGTGAGTGTGGACAGTTTGTGTGCGAGTGTGGACAGTGTATGTGAGTGTGGACAGTGTGTATGAGTGTGGACAGTGTGTGTGTGAGTGTGGACAGTGTGTGTGAGTGTGGACAGTGTGTGTGAGAGTGTGGACAGTGTGTGTGTGAGTGTGGACAATGTGTGTGTGAGTTTGGACAGTCTGTGTGTGAGTGTGGACTGTGTGTGTGAGTGTGGACAGTGTGTGTGAGATTGTGGAAAATGTGTGTGTGAGTGTGGACAGTGTGTGTGAGTGTGGACAGTGTGTGTGTGAGTATAGATAGTGTGCATGTGAGTGTTGATAGTGTGTGAGAGTGTGGACAGTGTGTGTGTGAGTGAGGACCGTGTGTGTGTGAGTGTCGATAGTGTGCGTGTGTGTGTGTCATCAGTGTGTGTGAATGTGGACAGTGTGTGTGTGAGTGCGGACAGTGTGTGTGAGTGTGGACAGTGTGTGTGTGAGTGTGGACAGTGTGTGTGTGAGTGTGGACCCTGTGTGTGTGAGTGTGGACAGTGTGTGTGAGTGTGGACAGTGTGTGTGAATGTGGACAGTGTGTGTGTGAGTGTCGATAGTGTGCGTGTGTGTGAGTGTGATCAGTGTGTGTGAATGTGGACAGTGTGTGTGTGAGTGTCGATAGTGTGCATGTGTGTGTGTCATCAGTGTGTGTGAATGTGGACAGTGTGTGTGTGAGTGTGGACAGTGTGTGTGTGAGTGTGGACCCTGTATGTGTGAGTGTTTGCAGTTTGTGTGTGAGTGTGGACAGTCTGTGTGTGAGTGTGGATAGTGTGTGTGTGAGTGTGGACAGTGTGTGTGTGAATGTGCACAGTGTGTGTGTGAGTTTGGACAGTGAGTGTATGAGTGTAGATAGTGTGCGTGTGAGTGTGGCTAGTGTTTGAGAGTGTGGACAGTGTGTGTGTGAGAGTGGACAGTGTGTGTGGACAGTGTGTGTGTGAGTGTGGACAGTGTGTGTGTGATTGTAGAAAATGTGTGTGTGAGTGCGGACAGTGTGTGTGAGCGTGGACAGTGTGTGTGTGAGTGTAGATAGTGTGCGTGTGAGTGTGGACAGTGTGTGTGTGAGTGTGGACAGTGTGTGTGTGAGTGTGGACAGTGTGCGTGTGTGAGTGTTAGCAGTGTGTGTGAGTGTGGACAGTGTGTGTGAATGTGGACAGTGTGTGTGTGAGTGGCGATAGTGTGCGTGTGTGTGAGTGTGATCAGTGTGTGTGAATGTGGACAGTGTGTGTGTGAGTGTCGATAGTGTGCGTGTGTGTGTGTGATCAGTGTGTGTGTGACTGTGGACAGTGTGTGTGTGTATGTGTGTGAACGTGGACAGTGTGTGTGTGAGTGAGGACAGTGTGTGTGTGAGTGTGGACAGTGTGTGTGTGAGTGTGGACAGTGTGTGTGTGAGTGTGGACAGTGTGTGTGATACTGTGGACAGTGTGTGTGAGAGTTTGTGGACAGTGTGTGTGTGACTGTGGACAGTGTGTGTGTGAGTGTGGATAGTGTGTGTTTGAGTGTGGACATTGTCTGTGTGTATGGATAGTGTAAGTGTGAGAGTGGATAGTGTGGACAGTGTGTGTGTGAGTGTGGATAGTGTGAGCGTGATTGTGACAGTGTGTGTGAATGTTCACAGTGTGTGTGAATGTGGACAGAGTGTGTGAGAGTGTGGATAGTGTGTGTGAGAGTGTGGATAGTGTGTGTGAGAGTATGGACAGTGTGAGTGTGAGTGTGGACAGTGTGTGTGTGTAACTGTGGACAGAGTGTGTGTGAATGTGGACAGTGTGTGTGTGAGTGTGGACAGTGTGTGTGTGTGCGAGTGGACAGTGTGTGTGTGAGTGTGGATAGTGTGTGCATGATTGTGACTGTGTGTGTGAATGTGCACAGTGTGTGTGAATGTGGACAGTGTGTGTGAGAGTGTGGATAGTGTGTGTGAGAGTGTGGATAGTGTGTGTGAATGTGTGACAGTGTGAGTGTGAGTTTGGACAGTATGTGTGCATTTGGATAATGTGTGCGTGAGTGTGACAGTATGTGTGAATGTGGACAGTGTGTGTGTGTGTGTGGACAGTATGTGAGAGTGTGGACAGTGTGTGTGTGAGTGTGGACAGTGTGTGTGTGAGTGAGGACAGTGTGTGTGTGAGTGTGGACAGTGTGCGTGTGAGGGTGAGAGTGGGCTCAGTGTGCGTGTGTGAGTGTGGACAGTGCGTATGTGTGAGTGTGAACAGTGTGTGTGAGATTGTCGACAGTGTGTGTGCGAGTGTGGACAGTGTGTGTGTGAGTGTGGACAGTGTGTGTGTGAGTGTGGACAGTGTGTGAGAGTGTGGACAGTCTGTGTGAGTGTGGACAGTGCGTGTGAGTTTGGCAGTGTGTGTGTGAGTGTGGACAGTGTGTGTGTGAGTGTGGACAGTGTGTGTGTGAGTGTGGACAGTGCGTGTGAGTGTGGACAGTGTGTGTTTGAGTGTGGACAGTGTGTGTGTCAGTGTGGACAGTGTGTGTGTGAGTGTGAGTGTGTGGGCAGTGTGTGTGAGTGTGGACAGTGTGTGTGAAAGTGTGGACAGTGTGTGTGTGTGAGTGGACAGTGTGTGTAAGTGTGGACAGTGTGTGTGAGTGTGGACAGTGTGTGTGAGTGTGGGCAGTGTGTGTGCGAGTGTGGACAGTGTGTGTGAGAGGGTGGACAGTTTGTGTGAGGACAGTGTGTGTGTGTGAGGACAGTGTGTGTGAGAGTGTGGACAGTGTGTGTGAGTGTGGACAGTGTGTGTGTGTGAGGGTGGACAGTGTGTGTGTGAGTTTGGACATTGTGTGTGTGAGTGTGGACACTGTGTGTGAGAGTGTGGACAGTGTGTGTGTGAGTGTGGACAGTTTGTGTGCGAGTGTGGACAGTGTATGTGAGTGTGGACAGTGTGTATGAGTGTGGACAGTGTGTGTGTGAGTGTGGACAGTGTGTGTGAGTGTGGACAGTGTGTGTGAGAGTGTGGACAGTGTGTGTGTGAGTGTGGACAATGTGTGTGTGAGTTTGGACAGTGTGTGTGTGAGTGTGGACTGTGTGTGTGAGTGTGGACAGTGTGTGTGAGATTGTGGAAAATGTGTGTGTGAGTGTGGACAGTGTGTGTGAGTGTGGACAGTGTGTGTGTGAGTATAGATAGTGTGCATGTGAGTGTGGATAGTGTGTGAGAGTGTGGACAGTGTGTGTGTGAGTGAGGACCGTGTGTGTGTGAGTGTCGATAGTGTGCGTGTGTGTGTGTCATCAGTGTGTGTGAATGTGGACAGTGTGTGTGTGAGTGCGGACAGTGTGTGTGAGTGTGGACAGTGTGTGTGTGAGTGTGGACAGTGTGTGTGTGAGTGTGGACCCTGTGTGTGTGAGTGTGGACAGTGTGTTGAGTGTGGACAGTGTGTGTGAATGTGGACAGTGTGTGTGTGAGTGTCGATAGTGTGCGTGTGTGTGAGTGTGATCAGTGTGTGTGAATGTGGACAGTGTGTGTGTGAGTGTCGATAGTGTGCATGTGTGTGTGTCATCAGTGTGTGTGAATGTGGACAGTGTGTGTGTGAGTGTGGACAGTGTGGGTGTGAGTGTGGACCCTGTATGTGTGAGTGTTTGCAGTTTGTGTGTGAGTGTGGACAGTCTGTGTGTGAGTGTGGATAGTGTGTGTGTGAGTGTGGACAGTGTGTGTGTGAATGTGCACAGTGTGTGTGTGAGTGTGGACAGTGTGTGTGTGAGTGTGGACCGTGTGTGTGTGAGTGTGTACAGTGTGTGTGAGTGTGGACAGTGTGTGTGAATGTGGACAGTGTGTGTGTGAGTGTCGATAGTGTGCGTGTGTGTGAGTGTGATCAGTGTGTGTGAATGTGGACAGTGTGTGTGTGTGAGTGTGGACAGTGTGTGTGTGAATGTGCACAGTGTGTGTGTGTGTGTGAGGACAGTGTGTGTGTGAGTGTGGACAGTGTGTGTGTGAGTGTGGATAGTGTGTGCATGATTGTGACAGTGTTTGTGAATGTGCACAGTGTGTGTGAATGTGGACAGTGTGTGTGAGAGTGTGGACAGTGTGTGTGGGTATGGATAGTTTGTGTGTGAGTGTGGATATTGTGTGTGAGATTGTGGACAGTGTGAGTGTGGACAGTGTGTGTGTGTATGGATAGTTTGTGTGTGAGTGTGGATAGTGTGCGTGAGTGTGGACAATATGTGTGAGAGTATGGACTGTGTGTGCGCGAGTGTGGACAGTGTGTGTGTGAGAGAGTGTGGACAGTGTGTGTGAGATTGTGGATAGTGTGTGCATGATTGTGACAGTGTGTGTGAATGTGCTCAGTGTGTGTGAATGTGGATAGTGTGTGCGTGAGTGTGGACAGTATGTATGCATTTGGATAGTGTGTGCGTGAATTTGGACAGTATGTGTGCATTTGGATAGTGTGTGCGTGAGTGTGAAAATATGTGTGAATGTGGACAGTGTGTGTGTGTGTGGACAGTATGTGAGAGTGTGGACAGTGTGTGTGTGAGTGTGGACAGTGTGTGTGTGAGTGTGGACAGTGTGTGTGTGAGTGTGGACAGTGTGCGTGTGAGTGTGTGAGTGGGCTCAGTGTGCGTGTGTGAGTGTGGACAGTGCGTATGTGTGAGTGTGGACAGTGTGTGTGAGATTGTCGACAGTGTGTGTGCGATTGTGGACAGTGTGTGTGTGAGAGTGTGGACAGTGTGTGTGAGATTGTAGATAGTGTGTGCCGGAGTGTGACAGTGTGTGTGAATGTGGTGAGTGTGTGTGTGAGTGTGGATAGTGTGTGATGAGAGTGGACAGTGTGTGTGTGTGAGTGTGGATAGTGTGTGATGAGAGTGGACAGTATGTTTGTGTGAGTGTGGACAGTTTGTGTGTGAGTGTGGACAGTGTGTGTGAGAGTGTGGACAGTGTGTGCGAGATTGTGGACAGTGTGTGTGTGAGTGTGTACAGTGTGTGTGTGTGTGAGTTTGGACAGTGTGTGTGAATGTGGACAGTGTGTGTGTGAGTGTGTGGACAGTGTGTGTGTGAGTGTGTGGAAAGAGTGTGTGTGTGAGTGTGGACAGTGTGTGTGTGAGTGTGGACAGTGTGTGTGAGAGTGTGGACAGTGTGAGTGTGGACAGTGTGTGTGAGAGTGTGTGGACAGTGTGTGTGTGAGTGTGGACAGTGTGTGTGTGAGAGTGTGGACAGTGTGTGCGAGATTGTGGATAGTGTGTGCGTGAGTGTGACAGTGTGTGTGTGAGTGTGGACAGTGTGTGTGAATGTGTGTGGACAGTGTCTGTGTGTAGACAGTGTGTCTGTGTGAGTATGGACAGTGTGTGTGAGTGTGGACAGTGTGTGTGAATGTGGACAGTGTGTGTGGACAGTGTGTGTGTGTGTGTGTGGACAGTGCGTGAGAGAGTGTGGACAGTGTGTGTGAGTGTGGACAGTGTGTGTGTGAGTGTGGGCAGTGTGTGTGTGAGAGAGTGGACAGTGTGTGTGTGAGTGTGGACAGTGTGTGTGAGTGTGGGCAGTTTGTGAGAGTGTGGACATTGTGTGTGTGAGTGTGGATAGTGTGTGAGAGTGTGGACAGTGTGTGTGTGAGTGTGGATAGTGTGTGAGAGTGTGGACAGTGTGTGTGTGAGTGTGGATAGTGTGTGCGTGAGTGTGGGCAGTGTGCATGTGAGAGCGTGGATAGAGTGTGTGTGAATGTGGACAGTGTGTGTGTGTGTGGATAGTGTGTGTGAGAGTGTGGACAGTGAGTGTGTGAGTGTGGACAGTGTGTGTGTGAGTGTGGACAGTGAGTGTGTGAGTGTGGACAGTGTGTGTTTGAGTGTGGACAGTGTGTGTGAGTGTGGACAGTGTGTGTGAGTGTGGACAGTGTGTGTGAGAGTGGGGACAGTGTGTGTGTGAGTGTGGACAGTGTCTGTGTGAGTGTGGACTGTGTGTGTGTGTGTGGACAGTGTGTGTGATGTGGACAGTGTGTGTGAGAGTGTGGACAGTGTGTGTGTGAGTGTGGACAGTGTGTGTGTGAGTGTGGACAGTGTGTGTGTGAGCGTGGATAGTGTGTGCATGATTGTGACAGTGTTTGTGAATGTGCACAGTGTGTGTGAATGTGGACAGTGTGTGTGAGAGTGTGGATAGTGTGTGTGAGATTGTGGACAGTGTGTGAGAGAGTGTGGACAGTGTGTGTGGGTATGGATAGTTTGTGTGTGAGTGTGGATATTGTGTGTGAGATTGTGGACAGTGTGAGTGTGGACAGTGTGTGTGTGTATGGATAGTTTGTGTGTGAGTGTGGATAGTGTGTGTGAGTGTGGACAATATGTGTGAGAGTATGGACTGTGTGTGCGCGAGTGTGGACAGTGTGTGTGTGAGAGAGTGTGGACAGTGTGTGTGAGATTGTGGATAGTGTGTGCATGATTGTGACAGTGTGTGTGAATGTGGATAGTGTGTGTGAGAGTGTGGATAATGTGTGCGTGAGTGTGGACAGTATGTGTGCATTTGGATAGTGTCTGCGTGAGTGTGAAAATATGTGTGAATGTGGACAGTGTGTGTGTGTGTGGACAGTATGTGAGAGTGTGGACAGTGTGTGTGTGAGTGTGGACAGTGTGTGTGTGAGTGTGGACAGTCTGTGTGTGAGTGTGGACAGTGTGCGTGTGATGTGTGTGAGTGGGCTCAGTGTGCGTGTGTGAGTGTGGACAGTGCGTATGTGTGAGTGTGGACAGTGTGTGTGAGATTGTCGACAGTGTGTGTGCGAGTGTGGACAGTGTGTGTGTGAGAGTGTGGACAGTGTGTGTGAGATTGTAGATAGTGTGTGCCGGAGTGTGACAGTGTGTGTGAATGTGGTGAGTGTGTGTGTGAGTGTGGATAGTGTGTGATGAGAGTGGACAGTGTGTGTGTGTGAGTGTGGATAGTGTGTGATGAGAGTGGACAGTATGTGTGTGTGAGTGTGGACAGTGTGTGTGTGAGTGTGGACAGTGTGTGTGAGAGTGTGGACAGTGTGTGCGAGATTGTGGACAGTGTGTGTGTGAGTGTGTACAGTGTGTGTGTGTGAGATTGGACAGTGTGTGTGAATGTGGACAGTGTGTGTGTGAGTGTGTGGACAGTGTGTGTGTGTGAGGGTGGACAGTGTGTGTGTGAGTTTGGACATTGTGTGTGTGAGTGTGGACACTGTGTGTGAGAGTGTGGACAGTGTGTGTGTGAGTGTGGACAGTTTGTGTGCGAGTGTGGACAGTGTATGTGAGTGTGGACAGTGTGTATGAGTGTGGACAGTGTGTGTGTGAGTGTGGACAGTGTGTGTGAGTGTGGACAGTGTGTGTGAGAGTGTGGACAGTGTGTGTGTGAGTGTGGACAATGTGTGTGTGAGTTTGGACAGTGTGTGTGTGAGTGTGGACTGTGTGTGTGAGTGTGGACAGTGTGTGTGAGATTGTGGAAAATGTGTGTGTGAGTGTGGACAGTGTGTGTGAGTGTGGACAGTGTGTGTGTGAGTATAGATAGTGTGCATGTGAGTGTGGATAGTGTGTGAGAGTGTGGACAGTGTGTGTGTGAGTGAGGACCGTGTGTGTGTGAGTGTCGATAGTGTGCGTGTGTGTGTGTCATCAGTGTGTGTGAATGTGGACAGTGTGTGTGTGAGTGCGGACAGTGTGTGTGAGTGTGGACAGTGTGTGTGTGAGTGTGGACAGTGTGTGTGTGAGTGTGGACCCTGTGTGTGTGAGTGTGGACAGTGTGTGTGAGTGTGGACAGTGTGTGTGAATGTGGACAGTGTGTGTGTGTGTCGATAGTGTGCGTGTGTGTGAGTGTGATCAGTGTGTGTGAATGTGGACAGTGTGTGTGTGAGTGTCGATAGTGTGCATGTGTGTGTGTCATCAGTGTGTGTGAATGTGGACAGTGTGTGTGTGAGTGTGGACAGTGTGTGTGTGAGTGTGGACCCTGTATGTGTGAGTGTTTGCAGTTTGTGTGTGAGTGTGGACAGTCTGTGTGTGAGTGTGGATAGTGTGTGTGTGAGTGTGGACAGTGTGTGTGTGAATGTGCACAGTGTGTGTGTGAGTGTGGACAGTGTGTGTGTGAGTGTGGACCGTGTGTGTGTGAGTGTGTACAGTGTGTGTGAGTGTGGACAGTGTGTGTGAATGTGGACAGTGTGTGTGTGAGTGTCGATAGTGTGCGTGTGTGTGTGTGATCAGTGTGTGTGAATGTGGACAGTGTGTGTGTGAGTGTCGATAGTGTGCGTGTGTGTGTGTCATCAGTGTGTGTGAATGTGGACAGTGTGTGTGTGAGTGTGGACAGTGTGTGTGTGAATGTGCACAGTGTGTGTGTGTGTGTGAGGACAGTGTGTGTGTGAGTGTGGACAGTGTGTGTGTGAGTGTGGATAGTGTGTGCATGATTGTGACAGTGTTTGTGAATGTGCACAGTGTGTGTGAATGTGGACAGTGTGTGTGAGAGTGTGGATAGTGTGTGTGAGATTGTGGACAGTGTGTGAGAGAGTGTGGACAGTGTGTGTGGGTATGGATAGTTTGTGTGTGAGTGTGGATATTGTGTGTGAGATTGTGGACAGTGTGAGTGTGGACAGTGTGTGTGTGTATGGATAGTTTGTGTGTGAGTGTGGATAGTGTGCGTGAGTGTGGACAATATGTGTGAGAGTATGGACTGTGTGTGCGCGAGTGTGGACAGTGTGTGTGTGAGAGAGTGTGGACAGTGTGTGTGAGATTGTGGATAGTGTGTGCATGATTGTGACAGTGTGTGTGAATGTGCTCAGTGTGTGTGAATGTGGATAGTGTGTGCGTGAGTGTGGACAGTATGTATGCATTTGGATAGTGTGTGCGTGAATGTGGACAGTATGTGTGCATTTGGATAGTGTGTGCGTGAGTGTGAAAATATGTGTGAATGTGGACAGTGTGTGTGTGTGTGGACAGTATGTGAGAGTGTGGACAGTGTGTGTGTGAGTGTGGACAGTGTGTGTGTGAGTGTGGACAGTGTGTGTGTGAGTGTGGACAGTGTGCGTGTGAGTGTGTGAGTGGGCTCAGTGTGCGTGTGTGAGTGTGGACAGTGCGTATGTGTGAGTGTGGACAGTGTGTGTGAGATTGTCGACAGTGTGTGTGCGATTGTGGACAGTGTGTGTGTGAGAGTGTGGACAGTGTGTGTGAGATTGTAGATAGTGTGTGCCGGAGTGTGACAGTGTGTGTGAATGTGGTGAGTGTGTGTGTGAGTGTGGATAGTGTGTGATGAGAGTGGACAGTGTGTGTGTGTGAGTGTGGATAGTGTGTGATGAGAGTGGACAGTATGTTTGTGTGAGTGTGGACAGTGTGTGTGTGAGTGTGGACAGTGTGTGTGAGAGTGTGGACAGTGTGTGTGAGATTGTGGACAGTGTGTGTGTGAGTGTGTACAGTGTGTGTGTGTGTGAGTTTGGACAGTGTGTGTGAATGTGGACAGTGTGTGTGTGAGTGTGTGGACAGTGTGTGTGTGAGTGTGTGGAAAGAGTGTGTGTGTGAGTGTGGACAGTGTGTGTGTGAGTGTGGACAGTGTGTGTGAGAGTGTGGACAGTGTGAGTGTGGACAGTGTGTGTGAGAGTATGTGGACAGTGTGTGTGTGAGTGTGGACAGTGTGTGTGTGAGAGTGTGGACAGTGTGTGCGAGATTGTGGATAGTGTGTGCGTGAGTGTGACAGTGTGTGTGTGAGTGTGGACAGTGTGTGTGAATGTGTGTGGACAGTGTCTGTGTGTAGACAGTGTGTCTGTGTGAGTATGGACAGTGTGTGTGAGTGTGGACAGTGTGTGGACAGTGTGTGTGGACAGTGTGTGTGTGTGTGTGTGGACAGTGCGTGAGAGAGTGTGGACAGTGTGTGTGAGTGTGGACAGTGTGTGTGTGAGTGTGGGCAGTGTGTGTGTGAGAGAGTGGACAGTGTGTGTGTGAGTGTGGACAGTGTGTGTGAGTGTGGGCAGTTTGTGAGAGTGTGGACAGTGTGTGTGTGAGTGTGGATAGTGTGTGAGAGTGTGGATAGTGTGTGAGAGTGTGGACAGTGTGTGTGTGAGTGTGGATAGTGTGTGCGTGAGTGTGGGCAGTGTGCATGTGAGAGCGTGGATAGAGTGTGTGTGAATGTGGACAGTGTGTGTGTGTGTGGATAGTGTGTGTGAGAGTGTGGACAGTGAGTGTGTGAGTGTGGACAGTGTGTGTGTGAGTGTGGACAGTGAGTGTGTGAGTGTGGACAGTGTGTGTTTGAGTGTGGACAGTGTGTGTGAGTGTGGACAGTGTGTGTGAGTGTGGACAGTGTGTGTGAGAGTGGGGACAGTGTGTGTGTGAGTGTGGACAGTGTCTGTGTGAGTGTGGACAGTGTGTGTGTGAGTGTGGACAGTGTGTGTGTGAGCGTGGATAGTGTGTGCATGATTGTGACAGTGTTTGTGAATGTGCACAGTGTGTGTGAATGTGGACAGTGTGTGTGAGAGTGTGGATAGTGTGTGTGAGATTGTGGACAGTGTGTGAGAGAGTGTGGACAGTGTGTGTGGGTATGGATAGTTTGTGTGTGAGTGTGGATATTGTGTGTGAGATTGTGGACAGTGTGAGTGTGGACAGTGTGTGTGTGTATGGATAGTTTGTGTGTGAGTGTGGATAGTGTGTGTGAGTGTGGACAATATGTGTGAGAGTATGGACTGTGTGTGCGCGAGTGTGGACAGTGTGTGTGTGAGAGAGTGTGGACAGTGTGTGTGAGATTGTGGATAGTGTGTGCATGATTGTGACAGTGTGTGTGAATGTGGATAGTGTGTGTGAGAGTGTGGATAATGTGTGCGTGAGTGTGGACAGTATGTGTGCATTTGGATAGTGTCTGCGTGAGTGTGAAAATATGTGTGAATGTGGACAGTGTGTGTGTGTGTGGACAGTATGTGAGAGTGTGGACAGTGTGTGTGTGAGTGTGGACAGTGTGTGTGTGAGTGTGGACAGTCTGTGTGTGAGTGTGGACAGTGTGCGTGTGATGTGTGTGAGTGGGCTCAGTGTGCGTGTGTGAGTGTGGACAGTGCGTATGTGTGAGTGTGGACAGTGTGTGTGAGATTGTCGACAGTGTGTGTGTGAGTGTGGACAGTGTGTGTGAATGTGGACAGTGTGTGTGGACAGTGTGTGTGTGTGTGTGTGGACAGTGCGTGAGAGAGTGTGGACAGTGTGTGTGAGTGTGGACAGTGTGTGTGTGAGTGTGGGCAGTGTGTGTGTGAGAGAGTGTGGACAGTGTGTGTGTGAGTGTGGACAGTGTGTGTGAGTGTGGGCAGTTTGTGAGAGTGTGGACAGTGTGTGTGTGAGTGTGGACAGTGTGTGTGAGAGTGTGGACAGTGTGTGTGTGAGTGTGGATAGTGTGTGAGAGTGTGGACAGTGTGTGTGTGAGTGTGGATAGTGTGTGCGTGAGTGTGGGCAGTGTGCATGTGAGAGCGTGGATAGAGTGTGTTTGAGTGTGGACAGTGTGTGTGAGTGTGGACAGTGTGTGTGAGTGTGGACAGTGTGTGTGAGAGTGTGGACAGTGTGTGTGTGAGTGTGGACAGTGTGTGTGTGAGTGTGGACAGTGTGTGTGTGTGGACAGTGTGAGTAAGTGTGGACAGTGTGTGTGAGAGTGTGGACAGTGTGTGTGTTTGAGTGTGGACCGTGTGTGTGTGAGTGTGGACAGTGTGTGTGAATGTGGAAAGTGTGTGTGTGAGTGTGGACAGTGTGTGTGAATGTGGAAAGTGTGTGTGTGAGAGTGTGGACAGTGTGTGTGAGATTGTAGATAGTGTGTGCCGGAGTGTGACAGTGTGTGTGAATGTGGTGAGTGTGTGTGTGAGTGTGGATAGTGTGTGATGAGTGTGGACAGTGTGTGTGTGTATGGATAGTTTGTGTGTGTGTGTGGACAGTATGTGAGAGTGTGGACAGTGTGTGTGTGAGTGTGGACAGTGTGTGTGTGAGTGTGGACAGTGTGTGTGTGAGTGTGGACAGTGTGCGTGTGAGTGTGTGAGTGGGCTCAGTGTGCGTGTGTGAGTGTGGACAGTGCGTATGTGTGAGTGTGGACAGTGTGTGTGAGATTGTCGACAGTGTGTGTGCGAGTGTGGACAGTGTGTGTGTGAGAGTGTGGACAGTGTGTGTGAGATTGTAGATAGTGTGTGCCGGAGTGTGACAGTGTGTGTGAATGTGGTGAGTGTGTGTGTGAGTGTGGATAGTGTGTGATGAGAGTGGACAGTGTGTGTGTGTGAGTGTGGATAGTGTGTGATGAGAGTGGACAGTATGTGTGTGTGAGTGTGGACAGTGTGTGTGTGAGTGTGGACAGTGTGTGTGAGAGTGTGGACAGTGTGTGCGAGATTGTGGACAGTGTGTGTGTGAGTGTGTACAGTGTGTGTGTGTGAGTTTGGACAGTGTGTGTGTGAATGTGGACAGTGTGTTTGTGAGTGTGTGGACAGTGTGTGTGTGAGTGTGTGGAAAGAGTGTGTGTGTGAGTGTGGACAGTGTGTGTGTGAGTGTGGACAGTGTGTGTGAGAGTGTGTGGACAGTGTGTGTGTGAGTGTGGACAGTGTGTGTGTGAGAGTGTGGACAGTGTGTGCGAGATTGTGGATAGTGTGTGCGTGAGTGTGACAGTGTGTGTGTGTGTGTGGACAGTGTGTGTGAATGTGTGTGGACAGTGTCTGTGTGTAGACAGTGTGTCTGTGTGAGTATGGACAGTGTGTGTGAGTGTGGACAGTGTGTGTGAATGTGGACAGTGTGTGTGGACAGTGTGTGTGTGTGTGTGTGTGTGGACAGTGCGTGAGAGAGTGTGGACAGTGTGTGTGAGTGTGGACAGTGTGTGTGTGAGTGTGGGCAGTGTGTGTGTGAGAGAGTGTGGACAGTGTGTGTGTGAGTGTGGACAGTGTGTGTGAGTGTGGGCAGTGTGTGAGAGTGTGGACAGTGTGTGTGTGAGTGTGGATAGTGTGTGAGAGTGTGGACAGTGTGTGTGTGAGTGTGGATAGTGTGTGCGTGAGTGTGGGCAGTGTGCATGTGAGAGCGTGGATAGAGTTGTGTGAATGTGGACAGTGTGTGTGTGTGTGGACAGTGTGTGTGAGAGTGTGGACAGTGAGTGTGTGAGTGTGGACAGTGTGTGTGTGAGTGTGGACAGTGAGTGTGTGAGTGTGGACAGTGTGTGTTTGAGTGTGGACAGTGTGTGTGAGTGTGGACAGTGTGTGTGAGTGTGGACAGTGTGTGTGAGAGTGGGGACAGTGTCTGTGTGAGTGTGGACTGTGTGTGTGTGGACAGTGTGTGTGATGTGGACAGTGTGTGTGAGAGTGTGGACAGTGTGTGTGTGAGTGTGGACAGTGTGTGTGTGAGTGTGGACAGTGTGTGTGTGTGGACAGTGTGTGTGTGAGTGTGGACAGTGTGTGTGTGAGTGTGGACAGTGTGCGTGTGTGAGTGTGGACAGTGTGTATGTGTGAGTGTGGACAGTGTGTGTGAGATTGTGGACAGTGTGTGTGCGAGTGTGGACAGTGTGTGTGTGAGTGTGGACAGTGTGTATGTGTGAGTGTGGACAGTGTGTGTGAGATTGTGGACAGTGTGTGTACAAGTGTGGGCAGTGTGTGTGAGTGTGGACAGAGTGTGTGTGAGTGTGGAAAGTTTGTGTGTGTGGACAGTGTGTGAGAGTGTGGACAGTGTGAGTAAGTGTGGACAGTGTGTGTGAGAGTGTGGACAGTGTGTGTGTTTGAGTGTGGACCGTGTGTGTGTGAGTGTGGACAGTGTGTGTGAATGTGGAAAGTGTGTGTGTGAGTGTGGACAGTGTGTGTGAATGTGGAAAGTGCGTGTGTGAGTGTGGACTGTGTGTGCGTGAGTGCGCATAGTGTGTGTGTGAGTGTGGATAGTGTGTGTGTGAGTGTTGATAGTGTGTGCGTGAGTGTGACAGTGTGTGTGAATGTGGACAGTGTGTGTGTGAGTGTGGACAGTGTGTGTGTGAGTGTGGACAGTGTGTGTGAGTGAATGTGGACAGTGTGTGTGAGTGTGGACAGTGAGTGTGAGTGTGGACAGTGTGTGTGTGAGTGTGGACAGTGTGTGTAAGTGTGGACAGTGTGTGAGAGTGTGGACAGTGTGTGTGTGGGTGTGGACAGTGTGTGTGTGAGTGTCGATAGTGTGTGTGTGAGTGTGGTATAGTGTGTGCGTTAGTGTGGGCAGTGTGCGTGTGAGAGCGTGGATAGAGTGTGTGCGAGTGTGGACAGTATGTGTGAATTTGGATAGTGTGTACGTGAGTATGACAGTGTGTGTGTGAATGTGGACAGTGTGTGTATGTGTGGACAGTGTGTGTGAGAGTGTGGACAGTGTGTGTGTTTGAGTGTGGACCGTGTGTGTGTGAGTGTGGACAGTGTGTGTGAATGTGGAAAGTGTGTGTGTGAGTGTGGACAGTGTGTGTGTGAGTGTGGACAGTGTGTGTGTGTGGACAGTGTGAGTAAGTGTGGACAGTGTGTGTGAGAGTGTGGACAGTGTGTGTGTTTGAGTGTGGACCGTGTGTGTGTGAGTGTGGACAGTGTGTGTGAATGTGGAAAGTGTGTGTGTGAGTGTGGACAGTGTGTGTGAATGTGGAAAGTGTGTGTGTGAGAGTGTGGACAGTGTGTGTGAGATTGTAGATAGTGTGTGCCGGAGTGTGACAGTGTGTGTGAATGTGGTGAGTGTGTGTGTGAGTGTGGATAGTGTGTGATGAGTGTGGACAGTGTGTGTGTGTATGGATAGTTTGTGTGTGTGTGTGGACAGTATGTGAGAGTGTGGACAGTGTGTGTGTGAGTGTGGACAGTGTGTGTGTGAGTGTGGACAGTGTGTGTGTGAGTGTGGACAGTGTGCGTGTGAGTGTGTGAGTGGGCTCAGTGTGCGTGTGTGAGTGTGGACAGTGCGTATGTGTGAGTGTGGACAGTGTGTGTGAGATTGTCGACAGTGTGTGTGCGAGTGTGGACAGTGTGTGTGTGAGAGTGTGGACAGTGTGTGTGAGATTGTAGATAGTGTGTGCCGGAGTGTGACAGTGTGTGTGAATGTGGTGAGTGTGTGTGTGAGTGTGGATAGTGTGTGATGAGAGTGGACAGTGTGTGTGTGTGAGTGTGGATAGTGTGTGATGAGAGTGGACAGTATGTGTGTGTGAGTGTGGACAGTGTGTGTGTGAGTGTGGACAGTGTGTGTGAGAGTGTGGACAGTGTGTGCGAGATTGTGGACAGTGTGTGTGTGAGTGTGTACAGTGTGTGTGTGTGAGTTTGGACAGTGTGTGTGTGAATGTGGACAGTGTGTTTGTGAGTGTGTGGACAGTGTGTGTGTGAGTGTGTGGAAAGAGTGTGTGTGTGAGTGTGGACAGTGTGTGTGTGAGTGTGGACAGTGTGTGTGAGAGTGTGTGGACAGTGTGTGTGTGAGTGTGGACAGTGTGTGTGTGAGAGTGTGGACAGTGTGTGCGAGATTGTGGATAGTGTGTGCGTGAGTGTGACAGTGTGTGTGTGTGTGTGGACAGTGTGTGTGAATGTGTGTGGACAGTGTCTGTGTGTAGACAGTGTGTCTGTGTGAGTATGGACAGTGTGTGTGAGTGTGGACAGTGTGTGTGAATGTGGACAGTGTGTGTGGACAGTGTGTGTGTGTGTGTGTGTGTGGACAGTGCGTGAGAGAGTGTGGACAGTGTGTGTGAGTGTGGACAGTGTGTGTGTGAGTGTGGGCAGTGTGTGTGTGAGAGAGTGTGGACAGTGTGTGTGTGAGTGTGGACAGTGTGTGTGAGTGTGGGCAGTGTGTGAGAGTGTGGACAGTGTGTGTGTGAGTGTGGATAGTGTGTGAGAGTGTGGACAGTGTGTGTGTGAGTGTGGATAGTGTGTGCGTGAGTGTGGGCAGTGTGCATGTGAGAGCGTGGATAGAGTGTGTGTGAATGTGGACAGTGTGTGTGTGTGTGGACAGTGTGTGTGAGAGTGTGGACAGTGAGTGTGTGAGTGTGGACAGTGTGTGTGTGAGTGTGGACAGTGAGTGTGTGAGTGTGGACAGTGTGTGTTTGAGTGTGGACAGTGTGTGTGAGTGTGGACAGTGTGTGTGAGTGTGGACAGTGTGTGTGAGAGTGGGGACAGTGTCTGTGTGAGTGTGGACTGTGTGTGTGTGGACAGTGTGTGTGATGTGGACAGTGTGTGTGAGAGTGTGGACAGTGTGTGTGTGAGTGTGGACAGTGTGTGTGTGAGTGTGGACAGTGTGTGTGTGTGGACAGTGTGTGTGTGAGTGTGGACAGTGTGTGTGTGAGTGTGGACAGTGTGCGTGTGTGAGTGTGGACAGTGTGTATGTGTGAGTGTGGACAGTGTGTGTGAGATTGTGGACAGTGTGTGTGCGAGTGTGGACAGTGTGTGTGTGAGTGTGGACAGTGTGTATGTGTGAGTGTGGACAGTGTGTGTGAGATTGTGGACAGTGTGTGTACAAGTGTGGGCAGTGTGTGTGAGTGTGGACAGAGTGTGTGTGAGTGTGGAAAGTTTGTGTGTGTGGACAGTGTGTGAGAGTGTGGACAGTGTGAGTAAGTGTGGACAGTGTGTGTGAGAGTGTGGACAGTGTGTGTGTTTGAGTGTGGACCGTGTGTGTGTGAGTGTGGACAGTGTGTGTGAATGTGGAAAGTGTGTGTGTGAGTGTGGACAGTGTGTGTGAATGTGGAAAGTGCGTGTGTGAGTGTGGACTGTGTGTGCGTGAGTGCGCATAGTGTGTGTGTGAGTGTGGATAGTGTGTGTGTGAGTGTTGATAGTGTGTGCGTGAGTGTGACAGTGTGTGTGAATGTGGACAGTGTGTGTGTGAGTGTGGACAGTGTGTGTGTGAGTGTGGACAGTGTGTGTGAGTGAATGTGGACAGTGTGTGTGAGTGTGGACAGTGAGTGTGAGTGTGGACAGTGTGTGTGTGAGTGTGGACAGTGTGTGTAAGTGTGGACAGTGTGTGAGAGTGTGGACAGTGTGTGTGTGGGTGTGGACAGTGTGTGTGTGAGTGTCGATAGTGTGTGTGTGAGTGTGGTATAGTGTGTGCGTTAGTGTGGGCAGTGTGCGTGTGAGAGCGTGGATAGAGTGTGTGCGAGTGTGGACAGTATGTGTGAATTTGGATAGTGTGTACGTGAGTATGACAGTGTGTGTGTGAATGTGGACAGTGTGTGTATGTGTGGACAGTGTGTGTGAGTGTGGAAAGTGTGTGTGAGTGTGGACAGTGTGTGTGAGTGTGGACAGTGTGTGTGAGTGTGGACAGTGTGTGTGAGAGTGTGGACAGTGTGTGTGTGAGTGTGGACAGTGTCTGTGAGTGTGGACAGTGTGTGTGTGTGTGGACAGTGTGTGTGAGTTTGGACAGTGTGTGTGAGAGTGTGGACAGTGTGTGTGTGAGTGTGGACAGTGTGTGTGTGTGTGTGTGTGTGAGTGTGGACAATGTGCGTGTGTGAGTGTGGACAATGTGTATGTGTGAGTGTGGACGGTGTGTATGAGATTGTGAACAGTGTGTGTGCGAGTGTGGACAGTGTGTGTGAGAGTGTGGACAGTGTGTGTGTGATAGTGTGGACAGTGTGTGTGTTTGAGTGTGGACCGTGTGTGTGTGAGTGGACAGTGTGTGTGAATGTGGAAAGTGTGTGTGTGAGTAAGGACAGTGTGTGTGAATGTGGAAAGTGTGTTTGAGTGTGGACTGTGTGTGCGTGAGTGTGGATAGTGTGTGTGTGAGTGCGGATAGTATGTGCGTGAGTGTGACAGTGTGTGTGAATGTGGACAGTTTGTGTGTGAGTGTGGATAGTGTGTGTGAGAGTGTGGACAGTGTGTGTGTGAGTGTGGACAGTGTGTGTGTGAGTGTGGACAGTGTGTGTGAGTGAGTGTGGACAGTGTGTGTGAGTGTGGACAGTGAGTGTGAGTGTGGACAGTGTGTGTGTGAGTGTGGACAGTGTGTGTAAGTGTGGACAGTGTGTGAGAGTGTGGACAGTGTGTGTGTGTGTGTGGACAGTGTGTGTGAATGTGTGTGGACAGTGTCTGTGTGTAGACAGTGTGTCTGTGTGAGTATGGACAGTGTGTGTGAGTGTGGACAGTGTGTGTGAATGTGGACAGTGTGTGTGGACAGTGTGTGTGTGTGTGTGTGTGTGGACAGTGCGTGAGAGAGTGTGGACAGTGTGTGTGAGTGTGGACAGTGTGTGTGTGAGTGTGGGCAGTGTGTGTGTGAGAGAGTGTGGACAGTGTGTGTGTGAGTGTGGACAGTGTGTGTGAGTGTGGGCAGTGTGTGAGAGTGTGGACAGTGTGTGTGTGAGTGTGGATAGTGTGTGAGAGTGTGGACAGTGTGTGTGTGAGTGTGGATAGTGTGTGCGTGAGTGTGGGCAGTGTGCATGTGAGAGCGTGGATAGAGTGTGTGTGAATGTGGACAGTGTGTGTGTGTGTGGACAGTGTGTGTGAGAGTGTGGACAGTGAGTGTGTGAGTGTGGACAGTGTGTGTGTGAGTGTGGACAGTGAGTGTGTGAGTGTGGACAGTGTGTGTTTGAGTGTGGACAGTGTGTGTGAGTGTGGACAGTGTGTGTGAGTGTGGACAGTGTGTGTGAGAGTGGGGACAGTGTCTGTGTGAGTGTGGACTGTGTGTGTGTGGACAGTGTGTGTGATGTGGACAGTGTGTGTGAGAGTGTGGACAGTGTGTGTGTGAGTGTGGACAGTGTGTGTGTGAGTGTGGACAGTGTGTGTGTGTGGACAGTGTGTGTGTGAGTGTGGACAGTGTGTGTGTGAGTGTGGACAGTGTGCGTGTGTGAGTGTGGACAGTGTGTATGTGTGAGTGTGGACAGTGTGTGTGAGATTGTGGACAGTGTGTGTGCGAGTGTGGACAGTGTGTGTGTGAGTGTGGACAGTGTGTATGTGTGAGTGTGGACAGTGTGTGTGAGATTGTGGACAGTGTGTGTACAAGTGTGGGCAGTGTGTGTGAGTGTGGACAGAGTGTGTGTGAGTGTGGAAAGTTTGTGTGTGTGGACAGTGTGTGAGAGTGTGGACAGTGTGAGTAAGTGTGGACAGTGTGTGTGAGAGTGTGGGCAGTGTGTGTGTTTGAGTGTGGACCGTGTGTGTGTGAGTGTGGACAGTGTGTGTGAATGTGGAAAGTGTGTGTGTGAGTGTGGACAGTGTGTGTGAATGTGGAAAGTGCGTGTGTGAGTGTGGACTGTGTGTGCGTGAGTGCGCATAGTGTGTGTGTGAGTGTGGATAGTGTGTGTGTGAGTGTTGATAGTGTGTGCGTGAGTGTGACAGTGTGTGTGAATGTGGACAGTGTGTGTGTGAGTGTGGACAGTGTGTGTGTGAGTGTGGACAGTGTGTGTGAGTGAATGTGGACAGTGTGTGTGAGTGTGGACAGTGAGTGTGAGTGTGGACAGTGTGTGTGTGAGTGTGGACAGTGTGTGTAAGTGTGGACAGTGTGTGAGAGTGTGGACAGTGTGTGTGTGGGTGTGGACAGTGTGTGTGTGAGTGTCGATAGTGTGTGTGTGAGTGTGGTATAGTGTGTGCGTTAGTGTGGGCAGTGTGCGTGTGAGAGCGTGGATAGAGTGTGTGCGAGTGTGGACAGTATGTGTGAATTTGGATAGTGTGTACGTGAGTATGACAGTGTGTGTGTGAATGTGGACAGTGTGTGTATGTGTGGACAGTGTGTGTGAGTGTGGAAAGTGTGTGTGAGTGTGGACAGTGTGTGTGAGTGTGGACAGTGTGTGTGAGTGTGGACAGTGTGTGTGAGAGTGTGGACAGTGTGTGTGTGAGTGTGGACAGTGTCTGTGAGTGTGGACAGTGTGTGTGTGTGTGGACAGTGTGTGTGAGTTTGGACAGTGTGTGTGAGAGTGTGGACAGTGTGTGTGTGAGTGTGGACAGTGTGTGTGTGTGTGTGTGTGTGAGTGTGGACAATGTGCGTGTGTGAGTGTGGACAATGTGTATGTGTGAGTGTGGACGGTGTGTATGAGATTGTGAACAGTGTGTGTGCGAGTGTGGACAGTGTGTGTGAGAGTGTGGACAGTGTGTGTGTGATAGTGTGGACAGTGTGTGTGTTTGAGTGTGGACCGTGTGTGTGTGAGTGGACAGTGTGTGTGAATGTGGAAAGTGTGTGTGTGAGTAAGGACAGTGTGTGTGAATGTGGAAAGTGTGTTTGAGTGTGGACTGTGTGTGCGTGAGTGTGGATAGTGTGTGTGTGAGTGCGGATAGTATGTGCGTGAGTGTGACAGTGTGTGTGAATGTGGACAGTTTGTGTGTGAGTGTGGATAGTGTGTGTGAGAGTGTGGACAGTGTGTGTGTGAGTGTGGACAGTGTGTGTGTGAGTGTGGACAGTGTGTGTGAGTGAGTGTGGACAGTGTGTGTGAGTGTGGACAGTGAGTGTGAGTGTGGACAGTGTGTGTGTGAGTGTGGACAGTGTGTGTAAGTGTGGACAGTGTGTGAGAGTGTGGACAGTGTGTGTGTGTGTGTGGACAGTGTGTGTGAATGTGTGTGGACAGTGTCTGTGTGTAGACAGTGTGTCTGTGTGAGTATGGACAGTGTGTGTGAGTGTGGACAGTGTGTGTGAATGTGGACAGTGTGTGTGGACAGTGTGTGTGTGTGTGTGTGTGTGGACAGTGCGTGAGAGAGTGTGGACAGTGTGTGTGAGTGTGGACAGTGTGTGTGTGAGTGTGGGCAGTGTGTGTGTGAGAGAGTGTGGACAGTGTGTGTGTGAGTGTGGACAGTGTGTGTGAGTGTGGGCAGTGTGTGAGAGTGTGGACAGTGTGTGTGTGAGTGTGGATAGTGTGTGAGAGTGTGGACAGTGTGTGTGTGAGTGTGGATAGTGTGTGCGTGAGTGTGGGCAGTGTGCATGTGAGAGCGTGGATAGAGTGTGTGTGAATGTGGACAGTGTGTGTGTGTGTGGACAGTGTGTGTGAGAGTGTGGACAGTGAGTGTGTGAGTGTGGACAGTGTGTGTGTGAGTGTGGACAGTGAGTGTGTGAGTGTGGACAGTGTGTGTTTGAGTGTGGACAGTGTGTGTGAGTGTGGACAGTGTGTGTGAGTGTGGACAGTGTGTGTGAGAGTGGGGACAGTGTCTGTGTGAGTGTGGACTGTGTGTGTGTGGACAGTGTGTGTGATGTGGACAGTGTGTGTGAGAGTGTGGACAGTGTGTGTGTGAGTGTGGACAGTGTGTGTGTGAGTGTGGACAGTGTGTGTGTGTGGACAGTGTGTGTGTGAGTGTGGACAGTGTGTGTGTGAGTGTGGACAGTGTGCGTGTGTGAGTGTGGACAGTGTGTATGTGTGAGTGTGGACAGTGTGTGTGAGATTGTGGACAGTGTGTGTGCGAGTGTGGACAGTGTGTGTGTGAGTGTGGACAGTGTGTATGTGTGAGTGTGGACAGTGTGTGTGAGATTGTGGACAGTGTGTGTACAAGTGTGGGCAGTGTGTGTGAGTGTGGACAGAGTGTGTGTGAGTGTGGAAAGTTTGTGTGTGTGGACAGTGTGTGAGAGTGTGGACAGTGTGAGTAAGTGTGGACAGTGTGTGTGAGAGTGTGGACAGTGTGTGTGTTTGAGTGTGGACCGTGTGTGTGTGAGTGTGGACAGTGTGTGTGAATGTGGAAAGTGTGTGTGTGAGTGTGGACAGTGTGTGTGAATGTGGAAAGTGCGTGTGTGAGTGTGGACTGTGTGTGCGTGAGTGCGCATAGTGTGTGTGTGAGTGTGGATAGTGTGTGTGTGAGTGTTGATAGTGTGTGCGTGAGTGTGACAGTGTGTGTGAATGTGGACAGTGTGTGTGTGAGTGTGGACAGTGTGTGTGTGAGTGTGGACAGTGTGTGTGAGTGAATGTGGACAGTGTGTGTGAGTGTGGACAGTGAGTGTGAGTGTGGACAGTGTGTGTGTGAGTGTGGACAGTGTGTGTAAGTGTGGACAGTGTGTGAGAGTGTGGACAGTGTGTGTGTGGGTGTGGACAGTGTGTGTGTGAGTGTCGATAGTGTGTGTGTGAGTGTGGTATAGTGTGTGCGTTAGTGTGGGCAGTGTGCGTGTGAGAGCGTGGATAGAGTGTGTGCGAGTGTGGACAGTATGTGTGAATTTGGATAGTGTGTACGTGAGTATGACAGTGTGTGTGTGAATGTGGACAGTGTGTGTATGTGTGGACAGTGTGTGTGAGTGTGGAAAGTGTGTGTGAGTGTGGACAGTGTGTGTGAGTGTGGACAGTGTGTGTGAGTGTGGACAGTGTGTGTGAGAGTGTGGACAGTGTGTGTGTGAGTGTGGACAGTGTCTGTGAGTGTGGACAGTGTGTGTGTGTGTGGACAGTGTGTGTGAGTTTGGACAGTGTGTGTGAGAGTGTGGACAGTGTGTGTGTGAGTGTGGACAGTGTGTGTGTGTGTGTGTGTGTGAGTGTGGACAATGTGCGTGTGTGAGTGTGGACAATGTGTATGTGTGAGTGTGGACGGTGTGTATGAGATTGTGAACAGTGTGTGTGCGAGTGTGGACAGTGTGTGTGAGAGTGTGGACAGTGTGTGTGTGATAGTGTGGACAGTGTGTGTGTTTGAGTGTGGACCGTGTGTGTGTGAGTGGACAGTGTGTGTGAATGTGGAAAGTGTGTGTGTGAGTAAGGACAGTGTGTGTGAATGTGGAAAGTGTGTTTGAGTGTGGACTGTGTGTGCGTGAGTGTGGATAGTGTGTGTGTGAGTGCGGATAGTATGTGCGTGAGTGTGACAGTGTGTGTGAATGTGGACAGTTTGTGTGTGAGTGTGGATAGTGTGTGTGAGAGTGTGGACAGTGTGTGTGTGAGTGTGGACAGTGTGTGTGTGAGTGTGGACAGTGTGTGTGAGTGAGTGTGGACAGTGTGTGTGAGTGTGGACAGTGAGTGTGAGTGTGGACAGTGTGTGTGTGAGTGTGGACAGTGTGTGTAAGTGTGGACAGTGTGTGAGAGTGTGGACAGTGTGTGTGTGGGTGTGGACAGTGTGTGTGTGAGTGTCGATAGTGTGTGTGTGTGTGTGGATAGTGTGTGCGTGAGTGTGGGCAGTATGCGTGTGAGAGCGTGGATAGAGTGTGTGCGAGTGTGGACAGTATGTTTGAATTTGGACAGTGTGTGCGTGAGTGCGAACAGTGTGTGTGTGAGTGTGGACAGTGTGTGTGAGTATGGACAGTGTATGTGAGAGTGTGGACAGAGTGTTTGAGTGTGGACAGTGTGTGTGAGTGTGGACAGTGTGTGTGAGTGTGGACAGGGTGTGTGAGTGTGGACAGTGTGTGAGAGAGTGTGGACAGTGTGTTTGTGAGTGTGGACAGTGTGTGTGAGAGTGTGGACAGTGTGTGTGTGAGTGTGGACAGTGTGTGTGTGTGTCTGTGTGTGTGAGTGTGGACAGTGTGCGTGTGTGAGTGTCGATAGGGTGTACGTGTGAGTGTGGACAGTGTGTGTGAGATTGTGGACAGTGTGTGTCTGATTGTGGACAGTGTGTGTGTGTGGACAGTGTGTGTGAGTGTGGACAGTGTGTGTGTCAGTGTGGACAGTGTGCGTGTGTGAGTGTGGACAGTGTGTATGTGTGAGTGTGGACAGTGTGTGTGAGATTGTGGACAGTGTGTGTGCGTGTGTGGACAGTGTGTGTGAGTGTGGACAGTGTGTGTGTGAGTGTGGAAAGTTTGTGTGTGTGGACAGAGTGTGAGAGTGTGGACAGTGTGAGTGAGTGTGGACAGTGTGTGTGAGATTGTGGACAGTGTGTGTGTGATAGTGTGGACAGTGTGTGTGTGTGTGAGTGTGGACCGTGTGTGTGTGAGTGTGGACAGTGTGTGTGAATGTGGAAAGTGTGTGTGTGAGTGTGGACAGTGTGTGTGAATGTGGAAAGTGTGTGTGAGTGTGGACTGTGTGTGCGTGAGTGTGGATAGTGTGTGTGTGAGTGTGGATAGTGTGTGCGTGAGTGTGACAGTGTTTGTGAATGTGGACAGTTTGTGTGTGAGTGTGGATAGTGTGTGTTTGAGTGTGGATAGTGTCTGAAGAGTGTGGACAGTGTGTGTGTGAGTTTCGACAGTGTGTATGAGTGTGGACAGTGTGTGTGAGTGTGGACTGTGTGTGTGAGTGCGAACAGTGCATGAGAGAGTGTGGACAGTGTGAGTGTGGACAGTGTGAGTGTGGACAGTGTGAGAGTGTGGACAGTGTGTGTGAGAGTGTGGACATTGTGAGTGTGAGTGTGGACAGTGTGTGTGTGAGTGTGGGCAGTGTGTGTGAGAGTGTGGACAGTGTGTGTGAGGACAGTGTGTGTGTGAGGACAGTGTGTGTGAGAGTGTGGACAGTGTGTGTGTGAGTGTGGACAGTGTGTGTGTGTGAGTGTGGACAGTGTGTGCGTGAGTGTGGATAGTGTGTGTGTGAGTGTGGATAGTGTGTGCGTGAGTGTGACAGTGTGTGTGAATGTGGACAGTTTGTGTGTGAGTGTGAATAGTGTGTGTGAGAGTGTGGACAGTGTGGGTGTGAGTGTGGACAGTGTGTGTGTGAGTGTGGACAGTGTGTGTGAGTGTGGGCAGTGTGTGAGAGTGTGGACAGTGTGTGTGTGAGTGTGGATAGTGTGTGAGAGTGTGGACAGTGTGTGTGTGAGTATGGATAGTGTGTGCGTGAGTGTGGGCAGTGTGCATGTGAGAGCGTGGATAGAGTGTGTGTGAATGTGGACAGTGTGTGTGTGTGTGGACAGTGTGTATGAGAGTGCGGACAGTGAGTGTGTGAGTGTGGACAGTGTGTGTGTGAGTGTGGACAGTGAGTGTGTGAGTGTGGACAGTGTGTCTTTGAGTGTGGACAGTGTGTGTGAGTGTGGACTGTGTGTGTGTGTGTGGACAGTGTGTGTGATGTGGACAGTGTGTGTGAGAGTGTGGACAGTGTGTGTGTGAGTGTGGACAGTGTGTGTGTGATTGTGGACAGTATGTGTGTGTGGACAGTGTGTGTGTGTGTGGACAGTGTGTGTGTGAGTGTGGACAGTGTGTGTGTGAGTGTGGACAGTGTGCGTGTGTGAGTGTGGACAGTGTGTATTTGTGAGTGTGGACAGTGTGTGTGAGATTGTGGACAGTGTGTGTGCGAGTGTGGACAGTGTGTGTGAGTGTGGACAGTGTGTATGTGTGGGTGTGGACAGTGTGTGTGAGATTGTGGACAGTGTGTGTGCAAGTGTGGACAGTGTGTGTGAGTGTGGACAGTGTGTGTGTGAGTGTGGAAAGTTTGTGTGTGTGGACAGTGTTTGAGAGTGTGGACAGTGTGAGTAAGTGTGGACAGTGTGTGTGAGAGTGTGGACAGTGTGTGTGTGTTTGAGTGTGGACCGTGTGTGTGTGAGTGTGGACAGTGTGTGTGAATGTGGAAAGTGTGTGTGTGAGTGTGGACAGTGTGTGTGAATGTGGAAAGTGCGTGTGTGAGTGTGGACTGTGTGTGCGTGAGTGTGCATAGTGTGTGTGTGAGTGTGGATATTGTGTGTGAGAGTGTGGACAGTGTGTGTGTGAGTGTGGACAGTGTGTGTGTGAGTGTGGACAGTGTTTGTGAGTGAGTGTGGACAGTGTGTGTGAGTGTGGACAGTAAGTGTGAGTGTGGACAGTGTGTGTGTGAGTGTGGACAGTGTGTGTAAGTGTGGACAGTGTGTGAGAGTGTGGACAGTTTGTGTGTGTGGACAGTGTTTGAGAGTGTGGACAGTGTGAGTAAGTGTGGACAGTGTGTGTGAGAGTGTGGACAGTGTGTGTGTGTTTGAGTGTGGACCGTGTGTGTGTGAGTGTGGACAGTGTGTGTGAATGTGGAAAGTGTGTGTGTGAGTGTGGACAGTGTGTGTGAATGTGGAAAGTGCGTGTGAGAGTGTGGACAGTGTCTGTGTGGGTGTGGACAGTGTGTGTGTGAGTGTCGATAGTGTGTTTGTGAGTGTGGATAGTGTGTGCGTGAGTGTGGGCAGTGTGCGTGTGAGAGCGTGGATAGAGTGTGTGCGAGTGTGGACAGTATGTGTGAATTTGGATAGTGTGTGCATGAGTATGACAGTGTGTGTGTGAATGTGGACAGTGTGTGTATGTGTGGACAGTGTGTGTGAGTGTGGACTGTGTGTGTGAGAGTGTGGACAGTGTGTTTGAGTGTGGACAGTGTGTGTTAGTGTGGACAGTGTGTGTGAGTGTGGACAGTGTGTGTGAGTGTGGACAGTGTGTGTGTGAGTGTGGACAGTGTGTGTGTGAGTGTGGACAGTGTCTGTGTGAGTGTGGACAGTGTGTGTGTGTGTGGAGAGTGTGTGTGAGAGTGTGGACAGTGTGTGTGTGTGTGTGTGTGAGTGTGGACAGTGTGCGTGTGTGAGTGTGGACAGTGTGTATGTGTGAGTGTGGACAGTGTGTGTGAGATTGTGAACAGTGTATGTGCGAGTGTGGACAGTATGTGTGAGTGTGGACAGTGTGTGTGTGAGTGTGGACAGTGTGTGTGAGAGTGTGGACAGTGTGTGTGATAGTGTGGACAGTGTGTGTGTTTGAGTGTGGACCGTGTGTGTGTGAGTGTGTACAGTGTGTGTGAATGTGGAAAGTGTGTGTGAGTGTGGACTGTGTGTGCGTGAGTGTGGATAGCGTGTTTGTGAGTGTGGATAGTATGTGCGTGAGTGTGACAGTGTGTGTGAATGTGGACAGTTTGTGTGTGAGTGTGGACAGTGTGTGTTTGAGTGTGGACAGTTTGTGTGTGAGTGTGGACAGTGTGTGTGAGTGAGTGTGGACAGTGTGTGTGAGTGTGGACAGTGAGTGTGAGTGTGGACAGTGTGTGTGTGAGTGTGGACAGTGTGTGTAAGTGTGGACAGTGTGTGAGAGTGAGGACAGTGTGTGTGTGAGTGTCGATAGTGTGTGTGTGTGTGTGGATAGTGTGTGCGTGAGTGTGGGCAGTATGCGTGTGTGAGCGTGGATAGAGTGTGTGCGAGTGTGGACAGTATGTGTGAATTTGGATAGTGTGTGCGTGAGTGTGAACAGTGTGTGTGTGAATGTGGAGAGTGTGTTTGAGTGTGGACAGTGTGTGTGAGTGTGGACAGTGTGTGTGAGAGTGTGGACAGTGTGAGTGCCTGTGGACAGTGTGTGTGCGTGTGGACAGTGTGTGTGAGTGTGGACAGTCTGTGAGAGAGTGTGGACAGTGTGTTTGTGAGTGAGGACAGTGTGTGTGTGTGTGTGAGTGTGGACAGTGTGCGTGTGTGAGTGTGGACAGTGTGTATGTGTGAGTGTGGACATTGTGTGTGAGATTGTGGACAGTGTGTGTCTGAGTGTGGTCAGTGTGTGTGTGTGGATAGTGTGTGTGTGTGGACAGTGTGTGTGTGAGTGTGGACAGTGTGTGTGTGAGTGTGGACAGTGTGCGTGTGTGAGTGTGGACAGTGTGTATGTGTGAGTGTGGACAGTGTGTGTGAGATTGTGGACAGTGTGTGTGCGAGTGTGGACAGTGTGTGTGAGTGTGGACAGTGTGTGTGTGAGTGTGGAAAGTTTGTGTGTGTGGACAGTGTGTGAGATTGTGGACAGTGTGTGTGTGATAGTGTGGACAGTGCGTGTGTTTGAGTGTGGATCGTGTGTGTGTGAGTGTGGACAGTGTGTGTGAATGTGGAAAGTGTGTGTGTGAGTGTGGACAGTGTGTGTGAATGTGGAAAGTGTGTGTGAGTGTGGACAGTGTGTATGTGTGAGTGTGGACAGTGTGTGTGAGATTGTGGACAGTGTGTGTGCGAGTGTGGACAGTGTGTGTGTGAGTGTGGACAGTGTGTATGTGTGATGTGAGTGTGGAAAGTGTATGTGAGTGTGGACAGTGTGTGCGAGTGTTGACAATGTGTGTGAGAGTGTGGACATTGTGTGTGTGAGTGTGGACAGTGTGTGTGTGAGTGTGGACAGTCTGTGTGTGGGTGTGGACAGTGTGTGTGTGTGTGTGGACAGTGTGTGTGTGAGTGTGGACAGTGTGTGTGAGAGTGTGGACAGTGTGTGTGTGAGTGTGGACAGTCTGTGTGTGGGTGTGGACAGTGTGTGTGTGAGTGTGGACAGTGTGTGTGTGAGTGTGGACAGTCTGTGTGTGGGTGTGGACAGTGTGTGTGTGTGAGTGTGGACAGTGTGTGTGTGTGAGTGTGGACACTGTGTGTGTGAGTGTGGACAGTCTGTGTGTGGGTGTGGACAGTGTGTGTGTGTGAGTGTGGACAGTGTGTGTGTGAGTGTGGACAGTGTGTGTGAGAGCGTGGACTGTGTGTGTGAGAGTGTGGACAGTGTGTGTGAGGACAGTGTTTGTGTGAGTGTGGACAGTGTGTGAGAGTGTGGACAGTGTGTGTGAGTGTGGACAGTGTGTGAGAGTGTGGACAGTGTGTGTGAGAGTGTGGACAGCGTGTGAGGACAGTGTGTGTGTGTGTGGACAGTGTGTGTTTGAGTGTGGATAGTGTGTGTGAGAGTATGGACAGTGTGTGTTTGAGTGTGGATAGTGTGTGTGTGTGTGAGGACAGTGTGTGTGTGAATGTGGACAGTGTGTGTGTGAGTGTGGACAGTGTGTGTGAGAGTGTGGACAGCGTGTGAGGACAGTGTGTGTGTGGATGTGGACGGTGTGTGTGAGAGTGTGGACAGTGTGTGTGAGTGTGGACAGTGTGTGTGAGAGTGTGGACAGTGTGTGTGAGTGTGGACAGTGTGTGTGTGAGAGTGTGGACAGTGTGTGTGAGTGTGGACAGTGTGTGTGTGAGAGTGTGGACAGTGTGTGTGAGAGTGTGGATAGTGTGTGTGTGAGTGTGGACAGTGTGTGTTTGAGTGTGAATAGTGTGTGTGTGTGAGGACAGTGTGTGTGAGTGTGGACAGAGTGTGGATAGTGTGTGTTTGAGTGTGGAAAGTGTGTGTGTGAGTGTGGACAGTGTGTGTGTGAGAGTGTGGACAGTGTGTGTGAGAGTGTGGACAGTGTGTGTGAGAGTGTGGACAGTGTGTGTGTGAGTGTGGACAGTGTGTGTTTAAGTGTGGATAGTGTGTGTGTGTGAGGACAGTGTGTGTGAGTGTGGACAGAGTGTGGATAGTGTGTGTTTGAGTGTGGGCAGTGTGTGTGTGTGTGTGTGAGGACAGTGTGTGTGTGAGTGTGGACAGTGTGTGTTTGAGTGTGGATAGTGTGTGTTTGAGTGTGGACAGTGTGTGTGAGTGTGGACAGTGTGTGTGTGGACAGTGTGTGTGTGAGTGTGTGGACAGTGTGTGTTTGAGTGTGGACAGTGTGTGTGTGAGTGTGGACAGTGTGTGTTTGTGAGTGTGGACAGTGTGTTTGAGAGTGTGGACAGTGTGTGTGTGAGAGTGTGGACAGTGTGTGTTTGAGTGAGGACAGTGTGTGTGTGAGAGTGTGGACAGTGTGTGTTTGAGTGTGGACAGTGTGTGTGTGAGTGTGGACAGTGTGTGTGAGGACAGTGTGTGTGAGTGTGGACAGTGTGTGTGTGAGAGTGTGGACAGTGTGTGTTTGTGTGTGGACAGTGTGTGTGTGAGTGTGGACAGTGTGTGTGAGGACAGTGTGTGTGTGAGTGTGGACAGTGTGTGTGTGAGAGTGTGGACAGTGTGTGTTTGAGTGTGGACAGTGTGTGTGAGAGTGTGGACAGTGTGTGTGTGAGTGTGGATAGTGTGTGTTTGAGTGTGGACAGTGTGTGTGTGTGTGAGGACAGTGTGTGTGTGAGTGTGGACAGTGTGTGTTTGAGTGTGGATAGTGTGTGTTTGAGTGTGGACAGTGTGTGTGTGGACAGTGTGTGTGAGTGTGGACAGTGTGTGTGTGAGTGTGGACAGTGTGTGTGTGAGAGTGTGGACAGTGTGTGTTTGAGTGTGGACAGTGTGTGTGTGAGTGTGGACAGTGTGTGAGAGTGTGGACTGTGTGTGTGAGTGCGAACAGTGCATGAGAGAGTGTGGACAGTGTGAGTGTGGACAGTGTGAGTGTGGACAGTGTGAGAGTGTGGACAGTGTGTGTGAGAGTGTGGACATTGTGAGTGTGAGTGTGGACAGTGTGTGTGTGAGTGTGGGCAGTGTGTGTGAGTGTGGACAGTGTGTGTGAGGACAGTGTGTGTGTGAGGACAGTGTGTGTGAGAGTGTGGACAGTGTGTGTGTGAGTGTGGACAGTGTGTGTGTGTGAGTGTGGACAGTGTGTGTGTGAGTGTGGATAGTGTGTGTGTGAGTGTGGATAGTGTGTGCGTGAGTGTGACAGTGTGTGTGAATGTGGACAGTTTGTGTGTGAGTGTGGATAGTGTGTGTGAGAGTGTGGATAGTGTGGGTGTGAGTGTGGACAGTGTGTGTGTGAGTGTGGACAGTGTGTGTGAGTGTGGGCAGTGTGTGAGAGTGTGGACAGTGTGTGTGTGAGTGTGGATAGTGTGTGAGAGTGTGGACAGTGTGTGTGTGAGTGTGGATAGTGTGGGCGTGAGTGTGGGCAGTGTGCATGTGAGAGCGTGGATAGAGTGTGTGTGAATGTGGACAGTGTGTGTGTGTGTGGACAGTGTGTATGAGAGTGCGGACAGTGAGTGTGTGAGAGTGGACAGTGTGTGTGTGAGTGTGGATAGTGTGTGCGTGAGTGTGGGCAGTGTGCATGTGAGAGCGTGGATAGAGTGTGTGTGAATGTGGACAGTGTGTGTGTGTGTGGACAGTGTGTATGAGAGTGCGGACAGTGAGTGTGTGAGTGTGGACAGTGTGTGTGTGAGTGTGGACAGTGAGTGTGTGAGTGTGGACAGTGTGTGTTTGAGTGTGGACAGTGTGTGTGAGTGTATACAGTGTGTGTGAGAGTGGGGACAGAGTGTGTGTGAGTGTGGACAGTGTCTGTGTGAGTGAGGACTGTGTGTGTGTGTGTGGACAGTGTGTGTGATGTGGACAGTGTGTGTGAGAGTGTGGACAGTGTGTGTGTGAGTGTGGACAGTGTGTGTGTGATTGTGGACAGTATGTGTGTGTGGAGAGTGTGTGTGTGTGTGGACAGTGTGTGTGTGAGTGTGGACAGTGTGTGTGTGAGTGTGGACAGTGTGCGTGTGTGAGTGTGGACAGTGTGTATTTGTGAGTGTGGACAGTGTGTGTGAGATTGTGGACAGTGTGTGTGCGAGTGTGGACAGTGTGTGTGTGAGTGTGGACAGTGTGTATGTGTGGGTGTGGACAGTGTGTGTGAGATTGTGGACAGTGTGTGTGCAAGTGTGGACAGTGTGTGTGAGTGTGGACAGTGTGTGTGAGAGTGTGGACAGTGTGTGTGTTTGAGTGTGGACCGTGTGTGTGTGAGTGTGGACAGTGTGTGTGAATGTGGAAAGTGTGTGTGTGAGTGTGGACAGTGTGTGTGAATGTGGAAAGTGCGTGTGTGAGTGTGTACAGTGTGTGTGAATGTGGAAAGTGTGTGTGTGTGGACAGTGTTTGAGAGTGTGGACAGTGTGAGTAAGTGTGGACAGTGTGTGTGAGAGTGTGGACAGTGTGTGTGTTTGAGTGTGGACCGTGTGTGTGTGAGTGTGGACAGTGTGTGTGAATGTGGAAAGTGTGTGTGTGAGTGTGGACAGTGTGTGTGAATGTGGAAAGTGTGTGTGTGAGTGTGGACTGTGTGTGCGTGTGTGTGCATAGTGTGTGTGTGAGTGTGGATATTGTGTGTGTGAGTGTGGACAGTGTGTGTGTGAGTGTGGACAGTGTGTGTGTGAGTGTGGACAGTGTTTGTGAGTGAGTGTGGACAGTGTGTGTGAGTGTGGACAGTAAGTGTGAGTGTGGACAGTGTGTGTGTGAGTGTGGACAGTGTGTGTAAGTGTGGACAGTGTGTGTGTGAGTGTCGATAGTGTGTGTGTGAGTGTGGATAGTGTGTGCGTGAGTGTGGGCAGTGTGCGTGTGAGAGCGTGGATAGAGTGTGTGCGAGTGTGGACAGTATGTGTGAATTTGGATAGTGTGTGCGTGAGTATGACAGTGTGTGTGTGAATGTGGACAGTGTGTGTATGTGTGGACAGTGTGTGTGAGTGTGGACTGTGTGTGTAAGAGTGTGGACAGTGTGTTTGAGTGTGGACAGTGTGTGTTAGTGTGGACAGTGTGTGTGAGTGTGGACAGTGTGTGTGAGTGTGGACAGTGTGTGTGTGAGTGTGGACAGTGTGTGTGTGAGTGTGGACACTGTCTGTGTGAGTGTGGACAGTGTGTGTGTGTGTGGAGAGTGTGTGTGAGAGTGTGGACAGTGTGTGTGTGAGTGTGGACAGTGTGTGTGTGTGTGTGGACAGTCTGTGTGTGGGTGTGGACAGTGTGTGTGTGTGTGTGTGGACAGTGTGTGTGTGAGTGTGGACAGTGTGTGTGAGAGTGTGGACAGTGTGTGTGTGAGTGTGGACAGTCTGTGTGTGGGTGTGGACAGTGTGTGTGTGTGTGTGTGTGGACAGTGTGTGTGTGAGTGTGGACAGTCTGTGTGTGAGTGTGGACAGTGTGTGTGTGAGTGTGGACAGTCTGTGTGTGGGTTGGACAGTGTGTGTGTGTGAGTGTGGACAGTGTGTGTGTGAGTGTGGACAGTGTGTGTGAGAGCGTGGACTGTGTGTGTGAGAGTGTGGACAGTGTGTGTGTGAGGACAGTGTTTGTGTGAGTGTGGACAGTGTGTGAGAGTGTGGACAGTGTGTGTGAGTGTGGACAGTGTGTGAGAGTGTGGACAGTGTGTGTGAGAGTGTGGACAGCGTGTGAGGACAGTGTGTGTGTGTGTGGACAGTGTGTGTTTGAGTGTGGATAGTGTGTGTGAGAGTATGGACAGCGTGTGTTTGAGTGTGGATAGTGTGTGTGTGTGTGAGGACAGTGTGTGTGTGAATGTGGACAGTGTGTGTGTGAGTGTGGACAGTGTGTGTGAGAGTGTGGACAGCGTGTGAGGACAGTGTGTGTGTGGATGTGGACGGTGTGTGTGAGAGTGTGGACAGTGTGTGTGAGTGTGGATAGTGTGTGTGAGAGTGTGGACAGTGAGTGTGTGAGTGTGGACAGTGTGTGTGTGAGTGTGGACAGTGAGTGTGTGAGTGTGGACAGTGTGTGTTTGAGTGTGGACAGTGTGTGTGAGTGTGGACAGTGTGTGTGAGTGTGGACAGTGTGTGTGAGAGTGGGGACAGTGTGTGTGTGAGTGTGGACTGTGTGTGTGTGTGGACAGTGTGTGTGATGTGGACAGTGTGTGTGAGAGTGTGGACAGTGTGTGTGTGAGTGTGGACAGTGTGTGTGTGAGTGTGGACAGTGTGTGTGTGAGCGTGGATAGTGTGTGCATGATTGTGACAGTGTTTGTGAATGTGCACAGTGTGTGTGAATGTGGACAGTGTGTGTGAGAGTGTGGATAGTGTGTGTGAGATTGTGGACAGTGTGTGAGAGAGTGTGGACAGTGTGTGTGGGTATGGATAGTTTGTGTGTGAGTGTGGATATTGTGTGTGAGATTGTGGGCAGTGTGAGTGTGGACAGTGTGTGTGTGTATGGATAGTTTGTGTGTGAGTGTGGATAGTGTGTGTGAGTGTGGACAATATGTGTGAGAGTATGGACTGTGTGTGCGCGAGTGTGGACAGTGTGTGTGTGAGAGAGTGTGGACAGTGTGTGTGAGATTGTGGATAGTGTGTGCATGATTGTGACAGTGTGTGTGAATGTGGATAGTGTGTGTGAGAGTGTGGATAATGTGTGCGTGAGTGTGGACAGTATGTGTGCATTTGGATAGTGTCTGCGTGAGTGTGAAAATATGTGTGAATGTGGACAGTGTGTGTGTGGACAGTATGTGAGAGTGTGGACAGTGTCTGTGTGAGTGTGGACAGTGTGTGTGTGAGTGTGGACAGTCTGTGTGTGAGTGTGGACAGTGTGCGTGTGATGTGTGTGAGTGGGCTCAGTGTGCATGTGTGAGTGTGGACAGTGCGTATGTGTGAGTGTGGACAGTGTGTGTGAGATTGTCGACAGTGTGTGTGCGAGTGTGGACAGTGTGTGTGTGAGAGTGTGGACAGTGTGTGTGAGATTGTAGATAGTGTGTGCCGGAGTGTGACAGTGTGTGTGAATGTGGTGAGTGTGTGTGTGAGTGTGGATAGTGTGTGATGAGAGTGGACAGTGTGTGTGTGTGAGTGTGGATAGTGTGTGATGAGAGTGGACAGTATGTGTGTGTGAGTGTGGACAGTGTGTGTGTGAGTGTGGACAGTGTGTGTGAGAGTGTGGACAGTGTGTGCGAGATTGTGGACAGTGTGTGTGTGTGTGTACAGTGTGTGTGTGTGAGATTGGACAGTGTGTGTGAATGTGGACAGTGTGTGTGTGAGTGTGTGGACAGTGTGTGTGTGAGTGTGGATAGTGTGTGCATGATTGTGACAGTGTTTGTGAATGTGCACAGTGTGTGTGAATGTGGACAGTGTGTGTGAGAGTGTGGATAGTGTGTGTGAGATTGTGGACAGTGTGTGAGAGAGTGTGGACAGTGTGTGTGGGTATGGATAGTTTGTGTGTGAGTGTGGATATTGTGTGTGAGATTGTGGACAGTGTGAGTGTGGACAGTGTGTGTGTGTATGGATAGTTTGTGTGTGAGTGTGGATAGTGTGTGTGAGTGTGGACAATATGTGTGAGAGTATGGACTGTGTGTGCGCGAGTGTGGACAGTGTGTGTGTGAGAGAGTGTGGACAGTGTGTGTGAGATTGTGGATAGTGTGTGCATGATTGTGACAGTGTGTGTGAATGTGGATAGTGTGTGTGAGAGTGTGGATAATGTGTGCGTGAGTGTGGACAGTATGTGTGCATTTGGATAGTGTGTGCGTGAGTGTGAAAATATGTGTGAATGTGGACAGTGTGTGTGTGTGTGGACAGTATGTGAGAGTGTGGACAGTGTGTGTGTGAGTGTGGACAGTGTGTGTGTGAGTGTGGACAGTGTGTGTGTGAGTGTGGACAGTGTGCGTGTGAGTGTGTGAGTGGGCTCAGTGTGCGTGTGTGAGTGTGGACAGTGCATATGTGTGAGTGTGGACAGTGTGTGTGAGATTGTCGACAGTGTGTGTGCGAGTGTGGACAGTGTGTGTGTGAGAGTGTGGACAGTGTGTGTGAGATTGTAGATAGTGTGTGCCGGAGTGTGACAGTGTGTGTGCATGTGGTGAGTGTGTGTGTGAGTGTGGATAGTGTGTGATGAGAGTGGACAGTATGTGTGTGTGAGTGTGGACAGTGTGTGTGTGAGTGTGGACAGTGTGTGTGAGAGTGTGGACAGTGTGTGCGAGATTGTGGACAGTGTGTGTGTGAGTGTGTACAGTGTGTGTGTGTGAGTTTGGACAGTGTGTGTGAATGTGGACAGTGTGTTTGTGAGTGTGTGGACAGTGTGTGTGTGAGTGTGTGGACAGTGTGTGTGTGAGTGTGGACAGTGTGTGTGAGAGTGTGGACAGTGTGAGTGTGGACAGTGTGTGTGAGAGTGTGTGGACAGTGTGTGTGTGAGTGTGGACAGTGTGTGTGTGAGAGTGTGGACAGTGTGTGCGAGATTGTGGATAGTGTGTGCGTGAGTGTGACAGTGTGTGTGTGAGTGTGGACAGTGTGTGTGAATGTGTGTGGACAGTGTCTGTGTGTAGACAGTGTGTCTGTGTGAGTATGGACAGTGTGTGTGAGTGTGGACAGTGTGTGTGAATGTGGACAGTGTGTGTGGACAGAGTGTGGGTGTGTGTGTGTGTGGACAGTGCGTCAGAGAGTGTGGACAGTGTGTGTGAGTGCGGATAGTGTGTGTGTGAGTGTGGGCAGTGTGTGTGTGAGAGAGTGTGGACAGTGTGTGTGTGAGTGTGGACAGTGTGTGTGAGTGTGGGCAGTGTGTGTGTGAGTGTGGATAGTGTGTGAGAGTGTGGACAGTGTGTGTGTGAGTGTGGATAGTGTGTGCGTGAGTGTGGGCAGTGTGCATGTGAGAGCGTGGATAGAGTGTGTGTGAATGTGGACAGTGCGTGTGTGTGTGGACAGTGTGTGTGAGAGTGTGGACAGTGAGTGTGTGAGTGTGGACAGTGTGTGTGTGAGTGTGGACAGTGAGTGTGTGAGTGTGGACAGTGTGTGTTTGAGTGTGGACAGTGTGTGTGAGTGTGGACAGTGTGTGTGAGTGTGGACAGTGTGTGTGAGACTGGGGACAGTGTGTGTGTGAGTGTGGACAGTGTCTGTGTGAGTGTGGACTGTGTGTGCGTGGACAGTGTGTGTGATGTGGACAGTGTGTGTGAGAGTGTGGACAGTGTGTGTGTGAGTGTGGACAGTGTGTGTGTGAGTGTGGACAGTGTGTGTGTGTGGACAGTGTGTGTGTGAGTGTGGACAGTGTGTGTGTGAGTGTGGACAGTGTGCGTGTGTGAGTGTGGACAGTGTGTATGTGTGAGTGTGGACAGTGTGTGTGAGATTGTGGACAGTGTGTGTGCGAGTGTGGACAGTGTGTGTGTGAGTGTGGACAGTGTGTATGTGTGAGTGTGGACAGTGTGTGTGAGATTGTGGACAGTGTGTGTACAAGTGTGGGCAGTGTGTGTGAGTGTGGACAGTGTGTGTGTGAGTGTGGAAAGTTTGTGTGTGTGGACAGTGTGTGAGAGTGTGGACAGTGTGAGTAAGTGTGGACAGTGTGTGTGAGAGTGTGGACAGTGTGTGTGTTTGAGTGTGGACCGTGTGTGTGTGAGTGTGGACAGTGTGTGTGAATGTGGAAAGTGTGTGTGTGAGTGTGGACAGTGTGTGTGAATGTGGAAAGTGCGTGTGTGAGTGTGGACTGTGTGTGCGTGAGTGCGCATAGTGTGTGTGTGAGTGTGGATAGTGTGTGTGTGAGTGTTGATAGTGTGTGCGTGAGTGTGACAGTGTGTGTGAATGTGGACAGTGTGTGTGTGTGAGTGTGGACAGTGTGTGTGTGAGTGTGGACAGTGTGTGTGAGTGCGTGTGGACAGTGTGTGTGAGTGTGGACAGTGAGTGTGAGTGTGGACAGTGTGTGTGTGAGTGTGGACATTGTGTGTAAGTGTGGACAGTGTGTGAGAGTGTGGACAGTGTGTGTGTGGGTGTGGACAGTGTGTGTGTGAGTGTCGATAGTGTGTGTGTGAGTGTGGTATAGTGTGTGCGTTAGTGTGGGCAGTGTGCGTGTGAGAGCGTGGATAGAGTGTGTGCGAGTGTGGACAGTATGTGTGAATTTGGATAGTGTGTGCGTGAGTATGACAGTGTGTGTGTGAATGTGGACAGTGTGTGTATGTGTGGACAGTGACAGTGAGTGTGGAAAGTGTGTGTGAGTGTGGACAGTGTGTGTGAGTTTGGACAGTGTGTGTGAGTGTGGACAGTGTGTGTGAGAGTGTGGACAGTGTGTGTGTGAGTGTGGACAGTGTCTGTGAGTGTGGACAGTGTGTGTGTGTGTGGACAGTGTGTGTGAGTTTGGACAGTGTGTGTGAGAGTGTGGACAGTGTGTGTGTGAGTGTGGACAGTGTGTGTGTGTGTGTGTGTGTGTGAGTGTGGACAATGTGCGTGTGTGAGTGTGGACAATGTGTATGTGTGAGTGTGGACGGTGTGTGTGAGATTGTGAACAGTGTGTGTGCGAGTGTGGACAGTGTGTGTGAGAGTGTGGACAGTGTGTGTGTGATAGTGTGGACAGTGTGTGTGTTTGAGTGTGGACCGTGTGTGTGTGAGTGGACAGTGTGTGTGAATGTGGAAAGTGTGTGTGTGAGTAAGGACAGTGTGTGTGAATGTGGAAAGTGTGTTTGAGTGTAGACTGTGTGTGCGTGAGTGTGGATAGTGTGTGTGTGAGTGCGGATAGTATGTGCGTGAGTGTGACAGTGTGTGTGAATGTGGACAGTTTGTGTGTGAGTGTGGACAGTGTGTGTGTGAGTGTGGACAGTGTGTGTGTGAGTGTGGACAGTGTGTGTGAGTGTGGACAGTGAGTGTGAGTGTGGACAGTGTGTGTGTGAGTGTGGACAGTGTGTGTAAGTGTGGACAGTGTGTGAGAGTGTGGACAGTGTGTGTGTGGGTGTGGACAGTGTGTGTGTGAGTGTCGATAGTGTGTGTGGATAGTGTGTGCGTGAGTGTGGGCAGTATGCATGTGAGAGCGTGGATAGAGTGTGTGTGAGTGTGGACAGTATGTTTGAATTTGGACAGTGTGTGCATGAGTGCGAACAGTGTGTGTGTGAGTGTGGACAGTGTGTGTGAGTATGGACAGTGTATGTGAGAGTGTGGACAGAGTGTTTGAGTGTGGACAGTGTGTGTGAGTGTGGACAGTGTGTGTGAGTGTGGACAGGGTGTGTGAGTGTGGACAGTGTGTGAGAGAGTGTGCACAGTGTGTTTGTGAGTGTGGACAGTGTGTGTGAGAGTGTGGACAGTGTGTGTGTGAGTGTGGACAGTGTGTGTGTGTGAGTGTCGATAGGGTGTACGTGTGAGTGTGGACAGTGTGTGTGAGATTGTGGACAGTGTGTGTCTGAGTGTGGACAGTGTGTGTGTGTGGACAGTGTGTGTGAGTGTGGACAGTGTGTGTGTCAGTGTGGACAGTATGCGTGTGTGAGTGTGGACAGTGTGTATGTGTGAGTGTGGACAGTGTGTGTGAGATTGTGGACAGTGTGTGTGCGTGTGTGGACAGTGTGTGTGAGTGTGGACAGTGTGTGTGTGAGTGTGGAAAGTTTGTGTGTGTGGACAGAGTGTGAGAGTGTGGACAGTGTGAGTGAGTGTGGACAGTGTGTGTGAGATTGTGGACAGTGTGTGTGTGAGTATAGATAGTGTGCATGTGAGTGTGGATAGTGTGTGAGAGTGTGGACAGTGTGTGTGTGAGTGAGGACCGTGTGTGTGTGAGTGTCGATAGTGTGCGTGTGTGTGTGTCATCAGTGTGTGTGAATGTGGGCAGTGTGTGTGTGAGTGCGGACAGTGTGTGTGAGTGTGGACAGTGTGTGTGTGAGTGTGGACAGTGTGTGTGTGAGTGTGGACCCTGTGTGTGTGAGTGTGGACAGTGTGTGTGAGTGTGGACAGTGTGTGTGAATGTGGACAGTGTGTGTGTGAGTGTCGATAGTGTGCGTGTGTGTGAGTGTGATCAGTGTGTGTGAATGTGGACAGTGTGTGTGTGAGTGTCGATAGTGTGCATGTGTGTGTGTCATCAGTGTGTGTGAATGTGGACAGTGTGTGTGTGAGTGTGGACAGTGTGTGTGTGAGTGTGGACCCTGTATGTGTGAGTGTTTGCAGTTTGTGTGTGAGTGTGGACAGTCTGTGTGTGAGTGTGGATAGTGTGTGTGAGTGTGGACAGTGTGTGTGTGAATGTGCACAGTGTGTGTGTGAGTGTGGACAGTGTGTGTGTGAGTGTGGACCGTGTGTGTGTGAGTGTGTACAGTGTGTGTGAGTGTGGACAGTGTGTGTGAATGTGGACAGTGTGTGTGTGAGTGTCGATAGTGTGCGTGTGTGTGAGTGTGATCAGTGTGTGTGAATGTGGACAGTGTGTGTGTGAATGTCGATAGTGTGCGTGTGTGTGTGTCATCAGTGTGTGTGAATGTGGACAGTGTGTGTGTGAGTGTGGACAGTGTGTGTGTGAATGTGCAGTGTGTGTGTGTGTGTGAGGACAGTGTGTGTGTGAGTGTGGACAGTGTGTGTGTGAGTGTGGATAGTGTGTGCATGATTGTGACAGTGTTTGTGAATGTGCACAGTGTGTGTGAATGTGGACAGTGTGTGTGAGAGTGTGGATAGTGTGTGTGAGATTGTGGACAGTGTGTGAGAGAGTGTGGACAGTGTGTGTGGGTATGGATAGTTTGTGTGTGAGTGTGGATATTGTGTGTGAGATTGTGGACAGTGTGAGTGTGGACAGTGTGTGTGTGTATGGATAGTTTGTGTGTGAGTGTGGATAGTGTGTGTGAGTGTGGACAATATGTGTGAGAGTATGGACTGTGTGTGCGCGAGTGTGGACAGTGTGTGTGTGAGAGAGTGTGGACAGTGTGTGTGAGATTGTGGATAGTGTGTGCATGATTGTGACAGTGTGTGTGAATGTGCTCAGTGTGTGTGAATGTGGATAGTGCGTGCGTGAGTGTGGACAGTATGTATGCATTTGGATAGTGTGTGCGTGAGTGTGGACAGTATGTGTGCATTTGGATAGTGTGTGCGTGAGTGTGAAAATATGTGTGAATGTGGACAGTGTGTGTGTGTGTGGACAGTATGTGAGAGTGTGGACAGTGTGTGTGTGAGTGTGGACAGTGTGTGTGTGAGTGTGGACAGTGTGTGTGTGAGTGTGGACAGTGTGCGTGTGAGTGTGTGAGTGGGCTCAGTGTGCGTGTGTGAGTGTGGACAGTGCGTATGTGTGAGTGTGGACAGTGTGTGTGAGATTGTCGACAGTGTGTGTGCGATTGTGGACAGTGTGTGTGTGAGAGTGTGGACAGTGTGTGTGAGATTGTAGATAGTGTGTGCCGGAGTGTGACAGTGTGTGTGAATGTGGTGAGTGTGTGTGTGAGTGTGGATAGTGTGTGATGAGAGTGGACAGTGTGTGTGTGTGAGTGTGGATAGTGTGTGATGAGAGTGGACAGTATGTGTGTGTGAGTGTGGACAGTGTGTGTGTGAGTGTGGACAGTGTGTGTGAGAGTGTGGACAGTGTGTGCGAGATTGTGGACAATGTGTGTGTGAGTGTGTACAGTGTGTGTGTGTGTGAGTTTGGACAGTGTGTGTGAATGTGGACAGTGTGTGTGTGAGTGTGTGGACAGTGTGTGTGTGAGTGTGTGGAAAGAGTGTGTGTGTGAGTGTGGACAGTGTGTGTGTGAGTGTGGACAGTGTGTGTGAGAGTGTGGACAGTGTGAGTGTGGACAGTGTGTGTGAGAGTGTGTGGACAGTGTGTGTGTGAGTGTGGACAGTGTGTGTGTGAGAGTGTGGACAGTGTGTGCGAGATTGTGGATAGTGTGTGCGTGAGTGTGACAGTGTGTGTGTGAGTGTGGACAGTGTGTGTGAATGTGTGTGGGCAGTGTCTGTGTGTAGACAGTGTGTCCTTGTGAGTATGGACAGTGTGTGTGAGTGTGGACAGTGTGTGTGAATGTGGACAGTGTGTGTGGACAGTGTGTGTGTGTGTGTGTGGACAGTGCGTGAGAGAGTGTGGACAGTGTGTGTGAGTGTGGACAGTGTGTGTGTGAGTGTGGGCAGTGTGTGTGTGAGAGAGTGTGGACAGTGTGTGTGTGAGTGTGGACAGTGTGTGTGAGTGTGGGCAGTTTGTGAGAGTGTGGACAGTGTGTGTGTGAGTGTGGACAGTGTGTGTGAGAGTGTGGACAGTGTGTGTGTGAGTGTGGATAGTGTGTGAGAGTGTGGACAGTGTGTGTGTGAGTGTGGATAGTGTGTGCGTGAGTGTGGGCAGTGTGCATGTGAGAGCGTGGATAGAGTGTGTGTGAATGTGGACAGTGTGTGTGTGTGTGGATAGTGTGTGTGAGAGTGTGGACAGTGAGTGTGTGAGTGTGGACAGTGTGTGTGTGAGTGTGGACAGTGAGTGTGTGAGTGTGGACAGTGTGTGTTTGAGTGTGGACAGTGTGTGTGAGTGTGGACAGTGTGTGTGAGTGTGGACAGTGTGTGTGAGAGTGGGGACAGTGTGTGTGTGAGTGTGGACAGTGTCTGTGTGAGTGTGGACTGTGTGTGTGTGTGGACAGTGTGTGTGATGTGGACAGTGTGTGTGAGAGTGTGGACAGTGTGTGTGTGAGTGTGGACAGTGTGTGTGTGAGTGTGGACAGTGTGTGTGTGTGGACAGTGTGTGTGTGTGTGGACAGTGTGTGTGTGAGTGTGGACAGTGTGTGTGTGAGCGTGGATAGTGTGTGCATGATTGTGACAGTGTTTGTGAATGTGCACAGTGTGTGTGAATGTGGACAGTGTGTGTGAGAGTGTGGATAGTGTGTGTGAGATTGTGGACAGTGTGTGAGAGAGTGTGGACAGTGTGTGTGGGTATGGATAGTTTGTGTGTGAGTGTGGATATTGTGTGTGAGATTGTGGACAGTGTGAGTGTGGACAGTGTGTGTGTGTATGGATAGTTTGTGTGTGAGTGTGGATAGTGTGTGTGAGTGTGGACAATATGTGTGAGAGTATGGACTGTGTGTGCGCGAGTGTGGACAGTGTGTGTGTGAGAGAGTGTGGACAGTGTGTGTGAGATTGTGGATAGTGTGTGCATGATTGTGACAGTGTGTGTGAATGTGGATAGTGTGTGTGAAAGTGTGGATAATGTGTGCGTGAGTGTGGACAGTGTGTGTGTGAGTGTGGACAGTCTGTGTGTGAGTGTGGACAGTCTGTGTGTGAGTGTGCACAGTGTGTGTGTGATGTGTGTGAGTGGGCTCAGTGTGCGTGTGTGAGTGTGGACAGTGCGTATGTGTGAGTGTGGACAGTGTGTGTGAGATTGTCGACAGTGTGTGTGCGAGTGTGGACAGTGTGTGTGTGAGAGTGTGGACAGTGTGTGTGAGATTGTAGATAGTGTGTGCCGGAGTGTGACAGTGTGTGTGAATGTGGTGAGTGTGTGTGTGATTGTGGATAGTGTGTGATGAGAGTGGACAGTGTGTGTGTGTGAGTGTGGATAGTGTGTGATGAGAGTGGACAGTATGTGTGTATGAGTGTGGACAGTGTGTGTGTGAGTGTGGACAGTGTGTGTGAGAGTGTGGACAGTGTGTGCGAGATTGTGGACAGTGTGTGTGTGAGTGTGTACAGTGTGTGTGTGTGAGATTGGACAGTGTGTGTGAATGTGGACAGTGTGTGTGTGAGTGTGTGTGGACAGTGTGTGTGTGAGTGTGGATAGTGTGTGCATGATTGTGACAGTGTTTGTGAATGTGCACAGTGTGTGTGAATGTGGACAGTGTGTGTGAGAGTGTGGATAGTGTGTGTGAGATTGTGGACAGTGTGGGAGAGAGTGTGGACAGTGTGTGTGGGTATGGATAGTTTGTGTGTGAGTGTGGATATTGTGTGTGAGATTGTGGACAGTGTGAGTGTGGACAGTGTGTGTGTGTATGGATAGTTTGTGTGTGAGTGTGGATAGTGTGTGTGAGTGTGGACAATATGTGTGAGAGTATGGACTGTGTGTGCGCGAGTGTGGACAGTGTGTGTGTGAGAGAGTGTGGACAGTGTGTGTGAGATTGTGGATAGTGTGTGCATGATTGTGACAGTGTGTGTGAATGTGGATAGTGTGTGTGAGAGTGTGGATAATGTGTGCGTGAGTGTGGACAGTATGTGTGCATTTGGATAGTGTGTGCGTGAGTGTGAAAATATGTGTGAATGTGGACAGTGTGTGTGTGTGTGGACAGTATGTGAGAGTGTGGACAGTGTGTGTGTGAGTGTGGACAGTGTGTGTGTGAGTGTGGACAGTGTGTGTGTGAGTGTGGACAGTGTGCGTGTGAGTGTGTGAGTGGGCTCAGTGTGCGTGTGTGAGTGTGGACAGTGCGTATGTGTGAGTGTGGACAGTGTGTGTGAGATTGTCGACAGTGTGTGTGCGAGTGTGGACAGTGTGTGTGTGAGAGTGTGGACAGTGTGTGTGAGATTGTAGATAGTGTGTGCCGGAGTGTGACAGTGTGTGTGAATGTGGTGAGTGTGTGTGTGAGTGTGGATAGTGTGTGATGAGAGTGGACAGTGTGTGTGTGTGAGTGTGGATAGTGTGTGATGAGAGTGGACAGTATGTGTGTGTGAGTGTGGACAGTGTGTGTGTGAGTGTGGACAGTGTGTGTGAGAGTGTGGACAGTGTGTGCGAGATTGTGGACAGTGTGTGTGTGAGTGTGTACAGTGTGTGTGTGTGAGTTTGGACAGTGTGTGTGAATGTGGACAGTGTGTTTGTGAGTGTGTGGACAGTGTGTGTGTGAGTGTGTGGAAAGAGTGTGTGTGTGAGTGTGGACAGTGTGTGTGTGAGTGTGGACAGTGTGTGTGAGAGTGTGTGGACAGTGTGTGTGTGAGTGTGGACAGTGTGTGTGTGAGAGTGTGGACAGTGTGTGCGAGATTGTGGATAGTGTGTGCGTGAGTGTGACAGTGTGTGTGTGTGTGTGGACAGTGTGTGTGAATGTGTGTGGACAGTGTCTGTGTGTAGACAGTGTGTCTGTGTGAGTATGGACAGTGTGTGTGAGTGTGGACAGTGTGTGTGAATGTGGACAGTGTGTGTGGACAGTGTGTGTGTGTGTGTGTGGACAGTGCGTGAGAGAGTGTGGACAGTGTGTGTGAGTGTGGACAGTGTGTGTGTGAGTGTGGGCAGTGTGTGTGTGAGAGAGTGTGGACAGTGTGTGTGTGAGTGTGGACAGTGTGTGTGAGTGTGGGCAGTGTGTGAGAGTGTGGACAGTGTGTGTGTGAGTGTGGATAGTGTGTGAGAGTGTGGACAGTGTGTGTGTGAGTGTGGATAGTGTGTGCGTGAGTGTGGGCAGTGTGCATGTGAGAGCGTGGATAGAGTGTGTGTGAATGTGGACAGTGTGTGTGTGTGTGGACAGTGTGTGTGAGAGTGTGGACAGTGAGTGTGTGAGTGTGGACAGTGTGTGTGTGAGTGTGGACAGTGAGTGTGTGAGTGTGGACAGTGTGTGTTTGCGTGTGGACAGTGTGTGTGAGTGTGGACAGTGTGTGTGAGTGTGGACAGTGTGTGTGAGAGTGGGGACAGTGTGTGTGTGAGTGTGGACAGTGTCTGTGTGAGTGTGGACTGTGTGTGTGTGGACAGTGTGTGTGATGTGGACAGTGTGTGTGAGAGTGTGGACAGTGTGTGTGTGAGTGTGGACAGTGTGTGTGTGAGTGTGGACAGTGTGTGTGTGTGGACAGTGTGTGTGTGAGTGTGGACAGTGTGTGTGTGAGTGTGGACAGTGTGCGTGTGTGAGTGTGGACAGTGTGTATGTGTGAGTGTGGACAGTGTGTGTGAGATTGTGGACAGTGTGTGTGCGAGTGTGGACAGTGTGTGTGTGAGTGTGGACAGTGTGTATGTGTGAGTGTGGACAGTGTGTGTGAGATTGTGGACAGTGTGTGTACAAGTGTGGGCAGTGTGTGTGAGTGTGGACAGTGTGTGTGTGAGTGTGGAAAGTGTGTGTGTGAGTGTGGACAGTGTGTGTGAATGTGGAAAGTGCGTGTGTGAGTGTGGACTGTGTGTGCGTGAGTGCGCATAGTGTGTGTGTGAGTGTTGATAGTGTGTGCGTGAGTGTGACAGTGTGTGTGAATGTGGACAGTGTGTGTGTGAGTGTGGACAGTGTGTGTGTGAGTGTGGACAGTGTGTGTGAGTGAGTGTGGACAGTGTGTGTGAGTGTGGACAGTGAGTGTGAGTGTGGACAGTGTGTGTGTGAGTGTGGACAGTGTGTGTAAGTGTGGACAGTGTGTGAGAGTGTGGACAGTGTGTGTGTGGGTGTGGACAGTGTGTGTGTGAGTGTCGATAGTGTGTGTGTGAGTGTGGTATAGTGTGTGCGTTAGTGTGGGCAGTGTGCGTGTGAGAGCGTGGATAGAGTGTGTGCGAGTGTGGACAGTATGTGTGAATTTGGATAGTGTGTGCGTGAGTATGACAGTGTGTGTGTGAATGTGGACAGTGTTTGTATGTGTGGACAGTGTGTGTGAGTGTGGAAAGTGTGTGTGAGTGTGGACAGTGTGTGTGAGTGTGGACAGTGTGTGTGAGAGTGTGGACAGTGTGTGTGTGAGTGTGGACAGTGTCTGTGAGTGTGGACAGTGTGTGTGTGTGTGGACAGTGTGTGTGAGTTTGGACAGTGTGTGTGAGAGTGTGGACAGTGTGTGTGTGAGTGTGGACAGTGTGTGTGTGTGTGTGTGTGTGAGTGTGGACAATCTGCGTGTGTGAGTGTGGACAATGTGTATGTGTGAGTGTGGACGGTGTGTGTGAGATTGTGAACAGTGTGTGTGCGAGTGTGGACAGTGTGTGTGAGAGTGTGGACAGTCTGTGTGTGATAGTGTGGACAGTGTGTGTGTTTGAGTGTGGACCGTGTGTGTGTGAGTGGACAGTGTGTGTGAATGTGGAAAGTGTGTGTGTGAGTAAGGACAGTGTGTGTGAATGTGGAAAGTGTGTTTGAGTGTGGACTGTGTGTGCGTGAGTGTGGATAGTGTGTGTGTGAGTGCGGATAGTATGTGCGTGAGTGTGACAGTGTGTGTGAATGTGGACAGTTTGTGTGTGAGTGTGGACAGTGTGTGTGAGTGAGTGTGGACAGTGTGTGTGAGTGTGGACAGTGAGTGTGTGAGTGTTGATAGTGTGTGCGTGAGTGTGACAGTGTGTGTGAATGTGGACAGTGTGTGTGTGAGTGTGGACAGTGTGTGTGTGAGTGTGGACAGTGTGTGTGTGAGTGTGGATAGTGTGTGTGTGAGTGTTGATAGTGTGTGCGTGAGTGTGACAGTGTGTGTGAATGTGGACAGTGTGTGTGTGAGTGTGGACAGTGTGTGTGTGAGTGTGGACAGTGTGTGTGAGTGAGTGTGGACAGTGTGTGTGAGTGTGGACAGTGAGTGTGAGTGTGGACAGTGTGTGTGTGAGTGTGGACAGTGTGTGTAAGTGTGGACAGTGTGTGAGAGTGTGGACAGTGTGTGTGTGGGTGTGGACAGTGTGTGTGTGAGTGTCGATAGTGTGTGTGTGAGTGTGGTATAGTGTGTGCGTTAGTGTGGGCAGTGTGCGTGTGAGAGCGTGGATAGAGTGTGTGCGAGTGTGGACAGTATGTGTGAGTTTGGACAGTGTGTGTGAGAGTGTGGACAGTGTGTGTGTGAGTGTGGACAGTGTGTGTGTGTGTGTGTGTGTGAGTGTGGACAATGTGCGTGTGTGAGTGTGGACAATGTGTATGTGTGAGTGTGGACGGTGTGTGTGAGATTGTGAACAGTGTGTGTGCGAGTGTGGACAGTGTGTGTGAGAGTGTGGACAGTGTGTGTGTGATAGTGTGGACAGTGTGTGTGTTTGAGTGTGGACCGTGTGTGTGTGAGTGGACAGTGTGTGTGAATGTGGAAAGTGTGTGTGTGAGTAAGGACAGTGTGTGTGAATGTGGAAAGTGTGTTTGAGTGTGGACAGTGTGTGTGTGAGTGCGGATAGTATGTGCGTGAGTGTGACAGTGTGTGTGAATGTGGACAGTTTGTGTGTGAGTGTGGATAGTGTGTGTGAGAGTGTGGACAGTGTGTGTGTGAGTGTGGACAGTGTGTGTGAGTGTGTGTGGACAGTGTGTGTGAGTGTGGACAGTGAGTGTGAGTGTGGACAGTGTGTGTGTGAGTGTGGACAGTGTGTGTAAGTGTGGACAGTGTGTGAGAGTGTGGACAGTGTGTGTGTGAGTGTGGACAGTGTGTGTAAGTGTGGACAGTGTGTGAGAGTGTGGACAGTGTGTGTGATGTGGACAGTGTGTGTGAGAGTGTGGACAGTGTGTGTGTGAGTGTGGACAGTGTGTGTGAGTGTGGACAGTGAGTGTGAGTGTGGACAGTGTGTGTGTGAGTGTGGACAGTGTGTGTAAGTGTGGACAGTGTGTGAGAGTGTGGACAGTGTGTGTGTGGGTGTGGACAGTGTGTGTGTGAGTGTCGATAGTGTGTGTGTGTGTGTGGATAGTGTGTGCGTGAGTGTGGGCAGTATGCGTGTGAGAGCGTGGATAGAGTGTGTGCGAGTGTGGACAGTATGTTTGAATTTGGACAGTGTGTGCGTGAGTGCGAACAGTGTGTGTGTGAGTGTGGACAGTGTGTGTGAGTATGGACAGTGTATGTGAGAGTGTGGACAGAGTGTTTGAGTGTGGACAGTGTGTGTGAGTGTGGACAGTGTGTGTGAGTGTGGACAGGGTGTGTGAGTGTGGACAGTGTGTGAGAGAGTGTGGACAGTGTGTTTGTGAGTGTGGACAGTGTGTGTGAGAGTGTGGACAGTGTGTGTGTGAGTGTGGACAGTGTGTGTGTGAGTGTGGACAGTGTGCGTGTGTGAGTGTCGATAGGGTGTACGCGTGAGTGTGGACAGTGTGTGTGAGATTGTGGACAGTGTGTGTCTGATTGTGGACAGTGTGTGTGTGTGGACAGTGTGTGTGAGTGTGGACAGTGTGTGTGTCAGTGTGGACAGTGTGCGTGTGTGAGTGTGGACAGTGTGTATGTGTGAGTGTGGACAGTGTGTGTGAGATTGTGGACAGTGTGTGTGCGTGTGTGGACAGTGTGTGTGAGTGTGGACAGTGTGTGTGTGAGTGTGGAAAGTGTGTGTGTGTGGACAGAGTGTGAGAGTGTGGACAGTGTGAGTGAGTGTGGACAGTGTGTGTGAGATTGTGGACAGTGTGTGTGTGATAGTGTGGACAGTGTGTGTGTGTGTGTGAGTGTGGACCGTGTGTGTGTGAGTGTGGACAGTGTGTGTGAACGTGGAAAGTGTGTGTGTGAGTGTGGACAGTGTGTGTGAATGTGGAAAGTGTGTGTGAGTGTGGACTGTGTGTGCGTGAGTGTGGATAGTGTGTGTGTGAGTGTGGATAGTGTGTGCGTGAGTGTGACAGTGTTTGTGAATGTGGACAGTTTGTGTGTGAATGTGGAAAGTGTGTTTGAGTGTGGACTGTGTGTGCGTGAGTGTGCATAGTGTGTGTGTGAGTGTGGATATTGTGTGTGTGAGTGTGGACAGTGTGTGTGTGAGTGTGGACAGTGTGTGTGTGAGTGTGGACAGTGTTTGTGAGTGAGTGTGGACAGTGTGTGTGAGTGTGGACAGTAAGTGTGAGTGTGGACAGTGTGTGTGTGAGTGTGGACAGTGTGTGTAAGTGTGGACAGTGTGTGAGAGTGTGGACAGTGTCTGTGTGGGTGTGGACAGTGTTTGTGTGAGTGTCGATAGTGTGTGTGTGAGTGTGGATAGTGTGTGCGTGAGTGTGGGCAGTGTGCGTGTGAGAGCGTGGATAGAGTGTGTGCGAGTGTGGACAGTATGTGTGAATTTGGATAGTGTGTGCATGAGTATGACAGTGTGTGTGTGAATGTGGACAATGTGTGTATGTGTGGACAGTGTGTGTGAGTGTGGACTGTGTGTGTGAGAGTGTGGACAGTGTGTGTTAGTGTGGACAGTGTGTGTGAGTGTGGACAGTGTGTGTGTGAGTGTGGACAGTGTGTGTGTGAGTGTGGACAGTGTCTGTGTGAGTGTGGACAGTGTGTGTGTGTGTGGAGAGTGTGTGTGAGAGTGTGGACAGAGTGTGTGTGTGTGTGTGTGAGTGTGGACAGTGTGCGTGTGTGAGTGTGGACAGTGTGTATGTGTGAGTGTGGACAGTGTGTGTGAGATTGTGAACAGTGTATGTGCGAGTGTGGACAGTATGTGTGAGTGTGGACAGTGTGTGTGTGAGTGTGGACAGTGTGTGTGAGAGTGTGGACAGTGTGTGTGATAGTGTGGACAGTGTGTGTGTTTGAGTGTGGACCGTGTGTGTGTGAGTGTGTACAGTGTGTGTGAATGTGGAAAGTGTGTGTGAGTCTGGACTGTGTGTGCGTGAGTGTGGATAGCGTGTTTGTGAGTGTGGATAGTATGTGCGTGAGTGTGACAGTGTGTGTGAATGTGGACAGTTTGTGTGTGAGTGTGGACAGTGTGTGTTTGAGTGTGGACAGTTTGTGTGTGAGTGTGGACAGTGTGTGTGAGTGAGTGTGGACAGTGTGTGTGAGTGTGGACAGTGAGTGTGAGTGTGGACAGTGTGTGTGTGAGTGTGGACAGTGTGTGTAAGTGTGGACAGTGTGTGAGAGTGAGGACAGTGTGTGTGTGAGTGTCGATAGTGTGTGTGTGTGTGTGGATAGTGTGTGCGTGAGTGTGGGCAGTATGCGTGTGAGAGCGTGGATAGAGTGTGTGCGAGTGTGGACAGTATGTGTGAATTTGGATAGTGTGTGCGTGAGTGTGAACAGTGTGTGTGTGAATGTGGAGAGTGTGTTTGAGTGTGGACAGTGTGTGTGAGTGTGGACAGTGTGTGTGAGAGTGTGGACAGTGTGAGTGCCTGTGGACAGTGTGTGTGAATGTGGACAGTGTGTGTGAGTGTGGACAGTCTGTGAGAGAGTGTGGACAGTGTGTTTGTGAGTGAGGACAGTGTGTGTGTGTGTGTGTGAGTGTGGACAGTGTGCGTGTGTGAGTGTGGACAGTGTGTATGTGTGAGTGTGGACATTGTGTGTGAGATTGTGGACAGTGTGTGTCTGAGTGTGGTCAGTGTGTGTGTGTGGATAGTGTGTGTGTGTGGACAGTGTGTGTGTGAGTGTGGACAGTGTGTGTGTGAGTGTGGACAGTGTGCGTGTGTGAGTGTGGACAGTGTGTATGTGTGAGTGTGGACAGTGTGTGTGAGATTGTGGACAGTGTGTGTGCGAGTGTGGACAGTGTGTGTGAGTGTGGACAGTGTGTGTGTGAGTGTGGAAAGTTTGTGTGTGTGGACAGTGTGTGAGAGTGTGGACAGTGTGAGTGAGTGTGGACAGTGTGTGTGAGATTGTGGACAGTGTGTGTGTGATAGTGTGGACAGTGCGTGTGTTTGAGTGTGGACCGTGTGTGTGTGAGTGTGGACAGTGTGTGTGAATGTGGAAAGTGTGTGTGTGAGTGTGGACAGTGTGTGTGAATGTGGAAAGTGTGTGTGAGTGTGGACAGTGTGTATGTGTGAGTGTGGACAGTGTGTGTGAGATTGTGGACAGTGTGTGTGCGAGTGTGGACAGTGTGTGTGTGAGTGTGGACAGTGTGTATGTGTGATGTGAGTGTGGAAAGTGTGTGTGAGTGTGGACAGTGTGTGCGAGTGTTGACAATGTGTGTGAGAGTGTGGACATTGTGTGTGTGAGTGTGGACAGTGTGTGTGTGAGTGTGGACAGTCTGTGTGTGGGTGTGGACAGTGTGTGTGTGTGTGTGTGTGGACAGTGTGTGTGTGAGTGTGGACAGTGTGTGTGAGAGTGTGGACAGTGTGTGTGTGAGTGTGGACAGTCTGTGTGTGGGTGTGGACAGTGTGTGTGTGTGTGTGTGGACAGTGTGTGTGTGAGTGTGGACAGTCTGTGTGTGGGTGTGGACAGTGTGTGTGTGTGAGTGTGGACAGTGTGTGTGTGTGAGTGTGGACAGTGTGTGTGTGAGTGTGGACAGTCTGTGTGTGGGTGTGGACAGTGTGTGTGTGTGAGTGTGGACAGTGTGTGTGTGAGTGTGGACAGTGTGTGTGAGAGCGTGGACTGTGTGTGTGAGAGTGTGGACAGTGTGTGTGTGAGGACAGTGTTTGTGTGAGTGTGGACAGTGTGTGAGAGTGTGGACAGTGTGTGTGAGTGTGGACAGTGTGTGAGAGTGTGGACAGTGTGTGTGAGAGTGTGGACAGCGTGTGAGGACAGTGTGTGTGTGTGTGGACAGTGTGTGTTTGAGTGTGGATAGTGTGTGTGAGAGTATGGACAGTGTGTGTTTGAGTGTGGATAGTGTGTGTGTGTGTGAGGACAGTGTGTGTGTGAATGTGGACAGTGTGTGTGTGAGTGTGGACAGTGTGTGTGAGAGTGTGGACAGCGTGTGAGGACAGTGTGTGTGTGGATGTGGACGGTGTGTGTGAGAGTGTGGACAGTGTGTGTGAGTGTGGACAGTGTGTGTGAGAGTGTGGACAGTGTGTGTGAGTGTGGACAGTGTGTGTGTGAGAGTGTGGACAGTGTGTGTGAGTGTGGACAGTGTGTGTGTGAGAGTGTGGACAGTGTGTGTGAGAGTGTGGATAGTGTGTGTGTGAGTGTGGACAGTGTGTGTTTGAGTGTGAATAGTGTGTGTGTGTGAGGACAGTGTGTGTGAGTGTGGACAGAGTGTGGATAGTGTGTGTTTGAGTGTGGACAGTGTGTGTGTGAGTGTGGACAGTGTGTGTGTGAGAGTATGGACAGTGTGTGTGAGAGTGTGGACAGTGTGTGTGAGAGGGTGGACAGTGTGTGTGTGAGTGTGGACAGTGTGTGTTTGAGTGTGGATAGTGTGTGTGTGTGAGGACAGTGTGTGTGAGTGTGGACAGAGTGTGGATAGTGTGTGTTTGAGTGTGGGCAGTGTGTGTGTGTGTGTGTGAGGACAGTGTGTGTGTGAGTGTGGACAGTGTGTGTTTGAGTGTGGATAGTGTGTGTTTGAGTGTGGACAGTGTGTGTGAGTGTGGACAGTGTGTGTGTGGACAGTGTGTGTGTGAGTGTGTGGACAGTGTGTGTTTGAGTGTGGACAGTGTGTGTGTGAGTGTGGACAGTGTGTGTTTGTGAGTGTGGACAGTGTGTTTGAGAGTGTGGACAGTGTGTGTGTGAGAGTGTGGACAGTGTGTGTTTGAGTGAGGACAGTGTGTGTGTGAGAGTGTGGACAGTGTGTGTTTGAGTGTGGACAGTGTGTGTGTGAGTGTGGACAGTGTGTGTGAGGACAGTGTGTGTGAGTGTGGACAGTGTGTGTGTGAGAGTGTGGACAGTGTGTGTTTGTGTGTGGACAGTGTGTGTGTGAGTGTGGACAGTGTGTGTGAGGACAGTGTGTGTGTGAGTGTGGACAGTGTGTGTGTGAGAGTGTGGACAGTGTGTGTTTGAGTGTGGACAGCGTGTGTGAGAGTGTGGACAGTGTGTGTGTGAGTGTGGATAGTGTGTGTTTGAGTGTGGACAGTGTGTGTGTGTGTGAGGACAGTGTGTGTGTGAGTGTGGACAGTGTGTGTTTGAGTGTGGATAGTGTGTGTTTGAGTGTGGACAGTGTGTGTGAGTGTGGACAGTGTGTGTGAGGACAGTGTGTGTGTGAGTGTGGACAGTGTGTGTGTGAGAGTGTGGACAGTTTGTGTTTGAGTGTGGACAGTGTGTGTGTGAGTGTGGACAGTGTGTGAGAGTGTGGACTGTGTGTGTGAGTGCGAACAGTGCATGAGAGAGTGTGGACAGTGTGAGTGTGGACAGTGTGAGTGTGGACAGTGTGAGAGTGTGGACAGTGTGTGTGAGAGTGTGGACATTGTGAGTGTGAGTGTGGACAGTGTGTGTGTGAGTGTGGGCAGTGTGTGTGAGTGTGGACAGTGTGTGTGAGGACAGTGTGTGTGTGAGGACAGTGTGTGTGAGAGTGTGGACAGTGTGTGTGTGAGTGTGAACAGTGTGTGTGTGTGAGTGTGGACAGTGTGTGTGTGAGTGTGGATAGTGTGTGTGTGAGTGTGGATAGTGTGTGCGTGAGTGTGACAGTGTGTGTGAATGTGGACAGTTTGTGTGTGAGTGTGGATAGTGTGTGTGAGAGTGTGGACAGTGTGGGTGTGAGTGTGGACAGTGTGTGTGTGAGTGTGGACAGTGTGTGTGAGTGTGGGCAGTGTGTGAGAGTGTGGACAGTGTGTGTATGAGTGTGGATAGTGTGTGAGAGTGTGGACAGTGTGTGTGTGAGTGTGGATAGTGTGTGCGTGAGTGATGGCAGTGTGCATGTGAGAGCGTGGATAGAGTGTGTGTGAATGTGGACAGTGTGTGTGTGTGTGGACAGTGTGTATGAGAGTGCGGACAGTGAGTGTGTGAGAGTGGACAGTGTGTGTGTGAGTGTGGATAGTGTGTGCGTGAGTGTGGGCAGTGTGCATGTGAGAGCGTGGATAAAGTGTGTGTGAATGTGGACAGTGTGTGTGTGTGTGGACAGTGTGTATGAGAGTGCGGACAGTGAGTGTGTGAGTGTGGACAGTGTGTGTGAGGACAGTGTGTGTGTGAGTGTGGACAGTGTGTGTGTGAGAGTGTGGACAGTTTGTGTTTGAGTGTGGACAGTGTGTGTGTGAGTGTGGACAGTGTGTGAGAGTGTGGACTGTGTGTGTGAGTGCGAACAGTGCATGAGAGAGTGTGGACAGTGTGAGTGTGGACAGTGTGAGAGTGTGGACAGTGTGTGTGAGAGTGTGGACATTGTGAGTGTGAGTGTGGACAGTGTGTGTGTGAGTGTGGGCAGTGTGTGTGAGTGTGGACAGTGTGTGTGAGGACAGTGTGTGTGTGAGGACAGTGTGTGTGAGAGTGTGGACAGTGTGTGTGTGAGTGTGGACAGTGTGTGTGTGTGAGTGTGGACAGTGTGTGTGTGAGTGTGGATAGTGTGTGTGTGAGTGTGGATAGTGTGTGCGTGAGTGTGACAGTGTGTGTGAATGTGGACAGTTTGTGTGTGAGTGTGGATAGTGTGTGTGAGAGTGTGGACAGTGTGGGTGTGAGTGTGGACAGTGTGTGTGTGAGTGTGGACAGTGTGTGTGAGTGTGGGCAGTGTGTGAGAGTGTGGACAGTGTGTGTGTGAGTGTGGATAGTGTGTGAGAGTGTGGACAGTGTGTGTGTGAGTGTGGATAGTGTGTGCGTGAGTGTGGGCAGTGTGCATGTGAGAGCGTGGATAGAGTGTGTGTGAATGTGGACAGTGTGTGTGTGTGTGGACAGTGTGTATGAGAGTGCGGACAGTGAGTGTGTGAGAGTGGACAGTGTGTGTGTGAGTGTGGATAGTGTGTGCGTGAGTGTGGGCAGTGTGCATGTGAGAGCGTGGATAGAGTGTGTGTGAATGTGGACAGTGTGTGTGTGTGTGGACAGTGTGTATGAGAGTGCGGACAGTGAGTGTGTGAGTGTGGACAGTGTGTGTGTGAGTGTGGACAGTGAGTGTGTGAGTGTGGACAGTGTGTGTTTGAGTGTGGACAGTGTGTGTGAGTGTATACAGTGTGTGTGAGAGTGGGGACAGAGTGTGTGTGAGTGTGGACAGTGTATGTGTGAGTGAGGACTGTGTGTGTGTGTGTGGACAGTGTGTGTGATGTGGACAGTGTGTGTGAGAGTGTGGACAGTGTGTGTGTGAGTGTGGACAGTGTGTGTGTGATTGTGGACAGTATGTGTGTGTGGATAGTGTGTGTGTGTGTGGACAGTGTGTGTGTGAGTGTGGACAGTGTGTGTGTGAGTGTGGACAGTGTGCGTGTGTGAGTGTGGACAGTGTGTATTTGTGAGTGTGGACAGTGTGTGTGAGATTGTGGACAGTGTGTGTGCGAGTGTGGACAGTGTGTGTGTGAGTGTGGACAGTGTGTATGTGTGGGTGTGGACAGTGTGTGTGAGATTGTGGACAGTGTGTGTGCAAGTGTGGACAGTGTGTGTGAGTGTGGACAGTGTGTGTGAGAGTGTGGACAGTGTGTGTGTTTGAGTGTGGACCGTGTGTGTGTGAGTGTGGACAGTGTGTGTGAATGTGGAAAGTGTGTGTGTGAGTGTGGACAGTGTGTGTGAATGTGGAAAGTGCGTGTGTGAGTGTGTACAGTGTGTGTGAATGTGGAAAGTGTGTGTGTGTGGACAGTGTTTGAGAGTGTGGACAGTGTGAGTAAGTGTGGACAGTGTGTGTGAGAGTGTGGACAGTGTGTGTGTTTGAGTGTGGACCGTGTGTGTGTGAGTGTGGACAGTGTGTGTGAATGTGGAAAGTGTGTGTGTGAGTGTGGACAGTGTGTGTGAATGTGGAAAGTGCGTGTGTGAGTGTGGACTGTGTGTGCGTGAGTGTGCATAGTGTGTTTGTGAGTGTGGATATTGTGTGTGTGAGTGTGGACAGTGTGTGTGTGAGTGTGGACAGTGTGTGTGTGAGTGTGGACAGTGTTTGTGAGTGAGTGTGGACAGTGTGTGTGAGTGTGGACAGTAAGTGTGAGTGTGGACAGTGTGTGTGTGAGTGTGGACAGTGTGTGTAAGTGTGGACAGTGTGTGAGAGTGTGGACAGTGTCTGTGTGGGTGTGGACAGTGTGTGTGTGAGTGTCGATAGTGTGTGTGTGAGTGTGGATAGGTTGTGCGTGAGTGTGGGCAGTGTGCGTGTGAGAGCGTGGATAGAGTGTGTGCGAGTGTGGACAGTATGTGTGAATTTGGATAGTGTGTGCGTGAGTATGACAGTGTGTGTGTGAATGTGGACAGTGTGTGTATGTGTGGACAGTGTGTGTGAGTGTGGACTGTGTGTGTAAGAGTGTGGACAGTGTGTTTGAGTGTGGACAGTGTGTGTTAGTGTGGACAGTATGTGTGAGTGTGGACAGTGTGTGTGAGTGTGGACAGTGTGTGTGTGAGTGTGGACAGTGTGTGTGTGAGTGTGGACAGTGTCTGTGTGAGTGTGGACAGTGTGTGTGTGTGTGGAGAGTGTGTGTGAGAGTGTGGACAGTGTGTGTGTGAGTGTGGACAGTGTGTGTGTGTGTGTGGACAGTCTGTGTGTGGGTGTGGACAGTGTGTGTGTGTGTGTGTGGACAGTGTGTGTGTGAGTGTGGACAGTGTGTGTGAGTGTGGACAGTGTGTGTGTGAGTGTGGACAGTCTGTGTGTGGGTGTGGACAGTGTGTGTGTGTGTGTGTGGACAGTGTGTGTGTGAGTGTGGACAGTCTGTGTGTGGGTGTGGACAGTGTGTGTGTGTGAGTGTGGACAGTGTGTGTGTGTGAGTGTGGACAGTGTGTGTGTGAGTGTGGACAGTCTGTGTGTGGGTGTGGACAGTGTGTGTGTGTGAGTGTGGACAGTGTGTGTGTGAGTGTGGACAGTGTGTGTGAGAGCGTGGACTGTGTGTGTGAGAGTGTGGACAGTGTGTGTGTGAGGACAGTGTTTGTGTGAGTGTGGACAGTGTGTGAGAGTGTGGACAGTGTGTGTGAGTGTGGACAGTGTGTGAGAGTGTGGACAGTGTGTGTGAGAGTGTGGACAGCGTGTGAGGACAGTGTGTGTGTGTGTGGACAGTGTGTGTTTGAGTGTGGATAGTGTGTGTGAGAGTATGGACAGTGTGTGTTTGAGTGTGGATAGTGTGTGTGTGTGTGAGGACAGTGTGTGTGTGAATGTGGACAGTGTGTGTGAGAGTGTGGACAGTGTGTGTGAGAGTGTGGACAGCGTGTGAGGACAGTGTGTGTGTGGATGTGGACGGTGTGTGTGAGAGTGTGGACAGTGTGTGTGAGTGTGGACAGTGTGTGTGAGAGTGTGGACAGTGTGTGTGAGTGTGGACAGTGTGTGTGTGAGAGTGTGGACAGTGTGTGTGAGTGTGGACAGTGTGTGTGTGAGAGTGTGGACAGTGTGTGTGAGAGTGTGGATAGTGTGTGTGTGAGTGTGGACAGTGTGTGTTTGAGTGTGAATAGTGTGTGTGTGTGAGGACAGTGTGTGTGAGTGTGGACAGAGTGTGGATAATGTGTGTTTGAGTGTGGACAGTGTGTGTGTGAGTGTGGACAGTGTGTGTGTGAGAGTGTGGACAGTGTGTGTGAGAGTGTGGACAGTGTGTGTGAGAGTGTGCACAGTGTGTGTGTGAGTGTGGACAGTGTGTGTTTGAGTGTGGATAGTGTGTGTGTGTGAGGACAGTGTGTGTGAGTGTGGACAGAGTGTGGATAGTGTGTGTTTGAGTGTGGGCAGTGTGTGTGTGTGTGTGAGGACAGTGTGTGTGTGAGTGTGGACAGTGTGTGTTTGAGTGTGGATAGTGTGTGTTTGAGTGTGGACAGTGTGTGTGAGTGTGGACAGTGTGTGTGTGGACAGTGTGTGTGTGAGTGTGTGGACAGTGTGTGTTTGAGTGTGGACAGTGTGTGTGTGAGTGTGGACAGTGTGTGTTTGTGAGTGTGGACTGTGTGTTTGAGAGTGTGGACAGTGTGTGTGTGAGAGTGTGGACAGTGTGTGTTTGAGTGAGGACAGTGTGTGTGTGAGAGTGTGGACAGTGTGTGTTTGAGTGTGGACAGTGTGTGTGTGAGTGTGGACAGTGTGTGTGAGGACAGTGTGTGTGAGTGTGGACAGTGTGTGTGTGAGAGTGTGGACAGTGTGTGTTTGTGTGTGGACAGTGTGTGTGTGAGTGTGGACAGTGTGTGTGAGGACAGTGTGTGTGTGAGTGTGGACAGTGTGTGTGTGAGAGTGTGGACAGTGTGTGTTTGAGTGTGGACAGTGTGTGTGAGAGTGTGGACAGTGTGTGTGTGAGTGTGGATAGTGTGTGTTTGAGTGTGGACAGTGTGTGTGTGTGTGAGGACAGTGTGTGTGTGAGTGTGGACAGTGTGTGTTTGAGTGTGGATAGTGTGTGTTTGAGTGTGGACAGTGTGTGTGAGTGTGGACAGTGTGTGTGAGGACAGTGTGTGTGTGAGTGTGGACAGTGTGTGTGTGAGAGTGTGGACAGTGTGTGTTTGAGTGTGGACAGTGTGTGTGTGAGTGTGGACAGTGTGTGTGAGTGTGGACTGTGTGTGTGAGTGCGAACAGTGCATGAGAGAGTGTGGACAGTGTGAGTGTGGACAGTGTGAGTGTGGACAGTGTGAGAGTGTGGACAGTGTGTGTGAGAGTGTGGACATTGTGAGTGTGAGTGTGGACAGTGTGTGTGTGAGTGTGGGCAGTGTGTGTGAGTGTGGACAGTGTGTGTGAGGACAGTGTGTGTGTGAGGACAGTGTGTGTGAGAGTGTGGACAGTGTGTGTGAGTGTGGACAGTGTGTGTGTGTGAGTGTGGACAGTGTGTGTGTGAGTGTGGATAGTGTGTGTGTGAGTGTGGATAGTGTGTGCGTGAGTGTGACAGTGTGTGTGAATGTGGACAGTTTGTGTGTGAGTGTGGATAGTGTGTGTGAGAGTGTGGACAGTGTGGGTGTGAGTGTGGACAGTGTGTGTGTGAGTGTGGACAGTGTGTGTGAGTGTGGGCAGTGTGTGAGAGTGTGGACAGTGTGTGTGTGAGTGCGGATAGTGTGTGAGAGTGTGGACAGTGTGTGTGTGAGTGTGGATAGTGTGTGCGTGAGTGTGGGCAGTGTGCATGTGAGAGCGTGGATAGAGTGTGTGTGAATGTGGACAGTGTGTGTGTGTGTGGACAGTGTGTATGAGAGTGCGGACAGTGAGTGTGTGAGAGTGGACAGTGTGTGTGTGAGTGTGGATAGTGTGTGCGTGAGTGTGGGCAGTGTGCATGTGAGAGCGTGGATAGAGTGTGTGTGAATGTGGACAGTGTGTGTGTGTGTGGACAGTGTGTATGAGAGTGCGGACAGTGAGTGTGTGAGTGTGGACAGTGTGTGTGTGAGTGTGGACAGTGAGTGTGTGAGTGTGGACAGTGTGTGTGTGAGTGTGGACAGTGTGCGTGTGTGAGTGTGGACAGTGTGTATTTGTGAGTGTGGACAGTGTGTGTGAGATTGTGGACAGTGTGTGTGCGAGTGTGGACAGTGTGTGTGTGAGTGTGGACAGTGTGTATGTGTGGGTGTGGACAGTGTGTGTGAGATTGTGGACAGTGTGTGTGCAAGTGTGGACAGTGTGTGTGAGTGTGGACAGTGTGTGTGAGAGTGTGGACAGTGTGTGTGTTTGAGTGTGGACCGTGTGTGTGTGAGTGTGGACAGTGTGTGTGAATGTGGAAAGTGTGTGTGTGAGTGTGGACAGTGTGTGTGAATGTGGAAAGTGCGTGTGTGAGTGTGTACAGTGTGTGTGAATGTGGAAAGTGTGTGTGTGTGGACAGTGTTTGAGAGTGTGGACAGTGTGAGTAAGTGTGGACAGTGTGTGTGAGAGTGTGGACAGTGTGTGTGTTTGAGTGTGGACCGTGTGTGTGTGAGTGTGGACAGTGTGTGTGAATGTGGAAAGTGTGTGTGTGAGTGTGGACAGTGTGTGTGAATGTGGAAAGTGCGTGTGTGAGTGTGGACTGTGTGTGCGTGAGTGTGCATAGTGTGTTTGTGAGTGTGGATATTGTGTGTGTGAGTGTGGACAGTGTGTGTGTGAGTGTGGACAGTGTGTGTGTGAGTGTGGACAGTGTTTGTGAGTGAGTGTGGACAGTGTGTGTGAGTGTGGACAGTAAGTGTGAGTGTGGACAGTGTGTGTGTGAGTGTGGACAGTGTGTGTAAGTGTGGACAGTGTGTGAGAGTGTGGACAGTGTCTGTGTGGGTGTGGACAGTGTGTGTGTGAGTGTCGATAGTGTGTGTGTGAGTGTGGATAGGTTGTGCGTGAGTGTGGGCAGTGTGCGTGTGAGAGCGTGGATAGAGTGTGTGCGAGTGTGGACAGTATGTGTGAATTTGGATAGTGTGTGCGTGAGTATGACAGTGTGTGTGTGAATGTGGACAGTGTGTGTATGTGTGGACAGTGTGTGTGAGTGTGGACTGTGTGTGTAAGAGTGTGGACAGTGTGTTTGAGTGTGGACAGTGTGTGTTAGTGTGGACAGTATGTGTGAGTGTGGACAGTGTGTGTGAGTGTGGACAGTGTGTGTGTGAGTGTGGACAGTGTGTGTGTGAGTGTGGACAGTGTCTGTGTGAGTGTGGACAGTGTGTGTGTGTGTGGAGAGTGTGTGTGAGAGTGTGGACAGTGTGTGTGTGAGTGTGGACAGTGTGTGTGTGTGTGTGGACAGTCTGTGTGTGGGTGTGGACAGTGTGTGTGTGTGTGTGTGGACAGTGTGTGTGTGAGTGTGGACAGTGTGTGTGAGTGTGGACAGTGTGTGTGTGAGTGTGGACAGTCTGTGTGTGGGTGTGGACAGTGTGTGTGTGTGTGTGTGGACAGTGTGTGTGTGAGTGTGGACAGTCTGTGTGTGGGTGTGGACAGTGTGTGTGTGTGAGTGTGGACAGTGTGTGTGTGTGAGTGTGGACAGTGTGTGTGTGAGTGTGGACAGTCTGTGTGTGGGTGTGGACAGTGTGTGTGTGTGAGTGTGGACAGTGTGTGTGTGAGTGTGGACAGTGTGTGTGAGAGCGTGGACTGTGTGTGTGAGAGTGTGGACAGTGTGTGTGTGAGGACAGTGTTTGTGTGAGTGTGGACAGTGTGTGAGAGTGTGGACAGTGTGTGTGAGTGTGGACAGTGTGTGAGAGTGTGGACAGTGTGTGTGAGAGTGTGGACAGCGTGTGAGGACAGTGTGTGTGTGTGTGGACAGTGTGTGTTTGAGTGTGGATAGTGTGTGTGAGAGTATGGACAGTGTGTGTTTGAGTGTGGATAGTGTGTGTGTGTGTGAGGACAGTGTGTGTGTGAATGTGGACAGTGTGTGTGAGAGTGTGGACAGTGTGTGTGAGAGTGTGGACAGCGTGTGAGGACAGTGTGTGTGTGGATGTGGACGGTGTGTGTGAGAGTGTGGACAGTGTGTGTGAGTGTGGACAGTGTGTGTGAGAGTGTGGACAGTGTGTGTGAGTGTGGACAGTGTGTGTGTGAGAGTGTGGACAGTGTGTGTGAGTGTGGACAGTGTGTGTGTGAGAGTGTGGACAGTGTGTGTGAGAGTGTGGATAGTGTGTGTGTGAGTGTGGACAGTGTGTGTTTGAGTGTGAATAGTGTGTGTGTGTGAGGACAGTGTGTGTGAGTGTGGACAGAGTGTGGATAATGTGTGTTTGAGTGTGGACAGTGTGTGTGTGAGTGTGGACAGTGTGTGTGTGAGAGTGTGGACAGTGTGTGTGAGAGTGTGGACAGTGTGTGTGAGAGTGTGCACAGTGTGTGTGTGAGTGTGGACAGTGTGTGTTTGAGTGTGGATAGTGTGTGTGTGTGAGGACAGTGTGTGTGAGTGTGGACAGAGTGTGGATAGTGTGTGTTTGAGTGTGGGCAGTGTGTGTGTGTGTGTGAGGACAGTGTGTGTGTGAGTGTGGACAGTGTGTGTTTGAGTGTGGATAGTGTGTGTTTGAGTGTGGACAGTGTGTGTGAGTGTGGACAGTGTGTGTGTGGACAGTGTGTGTGTGAGTGTGTGGACAGTGTGTGTTTGAGTGTGGACAGTGTGTGTGTGAGTGTGGACAGTGTGTGTTTGTGAGTGTGGACTGTGTGTTTGAGAGTGTGGACAGTGTGTGTGTGAGAGTGTGGACAGTGTGTGTTTGAGTGAGGACAGTGTGTGTGTGAGAGTGTGGACAGTGTGTGTTTGAGTGTGGACAGTGTGTGTGTGAGTGTGGACAGTGTGTGTGAGGACAGTGTGTGTGAGTGTGGACAGTGTGTGTGTGAGAGTGTGGACAGTGTGTGTTTGTGTGTGGACAGTGTGTGTGTGAGTGTGGACAGTGTGTGTGAGGACAGTGTGTGTGTGAGTGTGGACAGTGTGTGTGTGAGAGTGTGGACAGTGTGTGTTTGAGTGTGGACAGTGTGTGTGAGAGTGTGGACAGTGTGTGTGTGAGTGTGGATAGTGTGTGTTTGAGTGTGGACAGTGTGTGTGTGTGTGAGGACAGTGTGTGTGTGAGTGTGGACTGTGTGTGTGAGTGCGAACAGTGCATGAGAGAGTGTGGACAGTGTGAGTGTGGACAGTGTGAGTGTGGACAGTGTGAGAGTGTGGACAGTGTGTGTGAGAGTGTGGACATTGTGAGTGTGAGTGTGGACAGTGTGTGTGTGAGTGTGGGCAGTGTGTGTGAGTGTGGACAGTGTGTGTGAGGACAGTGTGTGTGTGAGGACAGTGTGTGTGAGAGTGTGGACAGTGTGTGTGAGTGTGGACAGTGTGTGTGTGTGAGTGTGGACAGTGTGTGTGTGAGTGTGGATAGTGTGTGTGTGAGTGTGGATAGTGTGTGCGTGAGTGTGACAGTGTGTGTGAATGTGGACAGTTTGTGTGTGAGTGTGGATAGTGTGTGTGAGAGTGTGGACAGTGTGGGTGTGAGTGTGGACAGTGTGTGTGTGAGTGTGGACAGTGTGTGTGAGTGTGGGCAGTGTGTGAGAGTGTGGACAGTGTGTGTGTGAGTGCGGATAGTGTGTGAGAGTGTGGACAGTGTGTGTGTGAGTGTGGATAGTGTGTGCGTGAGTGTGGGCAGTGTGCATGTGAGAGCGTGGATAGAGTGTGTGTGAATGTGGACAGTGTGTGTCTGTGTGGACAGTGTGTATGAGAGTGCGGACAGTGAGTGTGTGAGAGTGGACAGTGTGTGTGTGAGTGTGGATAGTGTGTGCGTGAGTGTGGGCAGTGTGCATGTGAGAGCGTGGATAGAGTGTGTGTGAATGTGGACAGTGTGTGTGTGTGTGGACAGTGTGTATGAGAGTGCGGACAGTGAGTGTGTGAGTGTGGACAGTGTGTGTGTGAGTGTGGACAGTGAGTGTGTGAGTGTGGACAGTGTGTGTTTGAGTGTGGACAGTGTGTGTGAGTGTGGACAGTGTGTGTGAGAGTGGGGACAGAGTGTGTGTGAGTGTGGACAGTGTCTGTGTGAGTGAGGACTGTGTGTGTGTGTGTGGACAGTGTGTGTGATGTGGACAGTGTGTGTGAGAGTGTGGACAGTGTGTGTGTGAGTGTGGACAGTGTGTGTGTGATTGTGGACAGTATGTGTGTGTGGACAGTGTGTGTGTGTGTGGACAGTGTGTGTGTGAGTGTGGACAGTGTGTGTGTGAGTGTGGACAGTGTGCGTGTGTGAGTGTGGACAGTGTGTATTTGTGAGTGTGGACAGTGTGTGTGAGATTGTGGACAGTGTGTGTGCGAGTGTGGACAGTGTGTGTGTGAGTGTGGACAGTGTGTATGTGTGGGTGTGGACAGTGTGTGTGAGATTGTGGACAGTGTGTGTGCAAGTGTGGACAGTGTGTGTGAGTGTGGACAGTGTGTGTGAGAGTGTGGACAGTGTGTGTGTTTGAGTGTGGACCGTGTGTGTGTGAGTGTGGACAGTGTGTGTGAATGTGGAAAGTGTGTGTGTGAGTGTGGACAGTGTGTGTGAATGTGGAAAGTGCGTGTGTGAGTGTGTACAGTGTGTGTGAATGTGGAAAGTGTGTGTGTGTGGACAGTGTTTGAGAGTGTGGACAGTGTGAGTAAGTGTGGACAGTGTGTGTGAGAGTGTGGACAGTGTGTGTGTTTGAGTGTGGACCGTGTGTGTGTGAGTGTGGACAGTGTGTGTGAATGTGGAAAGTGTGTGTGTGAGTGTGGACTGTGTGTGCGTGAGTGTGCATAGTGTGTGTGTGAGTGTGGATATTGTGTGTGTGAGTGTGGACAGTGTGTGTGTGAGTGTGGACAGTGTGTGTGTGAGTGTGGACAGTGTTTGTGAGTGAGTGTGGACAGTGTGTGTGAGTGTGGACAGTAAGTGTGAGTGTGGACAGTGTGTGTGTGAGTGTGGACAGTGTGTGTAAGTGTGGACAGTGTGTGAGAGTGTGGACAGTGTCTGTGTGGGTGTGGACAGTGTGTGTGTGAGTGTCGATAGTGTGTGTGTGAGTGTGGATAGTGTGTGCGTGTGTGTGGGCAGTGTGCGTGTGAATGTGGAGAGTGTGTGTATGTGTGGACAGTGTGTGTGAGTATGGACAGTGTGTGTGAGAGTGTGGACAGTGTGTTTGAGTGTGGACAGTGTGTGTGAGTGTGGACAGTGTGTGTGAGAGTGTGGACAGTGTGAGTGCCTGTGGACAGTGTGTGTGCGTGTGGACAGTGTGTGTGAGTGTGGACAGTCTGTGAGAGAGTGTGGACAGTGTGTGTGTGAGTGTGGACAGTGTGTGTGAGAGTGTGGACAGTGTGTGTGTGAGTGAGGACAGTGTGTGTGTGTGTGTGTGAGTGTGGACAGTGTGCGTGTGTGAGTGTGGACAGTGTGTATGTGTGAGTGTGGACAGTGTGTGTGAGATTGTGGACAGTGTGTGTCTGAGTGTGGTCAGTGTGTGTGTGTGGATAGTGTGTGTGTGTGGACAGTGTGTGTGTGAGTGTGGACAGTGTGTGTGTGAGTGTGGACAGTGTGCGTGTGTGAGTGTGGACAGTGTGAGTGCCTGTGGACAGTGTGTGTGCGTGTGGACAGTGTGTGTGAATGTGGAAAGTGTGTGTGTGAGTGTGGACAGTGTGTGTGAATGTGGAAAGTGCGTGTGTGAGTGTGTACAGTGTGTGTGAATGTGGAAAGTGTGTGTGTGTGGACAGTGTTTGAGAGTGTGGACAGTGTGAGTAAGTGTGGACAGTGTGTGTGAGAGTGTGGACAGTGTGTGTGTTTGAGTGTGGACCGTGTGTGTGTGAGTGTGGACAGTGTGTGTGAATGTGGAAAGTGTGTGTGTGAGTGTGGACAGTGTGTGTGAATGTGGAAAGTGTGTGTGTGAGTGTGGACTGTGTGTGCGTGAGTGTGCATAGTGTGTGTGTGAGTGTGGACAGTGTGTGTGTGAGTGTGGACAGTGTGTGTGTGAGTGTGGACAGTGTTTGTGAGTGAGTGTGGACAGTGTGTGTGAGTGTGGACAGTAAGTGTGAGTGTGGACAGTGTGTGTGTGAGTGTGGACAGTGTGTGTAAGTGTGGACAGTGTGTGAGAGTGTGGACAGTGTCTGTGTGGGTGTGGACAGTGTGTGTGTGAGTGTCGATAGTGTGTGTGTGAGTGTGGATAGTGTGTGCGTGAGTGTGGGCAGTGTGCGTGTGAGAGCGTGGATAGAGTGTGTGCGAGTGTGGACAGTATGTGTGAATTTGGATAGTGTGTGCGTGAGTATGACAGTGTGTGTGTGAATGTGGACAGTGTGTGTATGTGTGGACAGTGTGTGTGAGTGTGGACTGTGTGTGTAAGAGTGTGGACAGTGTGTTTGAGTGTGGACAGTGTGTGTTAGTGTGGACAGTGTGTGTGAGTGTGGACAGTGTGTGTGAGTGTGGACAGTGTGTGTGTGAGTGTGGACAGTGTGTGTGTGAGTGTGGACAGTGTCTGTGTGAGTGTGGACAGTGTGTGTGTGTGTGTGGAGAGTGTGTGTGAGAGTGTGGACAGTGTGTGTGTGAGTGTGGACAGTGTGTGTGTGTGTGTGTGTGAGTGTGGACAGTGTGCGTGTGTGAGTGTGGACAGTGTGTATGTGTGAGTGTGGACAGTGTGTGTGAGATTGTGAACAGTGTATGTGCGAGTGTGGACAGTATGTGTGAGTGTGGACAGTGTGTGTGTGAGTGTGGACAGTGTGTGTGAGAGTGTGGACAGTGTGTGTGTGATAGTGTGGACAGTGTGTGTGTTTGAGTGTTGACCGTGTGTGTGTGAGTGTGTACAGTGTGTGTGAATGTGGAAAGTGTGTGTGAGTGTGGACTGTGTGTGCGTGAGTGTGGATAGCGTGTTTGTGAGTGTGGATAGAATGTGCGTGAGTGTGACAGTGTGTGTGAATGTAGACAGTTTGTGTGTGAGTGTGGACAGTGTGTGTTTGAGTGTGGACAGTTTGTGTGTGAGTGTGGACAGTGTGTGTGAGTGAGTGTGGATAGTGTGTGTGAGTGTGGACAGTGAGTGTGAGTGTGGACAGTGTGTGTGTGAGTGTGGACAGTGTGTGTAAGTGTGGACAGTGTGTGAGAGTGTGGACAGTGTGTGTGTGAGTGTCGATAGTGTGTGTGTGCGTGTGGATAGTGTGTGCGTGAGTGTGGGCAGTATGCGTGTGAGAGCGTGGATAGAGTGTGTGCGAGTGTGGACAGTATGTGTGAATTTGGATAGTGTGTGCGTGAGTGTGAACAGTGTGTGTGTGAATGTGGAGAGTGTGTGTATGTGTGGACAGTGTATGTGAGTATGGACAGTGTGTGTGAGAGTGTGGACAGTGTGTTTGAGTGTGGACAGTGTGTGTGAGTGTGGACAGTGTGTGTGAGAGTGTGGACAGTGTGAGTGCCTGTGGACAGTGTGTGTGCGTGTGGACAGTGTGTGTGAGTGTGGACAGTCTGTGAGAGAGTGTGGACAGTGTGTGTGTGAGTGTGGACAGTGTGTGTGAGAGTGTGGACAGTGTGTGTGTGAGTGAGGACAGTGTGTGTGTGTGTGTGTGAGTGTGGACAGTGTGCGTGTGTGAGTGTGGACAGTGTGTATGTGTGAGTGTGGACAGTGTGTGTGAGATTGTGGACAGTGTGTGTCTGAGTGTGGTCAGTGTGTGTGTGTGGATAGTGTGTGTGTGTGGACAGTGTGTGTGTGAGTGTGGACAATGTGTGTGTGAGTGTGGACAGTGTGCGTGTGTGAGTGTGGACAGTGTGAGTGCCTGTGGACAGTGTGTGTGCGTGTGGACAGTGTGTGTGAGTGTGGACAGTCTGTGAGAGAGTGTGGACAGTGTGTGTGTGAGTGTGGACAGTGTGTGTGAGAGTGTGGACAGTGTGTGTGTGAGTGAGGACAGTGTGTGTGTGTGTGTGTGAGTGTGGACAGTGTGCGTGTGTGAGTGTGGACAGTGTGTATGTGTGAGTGTGGACAGTGTGTGTGAGATTGTGGACAGTGTGTGTCTGAGTGTGGTCAGTGTGTGTGTGTGGATAGTGTGTGTGTGTGGACAGTGTGTGTGTGAGTGTGGACAGTGTGTGTGTGAGTGTGGACAGTGTGCGTGTGTGAGTGTGGACAGTGTGTATGTGTGAGTGTGGACAGTGTGTGTGAGATTGTGGACAGTGTGTGTGCGAGTGTGGACAGTGTGTGTGAGTGTGGACAGTGTGTGTGTGAGTGTGGAAAGTTTGTGTGTGTGGACAGTGTGTGAGAGTGTGGACAGTGTGAGTGAGTGTGGACAGTGTGTGTGAGATTGTGGACAGTGTGTGTGTGATAGTGTGGACAGTGCGTGTGTTTGAGTGTGGACCGTGTGTGTGTGAGTGTGGACAGTGTGTGTGAATGTGGAAAGTGTGTGTGTGAGTGTGGACAGTGTATGTGAATGTGGAAAGTGTGTGTGAGTGTGGACAGTGTGTATGTGTGAGTGTGGACAGTGTGTGTGAGATTGTGGACAGTGTGTGTGCGAGTGTGGACAGTGTGTGTGTGAGTGTGGACAGTGTGTATGTGTGAGTGTGGACAGTGTGTGTGTGAGTGTGGACAGTCTGTGTGTGGGTGTGGACAGTGTGTGTGTGTGTGTGTGTGGACAGTGTGTGTGTGAGTGTGGGCAGTGTGTATGTGTGATGTGAGTGTGGAAAGTGTGTGTGAGTGTGGACAGTGTGTGTGAGTGTGGACAATGTGTGTGAGAGTGTGGACAGTGTGTGTGTGAGTGTGGACAGTGTGTGTGTGAGTGTGGACAGTCTGTGTGTGGGTGTGGACAGTGTGTGTGTGTGAGTGTGGACAGTGTGTGTGTGAGTGTGGACAGTCTGTGTGTGGGTGTGGACAGTGTGTGTGTGTGTGTGTGGACAGTGTGTGTGTGAGTGTGGACAGTGTGTGTGAGAGCGTGGACTGTGTGTGTGAGAGTGTGGACAGTGTGTGAGTGAGGACAGTGTTTGTGTGAGTGTGGACAGTGTGTGTTTGAGTGTGGACAGTGTGTGTGTGAGTGTGGACAGTGTGTGTGAGGACAGTGTGTGTGTGAGTGTGGACAGTGTGTGTGTGAGAGTGTGGACAGTGTGTGTTAGAGTGTGGACAGTGTGTGTGTGAGAGTGTGGACAGTGTGTGTGTGAGTGTGGACAGTGTGTGTGTGAGTGTGGACAGTGTGTGTTTGAGTGTGGACAGTGTGTGTGTGAGTGTGGACAGTGTGTGTGAGGACAGTGTGTGTGTGAGTGTGGACAGTGTGTGTGTGAGAGTGTGGGCAGTGTGTGTTTGAGTGTGGACAGTGTGTGTGAGAGGGTGGACAGCGTGTGAGGACAGTGTGTGTGAGAGTGTGGACAGTGTGTGTGTGAGGACAGTGTTTGTGTGAGTGTGGACAGTGTGTGAGAGTGTGGACAGTGTGTGTGAGTGTGGACAGTGTGTGAGAGTGTGGACAGTGTGTGTGAGAGTGTGGACAGCGTGTGAGGACAGTGTGTGTGTGTGAGTGTGGACAGTGTGTGTTTGAGTGTGGATAGTGTGTGTGTGTGTGAGGACAGTGTGTGTGTGGGTGTGGACGGTGTGTGTGAGAGTGTGGACAGTGTGTGTGAGTGTGGACAGTGTGTGTGTGAGAGTGTGGACAGTGTGTGTGAGTGTGGACAGTGTGTGTGTGAGAGTGTGGACAGTGTGTGTGAGAGTGTGGATAGTGTGTGTGTGAGTGTGGACAGTGTGTGTTTGAGTGTGGATAGTGTGTGTGTGTGAGGACAGTGTGTGTGAGTGTGGACAGAGTGTGGATAGTGTGTGTTTGAGTGTGGACAGTGTGTGTGTGAGTGTGGACAGTGTGTGTGAGAGTGTGGACAGTGTGTGTGAGAGTGTGGACAGTGTGTGTGAGAGTGTGGACAGTGTGTGTGTGAGTGTGGACAGTGTGTGTTTGAGTGTGGATAGTGTGTGTGTGTGAGGACAGTGTGTGTGAGTGTGGACAGAGTGTGGATAGTGTGTGTTTGAGTGTGGACAGTGTGTGTGTGTGTGTGAGGACAGTGTGTGTGTGAGTGTGGACAGTGTGTGTTTGAGTGTGGATAGTGTGTGTTTGAGTGTGGACAGTGTGTGTGAGTGTGGACAGTGTGTGTGTGCACAGTGTGTGTGTGAGTGTGTGGACAGTGTGTGTTTGAGTGAGGACAGTGTGTCTGTGAGAGTGTGGACAGTGGGTGTGTGAGTGTGGACAGTGTGTGTGAGGACAGTGTGTGTGAGTGTGGACAGTGTGTGTGTGAGAGTGTGGACAGTGTGTGTTTGTGTGTGGACAGTGTGTGTGTAAGTGTGGACAGTGTGTGTGAGGACAGTGTGTGTGTGAGTGTGGACAGTGTGTGTGTGAGTGTGGACAGTGTGTGTTTGTGAGTCTGGACAGTGTGTTTGAGAGTGTGGACAGTGTGTGTGTGAGAGTGTGGACAGTGTGTGTTTGTGAGTCTGGACAGTGTGTTTGAGAGTGTGGACAGTGTGTGTGTGAGAGTGTGGACAGTGTGTGTTTGAGTGAGGACAGTGTGTCTGTGAGAGTGTGGACAGTGTGTGTTTGAGTGTGGACAGTGGG